>NW_019268518.1:6271339-6376227 GCF_002738365.1 Cucurbita moschata
CCCCCCCCCCCCCCCCACATCCACACCATACACAAAATTTTAATAATGATTTTATTGTCAGAAAAAAAGAGTGTCAGCAAAGCTATTCAGGATTCTAATTTGTCTTGCAAAGCAAAGGCAAAAATAAAAAAAAAATAAAAAAAAAACAAAAACAAAGAACTTTTGCAAAATCAAATAAGATCCGATAAGATTCTTACTAGTTGAGTACAACAGAAGTTTGGAATAACTAAAGCAGCACAAGAATGACCAAGGTAAACTTGGAGATCAGTAAGTCTATAAAATGCACGATTCTAAATACTACACAGGCATACTGACACTTTAATGCTGGACACAACCAAAAAGATCGATAAAAAAGATATTTGAGTTCCTATACAATCTTCTAAAGTATGTACTACCGGTCACCGGGGAAATAATTAGGTGGTATATTCTCTGCCATGTTTTCTTTAAGGCTTGCCATCATGAAGCTTGGATATATATTCTAGAACTAGACAAAGCGCAGGTGGCTGTAGATTCACCCTTGACCTGCAACAGTTAGGAACCCTGTACTTCCAAGATGCCAATACAATCAAGAAAAGTAGTATCAACATCTGGATACTGCAATGCCCAATAACCAACAGAATGGAACGATGACAATGCTTCAAAGCATGCAGCACTTTTAAATTCTTTGATGGAAAAGCATGCAGCTCTTTAAGATACACTCGGACCACTTGAACTTAGGCTTGTAGCATCTGTTTCCGAACAATATCACAAGCTAATTTCAATCGGCGGCTACAGAAACTTCATCAAGTCGTTTTAACCTTTTCTTTCTTTTTCCTTATGAGTCCACTTGGGTCCAAAAATTGTCAAGTGTCCGATCAAACCGCCAGTACGTAGTCTGCAGTTAGACACAAATATATTTGTAACTCAATAGGGAAAGGGATTAAGAGAAAAAACAGAAATAATTCTCACAGAAAGCAGATCCCATGTCCAGACTTCAATAAACACAAAAAAGTGAAATAATTCAAGTTGATTAAGTTGATGATTAAGTTGGCGCCTATTGAACATGATTAAGTTGATGAAGTATGTGACTGGAATAAATCCAAAATGAAATAATTCAATCAACTTACAAAATTAAACTAATACTATAGCTTTCAATTCGTGTAATTTGATATTTAAAAGAGGGATATCTTTAATCCAAATAGAGTATTTGTTCATCTCCAGCCTTGTAAGAAAAGTTCTATTACCAAAAGAGCTTCAATATCAAATTATACAAATATTTCTCTCCCTTCATTTCGAAATTTGGAAGGAGTAATCTCTATGGCAGAGATAGATATCCCCTCTGAAGGATGGCCTCTCTACTTTGGAAGATATACAGTGGATAGTAGAGCCCAGTTAGGCCAGGGAATGATTGACAATTCTGAGGATAGAATTAATTGAAATTTGATATCAATGTAACGCTATCACAACTTAAGGCTACGTAATCTTTCTCCCAGCACAAAGCACTAAACAAAATGGAAAAAAGAGCAAAACTCGTAAGTAACTTATGTGTCAGCCGTTGAGGTTTAAGATTCTCAGCTAGAATATGCTTGCCTTATACCGATTTCGCACTTCAAGGAAACTTAACGATCAGAGAGATTAAAAGAGCAACTCGAACGAAGAAAATTAAGCATTATACCAAATATCCAAACGCTCAATACCGTAGCCAATATAACGAAATTGCACAATTCAAACAGACAAGAATAATACAAACTATTCATGTTTGATGTTTGAAAGGAAATGAAATAAAACAACCATCAGAGAGAGAGAGAGAGAGAGAGAGAGAGAGCCAACATTAGTAGAAGGTTCAGCAAAAACTCATCAGGATCAATTCCACGCAGCTCCAACAACTTTTTCCTTCGCTCCGTCTCCGTATCATTCCAGATTCTGAAACCAATAGAGAATCGAAAGTTTGATAACAGCATAATATATGATACAATAAAATCGTCTTTCCATTTCTCCAACACAACAACAACAGGAACTCACTCTACAAGCAAACGATAACAGAGGAGTGCTCGATCTGTAACACAATTTGACGAGTCGAAGATTCAGAAAAAACAAGCTAACATCCGATGTTAGCACTAGCTCCCACGAAGAAAAAACCGGGAAGGATCTCTCGGATGGCTCAATAAAATTTGGAGGGAAAAATATCCGTCCAAGCGTAACTACATAAATGGGCCAGGCCCAATAACTTGGGCTTATAGTATCGCAGCCCAATAATTAAATTGGGGCCATTTATTAATTGGAATTTTAATAATTTATTGGACATAAAAAGATTATTTGATAATTAAATATAAATGGATCATAAAAGAGGGTTATCAATTAAAAGATAATGAAGAAATCGCAGGTGTTCAGACAAAGTCGCGGGAGCAAGAGATGACACGTGGCGGGAATGGTTCTCAGCGTTTGAACGAATGAGGACCGTCGGATGACAATCAAGTAGGAAGAGGAATGCAATGCAACCTTGATGAATATTAATTGTGCAAACAAGGAGAGCTTTGGATTGCGTACGCGATTCGTCGACATCGCTTAGCTCCGATTCCGATTACGAATCCACATTAGAACCTCAAAACTCACACAACCTGCATTGCGATTCTCTCAACCTTTTCCGTCCGATCTGTGCATCTCGGCTCCGCCACGGGGAGGAGGAGCCTACCGGCCACCGGAAAATGGGACTCTGCGGCTCCAGGCCGGTGGGTTGTGTCGGAGGAAGACTGGTTCCGGCGGGAAAAAGGAATCGGAGGCGGAGACGAAGAAGTATCAAGCGCCGCCCATCATCCCTAAAGCTCGATTCGTCTTCTGTGCATAATCGGCCTCAGTCTACCCCTACATGTGCAGGTCCCTACATGCACTTTCCCTTTTGTCTACTTTTTAGCTTTCTTTGTCTCTACCTTTATTTTTCTGATCTTGAATTCTTCTGATGGTTGGCGATTAGATTTGGTGCATGTTCTTCAGCAGTTTGTAACATATCAGCTACATTATCTGATAATAATAATAATTTCGTTTCTGGGGAATCTAATTGATTCGTTTTCCCGTGATTTGATCTAGGTAGAGGAAGTGTCGATGCGGCATGGTTTGATTCTACTTCAGTCCTTGATTCGGAATTTGATGACGAGTTTTACAGCTTTCGTGATGGTAGGTCTCTATGACTAATATCGACTTAACGATGGATACTTCTTTTTTTAAATAGCTCTGAGTTCGCACCCAGATTAAATATTTCGTCACCAAAGCATCGAAACACTAAGGAACATAATAAAAATGCTGCGGCAATTCTTGCTAAAAGATCTAGTTATTGCAGAAATGATTTGACCCCCATTTTTGTAGATGAGGTTTCCACAGAAAGTGAAAATGGAAAAGGAAGTGAAGCGGTTGAGTTGAACAACTGCGGGCTTCTTCCAAATACTTGTTTGCCATACCTTGCTGCTGGACCCTCAGTTGAAAAAAAGAGACAAATCAACCAAGGAGCCCCAAATTTAAGGAGAAAAGCATCTTCAAAACTCTCATTTAAGTTGAAGGAAGGACACAATGATCCAACGACATGTGAGTGCTTTCACTAATCTCTTCACGTTCGTAGTTTTCTTCTTGTGCTGATGTGCATTCCCAAATGTATACTTGTATGAGTATTGGAATTTCTACCGCTAAAATTGGAGACTAGCGAGCCTTGTTTAAATCACATGTATTAATTTTTTTGGCCAGTTTCACCAAGGGCGCCTTTACAAAGACCAATAGCAGGCACTTCAGTTCCGCACTGCCCATTAGAAAAGAGAATGCCCAATTGTTGGTCACCTATTGACCCCAGTGTGTTTAAAGTCCGAGGGAAGAACTATTTTAGGTGAATCTATTATGTTGTAGCTATTTCCATGTCTGGTTCTTTTCCTTTGTTTTCTTTAATTTCACATGTATTTTAATTATATTCTATTGATATCATAAGCATGTACACAAGTGAGGATTCCATGTTCAATTTTTTCTTGTTCCCTTCTTTTTTTTTTTTTTTGTTCCTCCATTGGAGTCAGCTTACCTGTGAATCCACTAAATTTTCTCTCGACAGAGATAAGAAGAAAGAGTTTGCTCGAAATTGTGCTGCATATTATCCCATTGGAGCTGATGTCTTCTTGTCTCAGAGAAAGATTGATCATATTGCCCGTTTTGTGGAACTTCCTGCCATAAATCCAGCTGGAGATGTCCCTTCTATTCTTGTAGTAAATGTTCAGGTGTCTATATTTTCGTTCTGCATTCCTTTCCTTGTCCTAGTTTTGGTGTTTTGTGTAAAATCTCTTCCATGCTAGAGAGCATTTCATTAGTAATTTTGTATCGGCATTAACTAAGTACCTGATAGCTATTAATAATTATAAATGTTAAGCCTATAGCTATATCCTCATAACATGTATATATGTTAGGAGATAGTTTCTGTTTGTTAAACTCCTTGGGCACGCTGAAATTATAGTTAGTTATTGGATGTATTAGGTACCACTGTACCCTGCTACAATCTTTCAAGGAGAAAATGATGGGGAAGGCATGAGTGTGGTTATGTACTTTAAGCTATCTGAGAGTTATTCGAAGGAACTTCCAAGTTCTTTCCAAGAACATTTTACTGTAAGTTGTCTTAAACTGTATGCTTGTAGTTTTCTCTTATATTTTCTATGTACCTATACATTTCCTGGAACTTGTCCTACAATTTTTTTTTCAGAGAACTTAATCTATTTCAACCTTCATGTTCTCGTATTGGAAAAATAACTTTTAAAGAAATTATATAATATATAATTGGGTTGTTTTCCTCGACAGAAATTAATTAATGACGAAGTCGAAAGGGTTAGAGGTTTCCCTCTGGATAGCATTGTACCGCTCAGAGAAAGATTGAAAATTATTGGCCGAGCGGCAAATGTGGAGGACCTTCATTTGAGTGCAGCTGAAAGAAAGCTTATGAATGCGTACAACGAAAAACCTGTCCTCTCACGACCTCAACATGAATTTTTCTTGGTAAGCATTGCTTTGATCTATGAACATGTTATGTACATGGTTGTTGCTGCAGTATATGACATTTTAGTTTTACACGGTTGGCTGTGATGATGTGTGTCTTTTATATCACTTACTGTTAATTTTTCGTCCCTTGCTACAAATTATTTGTTTTCAGCTGGAAAAAGAAAAACTTCGCTTTGTTTTCTACATAGTTGGCACTAGTGCCATAGATAACCTTTTAGCATTATTAGTTAGGGTGATAACTAAAACCAACAGGCGCCTCTCAGGGCAGTTCGAGTACGTTGCTTCATTTTGTTGTTACGCTGATCCAGACATCACAATATATTTCTTATGATTAGAATAAATCATTGAGATGAAAGGAACCATAGGGAAGTCTTTTTATACGTCTTTTTGTATTAGGAAAAATAAAACATAATTGTTTCTTGGGAAGGAAAAGTGGATATGGGGATGCTTATCTTCTGAATCTTACGCGCCAATCTAAATCCTCAACTTTTATAACTTTCCCCCTTATTTGCATGTTTTTCTTATTGTGTCTTGTTTAGTGTTTGTTTGAATGCTGAATCCGCGCAGGAAAGTTTCACTTTTTTATTAATTGGCTGCCAAAGTTATCTTTTTGAATGAAAAGACTAATTCAATGCTGTCATTGTCATTGCCAAAGTTATCTTTTTGAATGAAAAGACTAATTCAATGAAAAATGACAGTAATTCTTTTCGGGTTTAGCTTGGAACAATTAAAGTTCCTTTCTGGATTGGTAATTTAATAAGAGTTCAGCACGAAATTCAAGTCTCCCTTTATGTTACAATCTTTACAAATGAAACGACTTTCTCATTCAACTTTCTTTCTAAAAAAGGTTCCGTCTCCCAGTAAACAATAACTGGTCCCAATGAGATATATTCATAATTCATTTAGAATCATATTCTCGTTTCAAATTCTGCAGGGGGAGAAATACTTTGAAATCGATTTGGACATGCACAGATTTAGCTATATCTCAAGAAAAGGTTTTGAATCCTTTATTGACAGATTGAAGCTATGTATCTTGGATTTTGGCTTGACAATTCAGGTAACAAACAATGTTCATCATTTCTCTTACAGTTCATAGGATCATGCCTAAACTATTTGCTAATGTGGTATTGTAATTCAATAGGGAAACAAGGCAGAAGACTTGCCAGAACACATGTTATGTTGTATTCGACTGAACGAAATCGATTACTCCACTTATAAATCACTGGGTATTTAAGTGCATAACCATCAACTGTTTGTGATGTCTGGGAGGGAAACTCAGAAATAAACGCTGTGCTGTTCAGTAAATAGAAGATTAGCAAAGCAAATCAACAACAGAAACAAAAAGTGTAACCCATTTTGGCATAATGTATTCCGTTATATATATTATATATATTTATATATATATATATATATGCAGTTTGTAGTTGTAGTTCTTGTACAATCATTCTTTCGTTCCTGATAATTCTGTAAAAGATAGATTATTCTGAAATACAGATTTTGATGAATACCAAAATTCTGTTTACAGTACAAAATTCATACTTTCAATTTCATTGATTATTTTCATAAACTTGCATACATACATATGAGCACTAAGATTAATTCATAAAATAATGTTTTCAGATCGATGTTAAAACTATGTTCTCAATTTGATATAATTAAGCAACTTGGATTTGATTATAACAATTTTATAATTTGAGGGTCTAGTTGAAATAATTAAATAAAAAAAGAATAATTTGTCCAAACTCTTTAAAAACATCTTCCACTTTATGGAGAATATTCTGGACGCAGTTTCAAGGAAGAAGCATCTTCACCAACCTTTGTTGCTTCTGACCATCATATTCATTTAATTAAAATGGCTGTATTTGCCAAATTATGTACAAAAAGAACAAACAAATTTTCGTTCAACAGTCTTATTCTCTATTCTATTCAACTAATGTGAAGGCATCTGCCAAATGAGATGAATTCAAATTTGGTGAAATAAATGCCACCGACACACCATTTTAGTCAAAAGTTGCAGCTCAATGAACTGATATTCCGAGCAACAACCTAAAAGATTAATGCTTCACCATCCTTTGCACTCAAGATGGCCTTGCCATCTTCAATGCTTAAATAATGGTGATGTATTTTCACCCTTTATGTACATGTCCACACGATGAGGTAGGGATGGAAAAGTCCTCCTCGTACCTGTCTCCATTCCCATCTAATATGCCCTTATCTTTACCTCTTATTTCATTTTTTATCATGAATCCCGTTTGGTTAACAAAGATTCTATGTATGCGGGTCTCATAAAAACCAACTTCAATAGTTAAATAAGCATCTCAGATGAATTGAAATTTATATTGTTGGAGTGAAGCAAAAGATACAATTTAAAGAAATAGATATAATATCCATTTGACCACCCACCTTATTTGTATAACGGAACCGAGAAGGTCGACTAGAAGAAGCAAAGCTATATCTAGTTAGTGTCGAATGTTATATACATGATAACCATGACAGAATGGAGACTTGGTTGTTGTAGTTTGTAGTTTAGCAGGCTTGGCAACTCTTCCTACAGTACCCTGAAGCAGTTTCAGAGCCCAGCATGTACCTGGGGTTGTTTTTGCACTCACCGTTTTCGGCCCACAAAGGGCAATTTTCGTTGAAGTCCATGCAGCCCTTGTTTGGGAGAATTGGGTTATCAAAGGATCTGACATGAATCCATTTGGTTGCAGACCATTTCTCTCCCTCAATCACTGGGCAGCTACCGTGCATGCTTCTTGGATTTGTGGTTCCATCCACATTGAGGCTGAAGAACAGCAATGCATCACCCTTCTGCGGTTTAACTGCAACAACCATCACCCCCAAGCTTTAGAACACATGGACACCAGAAATAGAATACAACTTCATAATGAAAAATTGTGTCTTTTCTTTGGAAGACATTGAATTCTTGGCTAAATCCAATAAACAAAAATGAGTTGAAATTAAAAAAAAAAAAAAAATCAAAAAAAAAAAAAAAATCAAAAAAAAAAAAAAAATCAAAAAAAAAAAAAAAATCAAAAAAAAAAAAAAAATCAAAAAAAAAAAAAAAATCAAAAAAAAAAAAAAAATCAAAAAAAAAAAAAAAATCAAAAAAAAAAAAAAAATCAAAAAAAAAAAAAAAATCAAAAAAAAAAAAAAAATCAAAAAAAAAAAAAAAATCAAAAAAAAAAAAAAAATCAAAAAAAAAAAAAAAATCAAAAAAAAAAAAAAAATCAAAAAAAAAAAAAAAATCAAAAAAAAAAAAAAAATCAAAAAAAAAAAAAAAATCAAAAAAAAAAAAAAAATCAAAAAAAAAAAAAAAATCAAAAAAAAAAAAAAAATCAAAAAAAAAAAAAAAATCAAAAAAAAAAAAAAAATCAAAAAAAAAAAAAAAATCAAAAAAAAAAAAAAAATCAAAAAAAAAAAAAAAATCAAAAAAAAAAAAAAAATCAAAAAAAAAAAAAAAATCAAAAAAAAAAAAAAAATCAAAAAAAAAAAAAAAATCAAAAAAAAAAAAAAAATCAAAAAAAAAAAAAAAATCAAAAAAAAAAAAAAAATCAAAAAAAAAAAAAAAATCAAAAAAAAAAAAAAAATCAAAAAAAAAAAAAAAATCAAAAAAAAAAAAAAAATCAAAAAAAAAAAAAAAATCAAAAAAAAAAAAAAAATCAAAAAAAAAAAAAAAATCAAAAAAAAAAAAAAAATCAAAAAAAAAAAAAAAATCAAAAAAAAAAAAAAAATCAAAAAAAAAAAAAAAATCAAAAAAAAAAAAAAAATCAAAAAAAAAAAAAAAATCAAAAAAAAAAAAAAAATCAAAAAAAAAAAAAAAATCAAAAAAAAAAAAAAAATCAAAAAAAAAAAAAAAATCAAAAAAAAAAAAAAAATCAAAAAAAAAAAAAAAATCAAAAAAAAAAAAAAAATCAAAAAAAAAAAAAAAATCAAAAAAAAAAAAAAAATCAAAAAAAAAAAAAAAATCAAAAAAAAAAAAAAAATCAAAAAAAAAAAAAAAATCAAAAAAAAAAAAAAAATCAAAAAAAAAAAAAAAATCAAAAAAAAAAAAAAAATCAAAAAAAAAAAAAAAATCAAAAAAAAAAAAAAAATCAAAAAAAAAAAAAAAAAAAAAAAAAAAAAAAAAAAAAAAATCAAAAATCAAAATTCAAAATTCAGCTGGTAAAAAATGATGTTAAAAAAAATCCATGTATTTTGATTTGAGTTGGATTGAATTTAAATAAATAAAATTATATGATTTGAGTTGGATTGAATTTAAATAAATAAAATTATATGGGTGAGGTTGAATTAGATATTTCTAATTATTTAAATTTTATTTAATTCTATAATTTTTTTAAAAAGAAAATTTTAACAAAAAAAAAACCTGTTTTTAGTATTTTTAATGCAAAATTTCAACTAATTATAAATTTTAATTCAATATTTAAAAATAAATAAACTAATGTTTTAAACCCCCCTCTACTCTATTAAAAAACAATGGAATAAATGACTGAACTAACTCAAACTAATCAAATTCATTCAAATTTTTAAAACAGCCCAAGTACCCCTAATATTGTCCTTTTTGAACTATCACTTTCGGGTTTTTCTCAAATTTTTAAAACACATATAAGGAGATGTTTCCACTTTGTTATAAATAATATTTAATTTCTCTCTGGATCAGATAGTTTCACCTTAACTGAGTTTATTATTCAGTTTCACCTTAAGTAAGTTTATTATTGATGGGATTAAAAAAAAAATTACAAGGAGTACCTGCATAACCCATTCGAGCACAATCAGACCAGCTATCATCCTTTTCTTGAGACTCTTTAAACTGCATAAACAACAGAGCAACAACGCTTGCCTATTAATTTTCAGAGAGATAAAGAAGAGAGACGCTGCAGAGGCAGTGGCATATATATACATATACCTCTGAATGTGGAAACACGGTCTCTCCACCCTTCTCAACATTGGATAAATACATCAAAACTGTGGCTACTCGGTGGCCACCCAACTCCTTATTCACCTCGTCCACAAAAAAATCAAAATGCGGTTCATACTTCTCACCATTCTCATAGTGCAGAATTTGAATGGGCTCTCCATTTTCTGATTCAAAGAACGGTAACTTTAATAACCAGAATATACATACACATATACATATACATATACATATATATACCTATTGGAAGGAATGTCCATGCCGCAATTCTGGCTTCAATGGCAGCAATTATTTCATCCTGCCCCTTCAGCACGAACGTGCCGGAGCTGGTCCGGACTTCACTACTTATTCTCTTACCGGACTTGTTATCTGCTACCATCGACCTCTCTAACCTTCCCTTTGACTATTCCCAAAAAATGATACAATCAAACAAACATTTTAGAGGTGTTGAATTCAAATCTAAATTATTCCCTTATTCACTCACCAGATTGATTAGGTGATCGCATTCCTTATCAGATAGAAATCCCTTATATAATAATGCCCTGTACATTTGCACAAACACATCCCCAATAAAAAAAACTAAAGCCACGTTTGGATATGTGACGGTACAAGCTAAGCCGACCACTAACCGATATTGTTAGCTTTGGCTAGTTATCTATAGTCATCAACCTCACGGTTTTAAAACATGTATTTGTTAGAGAGACGTTTCCACATATTTAAGAAATGTTGTGTTCCCCTCTCTAACTAACGTGGATCTCGGGCCAACGTCATAGTTGGTACACCGACCGATGTCTGGCTCTAATACCATTTGTAACAGCTCAAACTCGTAGCTGACAAATATTGTCCGTTTTTGCTCGTTATATATTGCCGTTAGCTTTATTGTTTTGAAACGCGTTTGCTAGAGAAAAGTTTCTGCACACTCTTTAAGAAATGTTTCGTCCCCTCTCTAACCGACGTGGGATCTCACAATCCAATCCCTTGGGTGCCAATTTCTAGCAGCACACTAACCCAGTGTCTAGCTTTGATACCACTTGTAACCGCCCAAACCCACACATAACATATGTTGTTCGCTTTGGCTAGTTATCTATTATCGTTAGCCTCACGATTTTAAAATGCTTCAACTAGGTAGAGGTTTCCACACCCTTTAAGGAATACTTCGTCCCCTCTCTATCTCATAATACACCGCCTCTTATAAAACTTATAAGAGT
Source organism: Cucurbita moschata (assembly GCF_002738365.1). NCBI lineage: Eukaryota > Viridiplantae > Streptophyta > Magnoliopsida > Cucurbitales > Cucurbitaceae > Cucurbita > Cucurbita moschata. The sequence continues at coordinate 6,282,458 of NW_019268518.1, forward strand.
TTTAAAACGAGTGAAGTAGGGAGAGGTTTCCACACCTTTTAAGGAATGTTTCGTTATCCTCTCTAATCAATGTGGAATCTCATAATACACTCCCTTTGAGAGCCACCGCCTAATGTTTGGCTCTGATATCATTTGTAACAGTCAAACACATAGTTAACCAATGTTACATATTGGCGTGAGCCTCACGATTTTATTAGGGAGAGGTTTGAGAGTATATGAGAAGCGAGTTGTGAGAAAGAGAGATGACCTAGGTTGCCAGGAGAGCTGAGTGACTCGAGTTGGATCGAAAATCAGCGGAGATGAACTCCCCTCCAACCGAAGTGCAGATCCGCCTCTGAAATTCGAAGAAAAAAACACGAAAAATCAGAATCCAAAGCCATGCGTAAGCGGAATCATGAAAACAAACCGAAGAGTAAGAAGAAGAAGAGGAAAAGGATCATACAGTTTGTTGTGCGTAAGCGATTGGGGCAAGCGAGCGAAGGCAGTGAAGACGAACAGAACGCAAAGGGAGAATGTGAGGAACCAACGGGAATCCATCACCGAACACTTCTTTGGTTGGTGCCGGAGAAACGGATTTGAAATTTATTACGCAATTTCAACCGTGAAGACCATGAATGAGGATGGGAATCGGTGGGCTGTTCTTCAGAACCGTTTCAAACTTGGAAATTGTACCAATGACACAGCAAATATAGGAACGATTTTGAATATTGCAGAAATGGAGGATTTTAATTATGCAATTTTCATAAAACGCTAAACTTCTTACTATATATACAATTATGCCTTTATGGTTAATTTAAGACATTTTTATAATAAATAATTCCATCTCTCTTCATATTCATCCACGGAAATTGATATTTGCATGAAATTGTAGCTTGCATGGTTGAAATCATAAGATTCCTTTTTAAAAAAAAAAAATTATATATTTCCTACTTTAATTCAATAATTCAAACCATTATTTTTTTCTTGTGGATTTGAATTACATTTGAAGTTGAATAACTGTGATTCGTAGAGGTGTTCTTATGATCAAAAAATTCGACGAACCCAAATTATTCGACTCAAATAATAGAGATTAGGTTAGGTTAGATTTTTTTTTGGTTTGAGTTGAATTGAATTTCTAAAAAACCAAAATCTAAGTCGGTTCGTGGGTAAATTTTTTTACAAAAATAAGGTTACAATCATATTTTATTTTTAAGATTACTATGAAGTTAAAAATATTCGACATTTGTAAGTAATGTTTGTGATCGCTATACGTTTTGTAAATGTTTGATATTTGTGTTTTATGAGAATTTAGTTATTAATGTAATGTATTCCGTAGATAAGTAAAAAAAATTAAATGATTAAAAATAATAATAATATGGTAACCTAACTTAAAAAAACGAAGGATTGTGTCCACGATTCTATTCGAGTTGGTCTAAAAGATTTCCTCAATCCAACAGATTCTGATACCATTGTGGTGAGATCTCAGGTTAGTTGAGAAGAGAACAAAACATTTTTTTTATAAGATGTGGAAAGTCTCTCTTTAAAGAAGGGCGTTTTAAAATTGTGAAACTGACAACTATACGTAACTAATAAAAGTGGATAATATTTGTTAGTAGTGGGCATGGTTTGTTACAGTGGTATCATAGCCCATCATCGAGCGATGTGCTAACGAGAAAATCCTAAAATTGATAATAACCAATAGCGGTGGCCACCTACCTAGATAAACTCGTGTCATGCAATGTCCCTATAAGAAGAGTTGGTAACACAAGCTACCTTGAATACTCAAAATTTTGAAGAAAAAAAAATTTATTAGGTTTTGGTGCCCTATGAACATTAACGTCAATTTATACCACTCTATCACATAGATGCAATTGGTTCCCTATGAACAATAAATAAGCTAAAGTCAAATCTAATAGGATGTTAATTTAATGTTAATAAATGAACAATTACTCACCATTCCCACCTATTTTTTTCTAATAATATCTATCATTTTTTATAGGATTCTAGTTGAATCAAATGAATAGGAACAAATACTTCCTTGATGCTAAAAGTGAAGACTATTTCTACAAATCATAACATGGTAACGATCCGGCTACGGCTAGTAGATATTGTCATTTTTGGACTTTCCCTTTCGGGCTTCTCCTCAAGGATTTAAAACGCGTCTACTGGGTAAAGGTTTCCACACCCTTATAAAGGGTGATTTGTTCTTCTCCCTAACCAATCTGGAACATCACAATCCACCCCCATTCAGGGCCCAGCGTTCTCGCTGGTACTCGTTCCTTTCTCCAATCGATGTGGGCCCACCACCAAATCCACCCTCCTTGGGGAACAACGAGAAGGTTGGCATATCGTCCGGTGTCTAGCTCTGATACCATTTGTAACGACCCAGATCCACCGCTAGCAGATATTGTCCCTTTTGGGCTTTCCCTTTCGACTTCCCCTCAAGGCTTTAAAACACGTCTACTAGGTGAAGGTTTCCACAACTCTTATAAAGGGTGATTTGTTCTCCTCCCCCAACTAACGTGGGACATCACAAACATGTTTTGTCCTCATTCACATGCATTTTAGGAAAATTCTTAGACAGTCACCTAACATACAATTGTTTCAAGTAAAACATGTTTAACCATGAAATTCGTATGATTGAGTCACAAAAAAGGAAGGTGCATCTCGTTAGTATAAGTATTGAGTTTTAATTCTTTCAAGTTTTTCTTACTTATATTGTTCTCAAGATTACTCTCGTTCGAATGTAGTCTCGTTTCATTCATGTATCTCGCCTTTACCTGGTATCACATACTTAAATACATAACTATGCGAGGATCTCTGGAAAGAAAGTTACCAAACTTATTAAAAAAAAAAAAAAAAAACTTAAAAGACGAGAAATGTTGGATCAAGCATGGAAAGAAAAAGAAAACAAAACTCATAATTCAACCCTCCTCCAAATCCTAAAAAGTAGAAACATGTGGAATTAGTTTGTAGAATTCTCATTTTTGGTAACCTTTTGTGAAATTCCCTAATGATTTATTTGACGGTCGTTTCATGGAAACTTCAGTATGGTCGGGTTCAAGATGCCTTAGAGCAAAGCCAAGCTCATGTAAATTTCCAGTGCTCTCTTCGACTATTCTAATTCCACCATTTCTGGTCAAAAAGCTTAGAAAAATGGACAAGTTGAGCAATTTCAATACATTGAGAACGCAATTTCACAGAAACCCCTTATGAATTTAACGTTACATGAGGAATCTACCATGGCATTGCTTCAAACTTGTGTATAAATAATGAAGAGGCTTAGAGATTTTGAAACCATCAATATGGTGCGAAGATTAAAGTTGGAGGGTTCATGTTGCAGGAGAGATGGCATCGTCTGAGCAACGCGGTGCGGAATATTCATTACAATTTCGGTATCAGATTGCTTGTAGCGGATGCCATCCTCCTGCACCACGATGCCTTTGCAACTAATTATAAATTTCTCATCTTTTCTCCTCCTCTTTAATTTCTGGTGAGTGTTCTATTTTCTTTAAATTTAAAGTTCCGAAATTTTTACTTCATTTTTATTTAATTGCATAATTATTATTTTTTTATTCTCTAACTACTCTTATAAATAATCTAATTATGGTAAATTTTAATTAAATACTTATAAATAAATAGATATTTTACCGATTAACATTTTTCTTATAAAAAAAATTGTTTTCTCCTTATCTAGTATATGGGGGACTTGGGTTGGAATACCAACCATATCATTTATTCGAATTCATGTTCTCTTAACTTCATTTATTCGAATTCATGTTCTCTTAACTACAGTCCTCTTAAGTTATTTATTCGAACTCATAAGTACAGTCCTCTGAATTCAATAGTCCTCTTAAGTTATTTATTCGTACAGTCCTCTTTATTCGAACTCATGTTCTCTCAAGTACAGTCCTCTTTATTCGAACTCATGTTCTCTCAAGTACAGTCCTCTTTATTCGAACTCATGTTCCTCTTTATTCGAACTCATGTTCTCTCAAGTACAGTCCTCTTTATTCGAACTCATGTTCTCTCAAGTACAGTCCTCTTAAGTTATGTTCAGTACTGCCCATCTAATTGGATATAAATCATAGTGATAATGACCCCTTAACCAATTTTTCTATTCATTCATCATTACAAAATTTTGAAGATTATTTTGTTTTAAGTCTAGATGGAATATTTCATGTGCTCCAACAACTTTAAGAAAAAGAATCTCTATATTGGTATGATTAAAGTTCCATGATTTTGTGTTTGTTTCACTCATACCATCGATCTCTATCAAGTTTCTAGCCATGCACAAGCACATATATTCAAAATAAATAAATAATGTATATATACATACACCAAAGCCATTGATTTTATTGAATAATGAAATGTGTGAACTATGCCATGATCTTCTTCTATACAAAAAGTTGAGTGAATAAATCAAAACTCAAGGGATCGCTCAACTGATCTCAGCTCTTCCTTTATTTTGATCAAACTTTGATAACCAACCATAAACAATAACAACTAATAAAGACCAAAATCTAAACTTCCTTACATACAAATGTTTGGGGGTCTATTTGTTTTGGTCTTAACTCGTTAGACTAAAACAAGCTGCAGCGTTCTTGAGATCGGTCCTCGATAGATACTCAGCCGATGGTTCCGACACATCTTTGAAGGTCGATTCCGCACTGCGAACCAAACCCACAAATCCATCAATTTTAACCAAAATGTTTAACTAAATGCGAGCTCTTCACTGCTCTTCTATACTTAATTAAAATGTAACTACGAACCTAGAGTTACATGCTTCTTGAGATTCAACATACGATTGTCGGTCATCTGCAATTGTGTCAAATGGAATTTCATCATAATCATGAGAAATTTCCATTTCATGTTGCAGTACAGCGGGTATCAAATTAGATTGCATTAGCATCGATTCAACGTTAATCCCAAAATTATCATTATAATGTTGTTGAATTCTCAACTCCTTCAGCATGGAACCAATATTATTATGATCATCGTTATCAACATAAACACCACCATTGTTCACATTTCCAAATAATAAATCATTCCCATCTACTCCCAAACAATCGTATTGTTGTTGCTGCTGCTGTGTATAAACGGGAAAAACGGCGTCGTTGTCGTCGGCAATCCCGAGGTCCTTCATCATAGAAACCCTAGCTTTTACTTGTTGGAGTTCTTCACTAACTTGTTGTATTTGATAATGGAGTTGCCACAACACGCCGCAACAACCATAAACCGGAAACCTAGAGCGCATGTTGGACTCGTAGATAATTGAAGTCATTGTCTCGTCCTTTTGCGAGGGGGGGACTTGCTTAAGTATGTTCATGATGTTGCGGACGCCGAAGAGGCGGTGGGCGTTTTGAAACATCTTGGGCTGATCGGCTGGGAAATATGGGGCTAAGGGGCAGTCTTTGGAGCAGCGGCGACGTTGGTATTTGCAAGAAGCGCAGGCTTGGGTGGTGCCGCCTTTCATGGTCATAATCAGAAACGGAATTAGCTAATGTTGTGGTGAGGTTAGAGGGTGATATTATTGAGGTTCAAGAAATGATTAGTTGTTCCAAAATGACTAAGTAAAAGGCTTTTTTAAGGTTTTGCCGATTCAAAAGGGTGGGTGAATCAGATATCCTGTTATGCGGTTTTGATTTCAACAATCCAACTGAAACTATTACTACCACTCTCTTTCTTCCTTGTATAGAATTTGGAATTTTAATTTTAATGGATGTGAGTTTCTAAATCTGTAATCATGTGTGTTTGTGTGGAGGGCTGTATTTTACCAAAAATATCAATTTTTAATTAGTTCGTCATAGACCAGGTTCATCCTTTAATATTCAGATCCTAATCGATGTAAGTTTGTGATGATTAAAAGTATACGTTTGATTTGCATGGGTGAGAATGACTTTGATTAATCCTATAGAACCATGAGAAGACTTCAAATTGTTAATTAGAAATTTTGAGGAATAACCAGAAAAGCGTTTAAGGGATCGGTCTGGGAATCGGTCTGATTCTACCTCTGTTTGTTCCCTTTGAAAAAAGGAAGGATCCCAAAGAATCGATGTTTCTTTTAGTTGTTGAATCTCTTTTTGATTGATCAATGTGTGATATTCCGAATCCTCATTACTAATGGAATCGAAATGATCTCTATCCGAAATTAGCTAAAATCAGTTACTTGAACTAGATCTTGTGGAATTATATTGAATATTTGACAATTGCTAAAAACGGATCCTTGTTTACCAACCACACATTGTCTAACGAAATCCAATTCTCTCTCTATATGTTCCTCACAAAAATCCGATTCAAAACATATAAGAAAGATATCACTTCTTATAATGAAAAATACAAGAAAGATATATTTATATGTGTAAAACAAGCTTTTAACCTAACTATAATTTCAAATATTAGTTCTTAAAATATAAAAGAAAGATATATTTATAGGGGTAAAACAACCTTTTAACCTAATTATAATTCCAAACAATTCGTGAAGAACAGATGATCGACCACAAGTGTTGAACATCCATGAACACAACTTATTTTATAGAGCATAAGAGTTAGAGCATCCATGAACCCAACATGTTTTACCTAGCGTACACTGGATTGATCTCTAATTAATGAATATTAATTAATTAATTAAATTAATTAATTAATTTTGTATTATTAGAATTTATAACGTACCCGTCCAAGGAAGATTCAAATTAATATTTAATAATTTTATAATTCAATTTAAAGAAAAAAATATTTTTGATTTGAAATTTTCACATTATTTATGATACATTATAATATATAAACTACATTCAAATTTGATAAATATATATTTAAATAGGACCTAGTCAAAAAATTATTTTTTAATATATTATATAATAAAAGTTGTCATTTTAAATAAGATCCATCTTTCTTAGACATAAATCTTCTAATTTTCTATCTTTCAGCGGTAACCAATTAAAATTGATAATATCTTGATTATAACAAATAATGATATTGACATAATAACCTTACTGTCTCTTGATTCAAGGACGGAAAAAAAAGTTGTAAATTATCATAATTGGCCTACTTTCTAAATAAAAGAGGAATTAACTTAATGTGTTACCATATTTGAAACCAAATATTTTCATATAAATCTTCGATTAAAAATAAAAGTATTCTACACTTTTCAAATAAACATATCAATTCAGTTTATCATTGCTTTTTATACGAAATGGCAAAGTTTTCTTGCTCCCTATTCTTCATTGGTTTCCTCCTTTTTTCAGGTTTGTTTTTTAGATTTAGAAACATCTTATAAACTTTCAAGAATTTGTACATTTTCGTTTGATAACTATTTGATTTTTTGACAGCTGCATGCATGGTGTCGGTCAATGCAACACAATGTGAAGAAAAGTTGTACGAAGGATGCGTACCTAAAGACTGTAGCGAGAGATGTTTACAGAAGTTTCCCAAATCAACCTCTGAATGTGTTCCAACTGGACAAATCCCATTTAACTATATTTGCTATTGTTTCCATGATTGCTAGAAGGTGATCAATTCTCGTTTTTATCACAGTCTCTATTAAATAAAACGGTTGAATGCCTCTATGAATTCAACCAATCTCGTGTAACTATTTTATTTTTTCTTTTGTTGTTGCTTCCATGATTGCTAGAAAGTAATCAATTATGTCGGTCTCCATTAAATAAAATGGTTGGATGTCTCTATGGATTCAACTTTTTAGCATAATTCTTCATTCCATTCCTTCTCGCCCGTCCTATTTCGAACTTTCATTGTCTTATTCAGACCACTAATTGGACCTACTAATATAATGTGTGATAATAAATCCAACTATAGAAAAGTTGGAAGTAGAGAAGGACAATATGTATATTCGGTCAATATGTTTTTTAACGATTAAACTGCTAATTTCAATATAATTTAATTTATAAGCTACCAAATCGTCGTCTTACAAGATTGGCGTTTCATAACTTGTCACATCATTAGTAAAAGATGAAATATAGTATTTTTGTTACAAAGGAATATTATTATGAAATACAATATGTAACGTATGGTTGTTACAGTAAATAATTGGACAATCTGATTCAACTCTTTCCTTTTATGGCTCCTTAGCTCATCCATCTTTATTTTTAATCATAAATGAAATTATTTGTCGATAGAGAATGGTGGATTCAATCGGTATATTAACATAAATTAGTTATTAATAAAAATAAATATTTTTTTATTTATAAAAATAATCAGAGGGAATATATAGGTTCTAGAATGAACTCCGAATAAACTCCAACTCAAGGTCATTGGTAATTTAATGGAAAAATATTTTTTTTACAATTTGATCATCTCCTAAGTGAATGATTTGTGTTTATTTTTGTTCATTGACATATAAATTTGTCCCATAATAATACATTTTTTAAATTTAAAATTGATAATTTAAGATTTAAATAAGATGAGTACTAAAATAAAAAATAAAATAAGTCTTTTTTTAATGGACAATGGAGATTCAAAATTCTAATTATTTTATTAAATTATAAACAAAAATTATTTTATTATTAATAGCTATTTTAAATTATTAAATCACTTATTATTATTATTATTATTATTATTATTATTATTATTATTATTATTATTATTATTATTATTATTATTATTTTGTATGGAACTAATTCACACATTTTTTTTGATCGAGTAGATAAGTAGTTTTTTTTTTAAGAAGGTAAATTTAACCTTTTTTGGTGGATAATATATATCTTAATAGTTAAACTATATTTAGGTAAAAAAAAAGTTAAATTTTTATTAAATATCTATTTTGCTCTTGGCTATATTGATATGACATAACTCTTTGAGTTGAGGAGCCATTTGAGAGAATTTATAATGACTTTTCCGATTTGTAATTTAATGATCTCAATATTTCCTGCAATATAGTCACGTTACTTGTTTCTTGGTTATGAGAGTGAATATTATTTCTCCGTACCAACACAGAGTCGTTACTTGATTATTGGTTGTGAGAGTGAATATTATTTCCACGTACCAACACAGAGTCATTCTAATATATTTTGTCCTAACTTACATGCATTCTAAGAAAATTCTGAGGAGATCATCCAATGTACAATTATTATAAGCAAAACACACTAACATTTGAATAGATAATAACTTTTAATTTTTTAAAGCTTTTTTTAACATCCTATCTTCAAGATTATTTTCATCTGAACATAGTCTCGATTCATTCATTTACTCCTTTATTCGAGTGACACAATCTTTAAAAGTTGTAATTTATAGGACCATACATACTACTCTGGTCTAGGTAGTTAAGATCATACCCTGAAAAAGATTAGTTACATTTTATAGGGGTTTGAAGCTACCATAATTGGTCTACATACTACTCTGGTCTATGTGTTGATTTGACATAAATCTTTTGAGTTGAGGTGTCATTTGAGAGAAGTTATATAATGGAGTTGGTTTTAAAAAAATTTGCATTTAATGACCCGAACATTTGTTGCGATATAGTCACATTAGTTCGAGAGAGGAACTAAGCATTCCTTATAAGTGTGTGAAAACTTCTCTCTAGTAGACGTATTTTAAAACTGTGAGGCTGACTATGATACATAACGGGCCAAGTGGACAATATATGCTAGTTGTGAGCTTCTGCTATTACAAATGGTATCAAACCCAAACACCGAATGGTGTGTCAGCCAAGATGTGGAAAACCTTGAGAGGAAGTCCAAAGCACAAAATATCTATTTTTTATTTGTGATTGGAATATTAGCCTTGTAAAGCACAAAATATTTAAGATTGACTAACGAAATATTTAATCTCTTCTTCTAAGTGTGTTGATTGAGAAGATTAATATTTCATGAAATGATCATATGTGACGCGATTTTAATTTTAAGTAGGTTATGAACTCTTCTTTACGGGAAACTTGTATTTGATTTGCATGGGTGAGAACGACTTTCACAACCGATTTAATATGTCTACCATTTTGAACAATGAGAGCACACCCTCTTATTAGTATGACTTAGTTTATAGTTAATCGTAAAAAAATTATTAATTAGAAATTCAGTAGTTCTTATAGTGAAAAATATATTTAAAAGAGTAAAACAAATTTTTAACCTAACTATTGTTACAAACAATTCGTAAAGAATCGATAATCGACTTGATTGTAGTAATTACATCTATGAACACAACTTGTTTTACAGGGTACAACAATTTTGCTATAGGTAATTGATCTATAGTTAATGAATGAAAAATTATTAATTAATTAATCTTATATTATTAGAGTTTATAACGGTCGGTAACTTAAATTGAAACAAAAATTTAAAAGATTTAAATTAATATTTAATAATTTTATATATTAAATATAAAGAAGAAGAGTATTTTTATTTGAAATCTTCATATTAAGAAAGAAATATTCACCGTACATTAAATATATAATAAATTTAAATGTAAATATATCTTGAAATGTTTTATTTAAATATGATTAATTAAAAATTGTGAAATAATCCTACTTAACGAGGATAATATCTAGATTATAACAAATAATGATATTGACATAATAACCTTACTATCTCTTGATTCAAGAATGAAAAAAAAAGTTGTAAGTTATCATAATTGGCTTACTTTCCAAATAAAAAACATTAACTTAATGAGTTGCCATATTTGAAACCAAATATTTTCATATAAATCTTCGATTAAAAATGAGAGTATCATACACCTTTCAATCACAGATCAATTCAATTTATCATTGCTTTTTATACGAAATGGCAAAGTTTTCTTGCTCCCTATTCTTCATTGGTTTCCTCCTTTTTTCAGGTTTGTTTTTTAGATTTAGAAACATCTTATAAACTTTCAAGAATTTGTACATTTTCGTTTGATAACTATTTGATTTTTTAACAGCTGCATGCATGGTGTCGGTCAATGCAACACAATGTGAAGAAAAGTTGTACGAAGGATGCGTACCTAAAGACTGTAGCGAGAGATGTTTACAGAAGTTTCCCAAATCAACCTCTGAATGTGTTCCAACCGGACAAATCCCATTTAACTATATTTGCTATTGTTTCCATGATTGCTAGAAGGTGATCGATTCTCGTTTTTATCACAGTCTCTATTAAATAAAACGGTTGAATGCCTCTATGAATTCAATCAATCCCGTGTAACTATTTTATTTTTGTTTTTGTTGTTGCTTCCATGATTGCTAGAGAGTGATCAATTCTGGTTTTTACCGGTCTCCATTAAATAAAATGGTTGGATGCATGGATTCAACTTTTTTATCATAATCCTCCATTTATTCATTTCTCGCCCGTCTTAGTTCGAACTTTCATTGTCTTATAACTTGACTACTAATATAACGTGTTATAATAAATTCAATGACTATTAGAAAAGTTGTAAGTTGAGAAAGAGAACATATATATTCAGTTCGTATGTTTTTTAACAATTGCTAATCTCAATATAACTTGTAACATCATCATTAAAATATTGAGATGAAATATAGTATTTTTGTTATAAAGGCATATTATTATGAAATATAATATCTAACCCATGGTTGTTATAGTAAATAATTGGACATTCAACTCTTTCCTTTCATTTCTTCTTTACTCATCCATCTTTATCTTTAATCATAAATGAAATTATTTGTCGATAGGTCGGTGGATTCAACCAGTATATTAACATAAATTAATTATTAATAAAAATAAATATTTTTTATTTATAAAAATAATAGGAGGGAATATGTAGGCTCTAGAATGAACACGAACCGAAGGTCATTTATAATTTAATGAAAAAATATTTTTTTTTTTTGTTACAATTTGATCGAGTGAATGATTTGTGTTTTTTTTTTCATTGATATATAAATTTGCCCCATAATAATATATATTTTTAATTTAAAACAACTTTGGATAGGTTAAGATTTAAATAAGACCGATCACTAAAATAGATAATGGAGACTCAAAACTCTAATTTTTTTTATTAAATTATAAAAGAAAATTATTTTATTATTAATAGCTATTTTAAATTATTAAATCGCTTCTTTATTATTATTATTATTATTTTTGTATGGAACTAATTCACACACATATATATTTTGATCCCGTAGATAAGTAGTCAATTTTTTTTTTAATGTAATAGTTAAACTATATTTAGGTCAAAAAGGATGGTTTTACAATGGTACAATTCTTTTCTAGTTAAATTTTTATTAAATATCTATTTTGCCCTTAGCTACGTTGATTCGACATAACTCTTTGAGTTGAGGTGACATTTGAGAGAATTTCTATAATGGAGATGACTCTTTTCGATTTGGCACTTAATGATTCTAATATTTCCTGCCATATAGTTACGTTACTTATTTGTAAGAGTGAATATTATTTCCACAGACCAACACGAGTCATTCCAATATGTTTTGTCATAACTTACATGCATTCTAAGGAAATTCTGAGGAGGTCACCCTTCGTACAATTATTACAAGCAAAACACACTAAAGTTTGAATAGATAATAACTTTTAATTTTTTTAAGCTTTTTTTAACATCCTATCCTCAAGATTATTTTCATCTGGACATAGTCTCAATTCATTCATTTACTCCTTTATTCAGGTGTCACAATTTTTAATAGTTGTAATTTATACGACGATACATACTACTCTGGTCGAGGTAGTTAAGGTCATTCCATGAAAAGATTAGTTAATTCCATAAGGATTTGAACCTACCATAGTTGGCCTACTTTCCAATGAAGATATAAAAGTTATTGAGTCACCATATTTGTCCAACAAAATGTGTATATAAATATAGGCTCTACAATAGCAAATGAGCAAACCAAGTATACATTCAAACACATAAAATTTAGTATATTACAACGCTGATATTTTAAGAGATGGCGAACTTCTCTCGCTCCCTCTTTGTTCTTGTCCTGGTTCTCTCAGGTACGTATGGTTGTTTAAATACCTTTTAAGTATTGTGTTGTAAGCTTGGATGGGTATTAGACTATGTATAACTTTGAAAATTTGTGTAGCTGGTTGGATGGTACCTCTAACAACCCACGCAAAACAATGTGATGTGAAGATGTTCGAATATGCATGCGAGACTACTGGATGTCACCAAAAGTGCCTAGAGGTTTACCCAAATTCAACGTCTCAATGTGTTGAAACTCCTGAATTTCCCACCAACTTCGCTTGCCATTGTTTCTTCCCTTGTGAAGAAAAATGAGTTTTGATGTGATTCTCTTCTTTTCCTAGTACTAATTCACACATTGGAATGCCTTAATTCCACATATTTCCTAAATAAAATGGTTGGATGACTTAGGTGTTACTCAATCTGTCACTTACAAATATCCAATATTTTTAAATTTTATAATAAATTTAAAAGTAAGTAGAACATGGTATAATTTAGTTACAAATATTAAATATTCTTAAATTTATACCGGATTGTTATATCATCACCTAAGAAAGAAAACAAAAAGGACGGTAGATAGTTGATTTTCCATAATTAGGATGCTAAAAAAAGAAAATAGAGTGATGGATCCACAAGTTGGGGAGCCTCTCTTCATATAAATACAATCATTTCAATTACAAACAACACCAACAATCTTTGAATCAAAACAAATAAATTTTGCAAAGCGTTGATTTTCCAGAAGATGGCAAAGTTTTGTTGCCCTCTCCTTTTCCTTCTCCTTGTTCTGTCAGGTTTGTTTAGTAGCATTGTTTTTGTTTGGTTTAGGATAATATTTAGTTGGAATGATGAAATGATACTCCTAATGTTGGCAGTTGCATTGATGATGCCTGAAGCAGCGCAGGCAAGTCCTTGCCATGAGAGGCTATATGAAACTGGATGCGAAGCTTCTGCATGTCGCAAACAGTGTGAAGAGAAGTACTCCACTTCAACATTTGAATGCGTTCCAAATCCTCTGCATCCCCCTCACGTTGCTTGCTTGTGCTTCTTCGATTGCCCTAAAAATTGACCAACTTTCTGTCTAATCAATTTCTCCAAATAAATACTGGGAGGAACCAATCAAGTTTTTGCCGAATCAAATTATTCATTTTAAATTATTATTATTATTATTATTATTATATGCTATTTTGTAGACTTATAAGACCACAATTTATTCTTAAATTTTAAATATATATATTTGTAAATTTCTTGGGGATTTCAACGCTCACAACGTGGAATAGTCAAACTTCGTAATCTATTGTCAACAACTAATATTAATTAGTTGTATAATTAAATGGAAAATTATTTTGTTTAAAAGTATTTGAAAAATAAATCCTACACAATTAATTTGATTGGGTTTGAATTTTCAATCCACTTGTTTAAGAAATGTTGTTTTAGTATTTAATTATTAATAATTTTTCAACATTCAAGACATGTTCGATTTGAAAATTGGCATGTCCGTCTCGAATGTCAAAGGGTCAAAATTTTTATTTGGCCATAAAAATTTTTAATATATGAAGAACATTAGTTCAACGTCTTTGATGACAAACTATTTTAATAAAATATCTGTATTTATTTATTGATGATTTTAATAGAATGAAATTTAAAAGAATAAAATCATATTTATTAATATTCTTTAATGATACAATATCACAAATTATGGAGTAAAAAAATGAGCTATTTAACTAAACCCTAATATTGACATAGAAGATGCAGATAGACTGTGACTATTTGACAATATTAAAATATTGGCACAGTTATTCATTAATTACATTCCTTGTATACATTCTTAAATAATTCATAACCGTAGAAATTTATTTTCATTCTCCTTGTTATTGTTATCAACTTTGGCATAACAATTTCTCATTAAAAAAAGGACAGTAAAAAATGAATATAATTCAACAGCTAATAATAATAAACAAAGATATAAAAGATACATGTGGATTTAAAAAATAATAATAATAAATTAATAGTAATGGCCTACACCACAGTATGGTGTGCATAGAAAAAGTAATATTAAACAATGATAATGACGCTGTAGCTGTTTCAGTCATGTTTGTTTGGGGCATTAAAGAACGTGGGCTCTGACCCAGTGCACATTTGCTCCGAAGCTCCCAACCGAAAGGCGACAGAAATTAAACCTAAGCAAAAATTAGGTTCATAGATATATGATATTCCATTTGTCTAAAGTTTTTATTTTTTATTTTAATAAAGTAGAGAATGAGTCTTAATTGCATTTCTTATTTAGGGGCTCAGAAAAAAATGGTAGAAACTTATCACAATTAGGCTATTTATAAAGAAATTAAAAGTCGAATATCGTCATAATTAGGCTACTAAAAATAATAATACCATAAATATTTTATAATTAAACTTTTTTTCCCTCTTTTATCTGTAAATAAAGGCAATTCTTTTATTATTATATTTCTTTTACTCTTAATGGAAGGAAAGTCATTTCTGATATATACGAATGAATGCCATCGAAGTGTCGAGAGAAGCACCCTAATTCACTCTTTCAACGCCTTCAACTTTCAATTTAATTATGCTCCTCTTTTACTTTACTTAATATTCAAGTATATGGTACTGTGGTTAATTCCCTATACTCACGTCTTTCTCTTTGGGAGAATAATTCCGTGTGTTTAGTCAATAAAGCTGTCCTCGTCACTTTATTGTTATTCAATTCTCGATCATTTATAAATTTGAATTTATTGATTCTTATCTTAATCACGTGGCAAATTTTTGTAATTTTTCTTACCTCAACTATACGCAAAGTAAAATATTCAAATCTCTGATCACTTTAAAATAATATATACTCAAATTATAACGATTTTAAGGTGTAATGAAATAATATATACTCAAACTATAACGATTTTAGGGTGTAACGAAAACATCATCGAAAACATATTTAAAACAATGTAATGAAATAATAAATAAAATAAATAAACATTAAAAGTAAAAACACGCTATTGTAACTTAAAGTTTTTTAAAAATTTAAATATAACTATCCTATGCATATGTCATTGTCTCGATTTACGATACCTTCGTTTGCCGAATAGAAGTGTGTTGCCTTCACCCGAATGTAGTTAGACGAGTTTTATATATTCAAATTCGAATTTATAATTCAATTCAGTTTTAAGTTATTTGGTAGCCAACTTTCTGTACTTTCCCAAAACTGTCGTGACATTGGTAGGGCTCATATGAAATGCCTGATGTATTTAATACATTACCTAACAAGTTCAAGTTGCAGGATGAACTATACCAATACTAAACATTTATTTTAAAATATCAAAAGGAACCAAATCTAACATTTATTTAACTAAAAGTAAATATATATATATATATTTTTAAAAGTAATTTAAACCAAAAAGTATTAAGCATTTTTATAATCACAATTATCAACTCCACTAAGTGCAACCCTTCTCATATTTTATTACAAAAAGTAACATTAAAAAAATAATAATAATAAAAGAATGATAATGACTCACTAGCTGTTCCAAATATATTTATTTGGGTAATTAAGAAAATGGCTTCTGATGCACTAGACTTTTGGTCTGATAGTCTCAAACCAAAGACAAAAATCAAACCAGAAAGATTAGGTTGAGGATGTTATAAGATATTTCTTTTAATACATTAAGTCAATAAATTTATTGTGGAATCCATTTAGTCGTTGAGATTGTCCACATTAAATAGTTGATTAATTAATGCATTAATCAGCAGTTGTTTGGTGGAATTTTCACTTGGGTTTTAATTATTATAATACTTTTCTACAATTCAAAAAAAGAAAAGAAAAAAAAAGTTTCTAGCTCCCGCCTTCTAGACTATCTATAAATTACTTTTATATATATAAATAATATAATTGAAATTTAATATTTTCTGAGTTGTCATAAAACTAAGAACTAATGACTTAGTACACAAGCCAGTTGAGAAAACTTCCATTCTACTGTTCTCCAGCTTGACTTCATTCATTAGACTATTATTAAATAAAAAATAAAGAATTAAAATGTACGAACATTAATATATACATATATATATATATTTTTTATTTAATGAAAGAGATTTTAACACTTTACCTTCATCTATGTTGAGATAAATAATAATTAAATAAAAATATAGAATATTGACGTTGATATTTTTAATATATATAATTTTTATAAGTATTTGCAACTTTTTGATGTTTGGCTCGATAGTAGTTTATGTTGGTTGAATTATCTATTTTTATAAATTTTTTGATTTATAGAAATATATGTGGATGTTGTTATTTTATTTTGTATTTAGAATTATGAGAGACCATGTAAACCTAATCCGGAGTTAAATTAGTAGAGGGGGGGAATGACGTAGACAGGTCAGATAAGAACGATATGTTTGTAAAGAGCCCATGGCTTTACGCAAAATCCCCAAAACACACCGTATGGTGGCTGATGGTGTGGTCTCCTCCCTTTCCTGCCCCTTTCCACGTCCCTACCATATGCAGAAATAAAATAAAATAAAATAAAATAAAAAATAAAATAAAAAAAAAAAAAAAAAGAAGGAAAAGAGAGTCAGAGACCAAATCATCCCTTTCTATTTTTATTTGTTTGCATATTCCGGAATCCGAGTTTCCAACTGCGTATCCAGACACTCACCGTCGTCGTTCTCCAATACATATCACTTTCTCTCTCTCTCTCATTGTTATGGCGCTTTCAACTTTTCCTCTCGCATTTTAGAACCTCCGTTATAATCTCGGTCCTTAACGTCTCCATCTTCCACGGCGAGTTTCTTGTTTCTCTTCCTCCTACTTTTCAAGCTCTGGTACTCATCTCTCTCTCTCTCTCTCTCTCTCTCTTTTTGTTATCTTTTTGCGTGTGTTCTCATTTTACAACGTTTTATTCGTTTTATGTTGGCGTTCTTGGATGTTTTTGCGGTGTTCTTGTTGTTGCTTGAGTTGTGGATTTGATTACGTTGTCTTCTGATATTTTTCTTTCTTTTTTTTTTCTTTTTGCTCTGTTTTGTGTGTGGTGTTGTGAATTTTGGCATTGATGTTGGAGTGGAAGCAGAACGTGTGAATTGGATTTAGATTTTGTGTTTTTCTGGAATGGGAAATATGGAGGTGGAACTGGAAGAGAATGATGTTCAGGAAAAGAAGATTAGGATTGGAGTTTGCGTGATGGTAAAGAAGGTGAAATGCGACGCCAAGCTTAATCATGTCCGCATCTCACTCTGAAACAGAACTCTATTTTGTTTGCTTATCATCTTACTCTGTGAACTTCTGCACTGCATAGGTGTCCTCGTCGCCAATGAGACAGATATTAGATAGATTGGAGGCCTTTGGTGAATTTGAGGTACGTCGTTTTTTAATCATCCAACCGTGTTTCTTATATTTGCGAAGTTCAAATCTCCTACAGTTGCTACAAGTTTCATTGCACGCGCTAGTTTTTTCCCTCCCTGTTATTAATGAATGACAGATGGACTATGAAGACCTAGTTGTTTAAGAAATGAAGTAGTGTTATAATTTCTCTTTGGCAGTGTGGTTATATCTCATATCTTGTAGAGGTTTGCGAAATTAAGCTTTCACTGGTGTATATTTGCGGAGATTTAATTTTTCTGATTGTATTATAAGTTTATGCTTTTGCGGATGTTTATTTCTCATTGGTCTTTTTCATATGTGGACTGATTGTAGATAATAGTATTTGGAGACAAGGTCATTCTTGAAGATCCAATAGAGAGGTATAGTATATGGTTACAACCAGAATATAACTATTTTGAGGTCGCGTATTCAATTTTTTTCATCTTTGGTTTTGTATTATCGCATGTATTTCATGAGAAAGGTTAGCTGCTATTTTGACCCTCTCCTTTCTTATAACCATGAGCAGACTCTTCATCACTTACTTGGTACATTGAGAAGTTTTACATTCTCTTGCCAATATTTAACCCGCCACGTGCTAAATAACTTGTTCTACTCTGGCCAGTGAATATCACATCTTTGGCTATGGATTTACTGTTCAAATTGTGATGCTATCTTGAACGAACTTCAGACAAGTAGCCTTTTGGAAGGGAAAAGATGGGCTACCGAAGTTTTAGCTACTTCTTGGGGAGTTTGGACTGAAAGGAAGAGATGTTTTGATTTTTTAAAAGAATAAGTTAGTGGCATACAGATAGTTGGGAATATATTCACTTAAATATTACTTTACGGGCTTTTTGATTACAAAAGAGAGAACATATATCTTTTAACTTGCGGTTTGTTTAATTACAAAAGAGAACATAAATCTTTTCGCATTATTTAAGGGGTGGAGATCTTACTAATTTGAAGGTCTCTTCTCTTTCCCTGCCTTCCATTTTGGGGATAGTTTTAATCATTTTAATTTAGCACGTGTATATTCACATATTTCTTTCTTTTCTTTTTTCCAAATTATTTCTACTAAACATTGGATAGATTATTCGTTTCTACTAAATAAACATTGGATATATGCCATGGAGGTGAAATTTTAGAGTTTGAGGTCTTAGACATAATAGACATAATAACTCAGATAGTGTGCATGTGTGTTGCTGGTGAATCAAGCTTACTGTACTTGATGAATTATTAGATTCTTCTTGTCTATACGTTTAACTATCAGAATTCTTGTTTCAGATGGCCAGATTGTGATTGCTTGATTGCCTTTTACTCCAGTGGCTATCCATTGGAGAAGGTTGAAGAGTATGCTGCTCTTCGCAAGTAAGCTTTACTCATTTATTAAGTACATTGTGTTCATCAATAAATTAGTTATCAGTGCTTCAGCCATGCTAGTTCTTGCGAGTATTGACAAAGTCTTCCTGGGCCTTTTACTGCCGAAGCAGACATCTCCTTTTCCAGAATAATTTAGAAAAGATTGGACCTATCGTTTGAAATTTTTTGGTTGTATCAATTCCTCTTCTCCCCTTTGAAGCTAATTGTAAAAATTTAGTCTCGATGTAACTACTTTCATTTTCCTCTTAGAATTCCACACTGTAAAAATTGAGTTAGCTTCAAGGAGTATGCAAGTTTGGCAGTCATTGACATCATCCACAAACTTTTGTTTGCGTGGATGTGGGAATGTCTCTCCTAATGCTTTATATATTCATATGAGCCTAAATTTTTCGTCCTTTGACATCTAGAAGGTTGATTACTTCCTTATAATGCCTTTACATCAATGGAATATTCAATAATATACTCTCATATTCAGACCCTTTTTGGTAAATGAGTTGGAACCACAATACCTTCTTCATGACCGAAGGAAGGTTTACCAGGTATGCCTCTTTGATTTGTATCATTTTATGCTATTTCTTTTACATCTGTTAAATACGGCAGTTTTTATGTGGTGCTTTGTCTTAAGTTATTTAGTATGTTGTTGGTCATATAATCCGTTAATCTTTCTATTTGACTTTCACAGAGTTACTGATTTTACATGCTTAACCTTTACTGATTTAAGGAGCGTGAATGTTTCTTCTTCAATAAAAATTATTCATTAAGATGGGAGAAAATGCAGAGGAAAGGAAGTATCAGGAATATCCTCGCCCCTAAAGCCAACTGAAAAGGTGGTTTTATAGAAGTTCCCATTGCAAAACACTTTAAATGATTGTAGTGCCTAAAATCTTAATTCACTATTTTATGGAAGAAAGAAAAACTACTGTTAACTATTGAAGGATTCTCCTTAAGTTAGGAGATATTTGTGTAATTCATGAGTTTGTATACAAGTTCAGAATAAATGGTATCTATTCTGTTACTCAGCTTGAGCTTGAGGGGAGTGTCAAAAGATATTTGTATAATCCCATTAAATAAGCGAAGTAGTTGAAATTAAGATTTATTTAGCCTGTCTCCCTTTTATAAAAGGGACATGCAATTCTCTAAAAATTAGTAAGAAAACAGCAAGCTAATTTAGACTTGCAGCATGGTATCAAAGCATAGCTGTCATCAAAATCCTCATTCAACAAGACCCTCAGACTTTGCTGCTCAAAACAAAAGAAGTTGCTAAAAATTTTCAGCCTCTACAAGGAGATTGCAAAATGGAAAAAAAAAAAAAGGGGGAAAAAAAGAAAACCGCAAATTGATTTTTTTTTTTCCAGCAATCTGCAAATAATATTAAGTCCAAATATCCCCGACTTCCTCTGCTGCTCAAAGCCCCAGCAATCTGCAAATGTGTTCCACCAATGGACCAAAATTATTCTCTCTGTTCCACAAGCCGCAAACCCACCAAGTTCTAGCCTCCATGATCAGAGTCTTACTTCTTTCATCGTGAGCCTTCATAGCTGATCTTCGACTAAATATATTTGGAGCCTTCATAGCTACCGTTGACAAATTTATTCGGAGGCTTCATAGCTACCGTTGGAAAATTTATTCAGAGCCTTCATAGCTACAGTTGGAAAATTTATTCAGAGCCTTCATAGCTATAGATCATCCACTTGGACCAAAATTATTCGAAGCTTTCATAGTTACTGTTGAAGTTTTTCCTTAACGTTGGAGTTTTTTCCTTAACGTTGGAGTTGCGTTGTCGAAGTAGTGCAATCAATATTGCACATAAACCTATTCAGTCCAAGTTGAGTAATAGATATATTCATTCATAGCTTGAGGGAGAGTGTCGAAGGATTCTCCTTAAGTTAGGAGATATTTGTGTAATTCATGAGTTAGTATACAAGCTGAGAATGAATGATATCTATTACTCTACTTGAGCTTGAGAGGAGTGTTGAAGGATATTTGTATAATTTGGGAAGTGGATGACCTCCTTAATTTATATGATCGGATTATTATTTAGATTTAGTTACCTATTATCTACGGATTATTATTTAGATTTAGTTACCTAGTATCTAGGAATTATTATTTAGATTTAGTTACCTAGTATCTAGGAATTATTATTTAGATTTACTATTACCTATCTAGTAATTCTCTCTTTTATAAAAAGAACATGTAATTCTCTGTATTAAAAAAACAGCAAGCTAATTTAGACTTGCAACATTGACTTGTACAGGACTACAAACAAAAAAATTGCTTGAAGAAGGCTCGATAGGAGTAGGTCATAGGAAAAAGTTCTATGGGCCCTTGGACTGGATATTCCTGTCTGTTGATGATTTCCATCATTCTTTCTTCCTTGGTTTGTTGAACGTTGAGATTGAATGGTTAATTGCTCCAGTTGGGGCACCGCTGTGCATACGAAGCTTGTAAATCTAATTGGATTTATTGTTCTTTTTCTTTGAACAAATACTTTGTGAAAAATTGTTATTGGTAAGTGATAATATTTGAAGTTTATCTTTAAAATTGATGTCACACTGTTATGAGAATTAGATGCATATCACTCCATACATGAATTTATTGATGAAAAAACTAACTATTGCATGAGTATTTTGGTGGTTTGGAATTCAAATAATAATAATTAATGTTGCGTTCACTTTTGGAATTAAGCGCCTCGAAACGTTTGGAATTTCTGTTCCAAGCTATGCCCTTGTGAATAGAGAAGTGCCATACCAGGAGGTGGAGTATTTTGTTGAGGAAGAAGACTTCATTGAGGTTAATGGTAACCGATTTTGGAAGCCATTTGTGGAGAAGCCTGTTGATGGTGAGCTTGCATCTATGATTTTCTTGTTTTCTTTTACTTTCCATTTATCTTTTTATAAGCATGTGTATTGCGAGTAACATTTAGGATTTTGGTAACATACTTTCACATATATCTTAAATTTTGATTCAAAGAGAGCCTAAAGTTTTACTTATGTTGTTTACATCACATCTTAAACATTTTTATTAGCTTCTTAAATTTCTCTTTATAATTGTAGGTGGCCAAAAGAATTTGCGTTGGTCAGATATTTTAATAGAATGATTAGCCACTGTGCTATATTTAGTGGCAGAAAACTCGTATGCAATACTCGTAGGACAAAATTAAAAAGAAAAACTTCATATGAAATTTAATATCCTAAGTGATTGATATTAACTTCTGAACCAATAGTT
The DNA here is from genome assembly GCF_002738365.1 of Cucurbita moschata. Lineage (NCBI taxonomy): Eukaryota > Viridiplantae > Streptophyta > Magnoliopsida > Cucurbitales > Cucurbitaceae > Cucurbita > Cucurbita moschata. Next base: position 6,305,238 of record NW_019268518.1, read on the forward strand.
TTCTCCTTTGACTATTAGGTTAATAGATGATGATAGCGGCATCAATATTCAAACTATGATGGATGTTTCAAGAGTATATGTTTATTTTTATTCATTTTCTAATGTGATTGTATATTGGGTACTGTCTTCACAGAATTGTAATTGTTTGATGGAAAAAAAAAAGCTTGATAAGTGAGTTCTAGCCTTCCAGTTTCTGGATAGGCATTGTTTATGGGTTGGAAAATGAGATTGAAGGGGAACTCTATGTTCATGTGGAAGTCCCCAGGTCTATTCTTGAGGGTTGCGTTGGACACTTTTCTCTCTGATGACAGTAATTGGCTGGGAAACCCTTTTGAGAGGACGAATTCTTTAAAAAGGTTAGAACACCGTTGAAGGGGAAATTTTAAGATGGTCCAGAACTATAATCATACTGGAATCAGTATATCAATGGTTGTATCCATCAGTGTACCTATGTTTTCTTCCTGTGAAGGAAAAAAGTTGCTAACTTGAAGGATTTCCGATGTGTTGGTCTTCTTGTTGGTCCTTAAAAATAAGTCATATTATTGGTCCTCGTAAATTATATTTGAGATGTGCCAAGTAGGTAAACAAGGTGATTTTTCTCAAGGTTGACCTTGTAAAGGCCCACATAGAAGACATTTGATGCTATTTTGTAGGAAAAAAAAGCTTTGGAGTTTGGTTTTAAGTGGTGGACATAGAAGGTCTTGCGCAAGCTTCTAATGTCTTGGGCTTGTTTGTTACATTTATAAAAATACAAGGCCTTCAATATTACAAAGAAAAGTAAGAAAAGCCAAAATAGCTAACAAAAGTATTTTTGACCTTTAAACTATGTTGTGTTTTCTCCTTTTCATTTGATGGCTCAAATTACATTGCCCTGTATTACTTCCATGTTTTTTTTTGGAAGTTCTGTTTATTGCTTTCTAAAACCAATATTCTTTTGCAATTATTTTGTAACCCTTATCACTTAACTCTACACTTGAATTAAGAAAAAAAAAAAAACCTGTTCTTTCTAAAATGGTCTGTTCTCTTATTTAGATCCTTTAAATACTCTATATAACTTTAGATTTTAACCATGAAAGTTTCTAGTAAAAATATTTTGATATATTTTCATACAAGACGCTCTCTAAAAATATTTTCCTGAATATCCTTCAGCAAGTGTTTTCTTCTCCTTCGTACAACATCTACATTGTTTCATATATTGCTTTGTTATTGTGCAATTCTTCTTTCATAGTGATTTACCGTTTCTCATTTATCATTATTTGAAGGGGATGATCATAGCATAATGATATATTACCCCAGTTCAGCTGGTGGCGGTATGAAGGAATTGTTTAGGAAGGTAAGCTGTTTTGTTGAAGCTATATTTTATGTTACATGAATATATGAGAGAATCTTAACAGAAAACAAGTTTAATTTTCCTGTTCTGCATTGCATATAACCTATTTCCAAGTCATTGGCGTTGGTAGAAAAATTAATAGTTCTAGATTCTGTTCCAAGATATTAAGAGGTCCTTATGAAGGATTAATTCTTTTGTGATTTATTCTAATTGCTTAACTTCAGGTTGGTAATCGGTCGAGTGAGTTTCATCCAGAGGTTAGAAGAGTAAGGCGTGAAGGCTCATATATATATGAAGAATTTATGCCAACTGGAGGAACAGATGTCAAGGTTCTGTACATTTTCTTTCATATGTTTACCTATTGAAATTTATTTCTTTCATTGTTTATGTGCAAGTTGAATCGACATCTTCTCCATGTTTTGGAAATGTTGAATACTTTCTGAAGTTTATTTGTTGAATGTTTTTCAATTTCTGATGTCACAGTTGGTTGATCCTATAATTCCTCGTTAATTGGGGGGCGGCATAATAATTGTTTCACTGTCTTGTCCAATGGTTGTAGGTTTACACTGTTGGTCCTGAATATGCCCATGCCGAGGCACGCAAATCTCCCGTTGTTGATGGCGTTGTTATGAGAAATCCTGATGGAAAAGAAGTAGGTGGCGTGTATTATATTTTGTAGGTCATTTAATTTACAGAAAAAAAAATCATTTACCCTCTTCTACACTTTGATTGGCCGTCTTTATCTTTTTCTCCGTGGGTTCTAGTTATGCTGCATGCTTTTATCTTTTTATCTTTTTATTGTTATTATTATTATTTTATAAAAAAGTTGTTAAAGTCTTAAAAAAAGAAATATAGAAGGAACATATCCTTTTCTAGTGGAATATGAGAAGATGAATTTTTGTCCCTTTTGAGCAAGTAGTTCTCAAATATGCATGGAATAGGGATGGACAATTCTTCAGTTACATGGCTGCATTGTTTCTGCTATCATAATTATTCTCTTTCTTATTTCTTCTTTAGATAAGATACCATTTCATGAAGACAATAAAATTATGAAAAACTGCCAAAGGAGTTGCAAAAGCATTTTCCAAGTGGCATGCATGGACCAAAAGGAATAATTGCTAATGAACTTGGATTTAAGATTCCGGAAGAAGCTGAAACAACTGTAGGTAGATCTCTCTTCCAACAGTTCTGGCCCTTGAAACGATGATCACTTAACAGTTGCTCTATAAATTGACTGGTCTTGTATGGACTTGGGAGGTTGAAGCTTTAGCGGCACAGTAAATTCTTCCCAAGTTTGGATGGGAAGGGGCAGAAAGGGCAGAGATGGCTCGTTGTTCCCCATGCAGATAAACATCAACTTACCAATTTAGGTTGAGGTTAGAGTTTGGTTCCTTCACCAAATTCTATAATTTTTGCTCAAGTTGTCAAGACTGAAGGTCAGAAAAAAGAATTTTCTTTTTTTGGGAACAGAAGATTTTCGCAATTGGTTGCATAAAGCTGTGGTGAGCCTTCAGATCTCTTTTGATGAGGAAGCTGAAGGGATTTCACTGTAAACTTGGTAGGGCTATTAAAAAGCTAGGTTTTATCTTTGCAGAGGTCCCGCAAAGAAAAGCAAAAGTTGGAATCCATCAGTGTACTCTATTTAGAAGACCTCATTTAAATCAATTTCCCAATCGTCATTTCTAGACTCTTGCATGTCTTTGACCGAGGTATGGTTGTGGACAGTTTACCAATTACTGGAATCGATGAGCATTTTACCTAGCTGCCTGCTTTTACTACCTTTTACTTTGAAGACCCAATAACTAAAAATGAGGGTATTCACTTATAAGAGAAAAAAGATGTTGGAATATGGGAGCTTGAAGGCTTAAGACTCTTTTCCTGTTAACCTCATTTTCAAGATTTAAACTATTCAACTTCTGCTATGTCTTCCTTTGTAGTTCTATTTGGACGGTTAATATACCAATTAAAATTAAAGATTTTAGTTTAACTTGATTTCTAAGTGGCTTGACAAGATCCTAGCTAGAATTCCTAGCAACGTTCTCTCCGAACTGTTGCAGCCCCTACAAGAAGGATGGAAAACATACTAACCATTTTCATTTACTGTCGTTTACTCTGAAGATCTAACTAAAGCTTTTGGTGGAATATTTTGTTGGAATGAAATATTAGAATTTTCTGAAGAGATGGAGAAGCTCCTGATGATGTTTAGGATAATGCTGTTTCTACTTTTCATCTTGGTTAACTTCGCAAGCGGAAGTTAATAATTATTGTACTTCTATCATTGTAGCCAATTGGAGACTTCTACTGTGGTCTCTTTTGGCTCATCCATATACTTCCAGTTAAAGCTGCTTTATGGATTATTTGATTTAAAAGACGTGGGAATCTTCCAAGGGATGGAGAAAGCTCCAAGTGGTCATGGGATATTGTCATTTCGAAGGCTTCAAAGTGCTCTACATAATGATAATAGTATTTACAGTACTTGGATCATTGCCGCCACATGGAGATTCTTCTATGATCTCTTTGGCTCATTGCTATACTTTGCTTTTTTTTTTTGTTCTCCCCCTTCGGAGGCTGTTTCCTTGACCATTTTTTAAAACCTTTTCATCAATGAATAGTTTTTTTTGGTTAAAAAAGAAAAAGATTGTTGAGTAAGTTAATTGATATTACAAGAGGTGTTGAGCTAGCATTTACATCCACGATCATTCAAGACATATTTATATATTACTCAAAAAAAGAAAAAGAAAAAAAGAAAATAAATAAATATATATATATATATATATATATATATATATATATAATGTACCATATATCTGTATTTTTCCAGGTGAGATATCCTGTACTCTTGACTCCTGCCGAGAAGCAAATGGCTAGAGATGTTTGTCGTGCATTTAGGCAAGCGGTAAGTTGAATAAAATTTGATAATTTAATTGATCTTTGAAATAATTGATATCATTCCTCTCTTTTGCTCTCTCTCTCTCTCTCTTGATTGCTTTACGTGATAGAAACTATTTATATTGTTCAATTGTTCATCTTGCCTGCTTGAACAACCCAAAATGTTTAGTAGTCTGGTGGCTATTAACAGATTTTCACAATTTTTTAAGTAGAATGTGTTAGTTTTGACATTCCTTAAGTTTTCTTAACAGGTACTTATGAGCTCTGTTTTTATTTTTTTTCCTTAAGTTGGGAAACTATGTGTCGCAATTAATTTATTTTTCAGTTTTCTGATTCCATCTCCCTTTTCTTTTGCTTTTCAAACTAATAATTTATTAAGGTCTGAAGTATGGATGGTTGGATTGCGTATTTGACTCCCTCATTTCAAATTCCTATGAAATGCTTATAGATGAAAACTTTTTTATATTTGTACAAGAATTAGCTCCTTTGAATATAATTTGTTGTAGTTATGTGTTCAAGAAACTCCTATTACACAGACCTGCACAGCCACAACCGTTGTGCGTTTGTTCCTTCTTCCCTAAATTACTTTTCGGTGTAAATTTTTAACAGCTGATTCTATTTTTCCTTTATTTCTGCAGGTTTGTGGATTTGATCTTCTACGATGTGAGGGCCGCTCATATGTTTGTGATGTAAATGGATGGAGTTTCGTTAAGAACTCTCACAAGTAATGCTTTATGCTTTATATCTCATTTCTAGAAAATTGTGATAAATAATATCGTACTTCAACCTAATTTTTCAATTGGTTCGGCTCTGTTCTGAAACCTTTTATACCTCTATTTACAACCTGCTGCACCGTTGCATTAATGTTCAAATCCTATAATATCCAAGGTAAAAGGGTTAAAGATCCTTCTGAGTCATCATCTAGCAGTTGAGCTGTGTTTGAGAGAAGACTTTCATTAATGCCAAGGGGTAAGGAATCACCCTCGAGGGCCAAGGGGCCTTACTGAATCTCCTTTGTTATGATCAAAAGCACATCAGAACTACACGAAACTTGGAACAGGGTTCACCAAGAGGGGCCAAGAACTGTAACTTTGCCCACAACTCATTTAATCTAAAGTAGGAATTTTGAATTCTTTTTTCCCAGACATTTTTCCGAAATCAAATCCTCCAGGCTCTTAGAGTGCCACGAGAACTTAACACCTCTGAAACAGACTACATAGCAGCTGCATTGTATCCATCTAAAGCAATGTTTGTTAGTTTCATTGATAGTATGAAACTAGGGGAAGAAAGCTAAGCCTCAGGCCAAGTGACTAGCTCCGTTTACCTTTTGAATCTTTCTAAAGAAAGCCTCTGTAAAGTTATTTTTGGAACCTCATAAAAAAAATTGTTTGTCTGTGGAATCGAACTCCTTAGCGGCCATGAAAAATGAGACATTATTAATAGGAAGATTACAGAATAGTAGTTTGAATAGGGTGATGCTTTCTCCTTTAGAATAACGGTGGTCTCTGTTAAGTGGAAGCCTTTAGTAGAAGCTAAGGGTATTCATGGTGTACTCTATCATGGTGAAAGGTGATTAGATAACGTGGTCAAAGGGTGCTTGCTGGTTCTTTTTTGTTACATTTTTTTTAGTGGATTGGAATCTAATCAGTAAGTTACTATGCTAACAGAATGATAAGCCGAATGTCTGAACGTGAATTAATTTATACAATTTGAAGAACATATCTGTATGTGAGAGTTTTCTTTCATGAGCGATGAGATTACCCACCTTCATAGACGCTAGATGAGAGGTGTCTGGAGAGACGATCATATTTGTTATATCTCAGCCCTTCGAGATGCCGGCTCTAATTGACTAATTTGCTAAGCTATCACTTATTGTACCTTGCCTTTTAAAATCATTTCTGGTGGTTGGTTGTAATTCAAGTTGCTTAAAGATTTCAATAGCATTCAACCTTTTCAATTGTGTTAATAATTTGGCTATATGCGAAGGAGAATGCTCAAATCACTGACATCTTTTACTGTGCTCACTGTCGTTAATACTAAAAATCATTTTTGTTTTGGCAAATAATACACTAATATTTGGTGAGTAAGTGCAGGTATTATGATGATGCCGCTTGTCTTCTCCGAAAGATGTTTTTAGATGCAAAAGCTCCCCATCTTTCTTCAGCTATTCCTCCTACTTTACCATGGAAAGTCAATGAACAAATTCAGGTCTCTGAAGGATTGACTCGTCAAGGAAGTGGTATTATTGGAACATTTGGCCAGTCTGAGGAATTACGATGTGTAATTGTTGTCATTCGGCAGTATGTTACAATACTTTGATTTCTCTCTGTATACAAAGTATCAGTTCTGTATGTCTAACACAACTTACATTTTATATCGTCAGTGGTGATAGAACTCCCAAACAGAAGGTGAAATTGAAGGTTACCGAGGAAAAGCTACTCAACTTGATGTTGAAGTATAATGGAGGGCGTCCAAGATCTGAGGCAATATATTTATATCTATATCCTTTTTCTCTTTCGTCCGACTAAACAAAACCTTTTGACACCTATTAAAAATCATTTTGCAGACAAAATTAAAAAGTGCTGTGCAGTTGCAGGATCTACTAGATGCCACCAGAATGCTTGTACCTCGTACTAGGTATCAGACTGCAATTATATAATTTTATCAGGGCTTTATCCCGAAATTTTAGCATGTAGTCTATCCATGTATATTTCTCTCTATTTTCTCATCAATGTGCGGTTGATAGATTTATTCAACTGTTTTTCAATTTATCAAATTATTCGCTGAAATTAAGGGTCAATTATCATTACCAATTATCTATTCAACAAGATTCAAAGAATGCAAACTATCTTTTCCATTTTGAGGTTTTCGTTATTCGAACATGCATCATACTACACTTTTTATATTTATGTGTTTGTCATTTTTGTAAGTAGGAAAATGAAAAACCCAACATTATGATGAATTTACTTACCAAGATATTGATTTTGATTTAAATTCTTAAATTATTTGTGGACCGTATAGACCAGATCGAGAAAGTGATAGTGAAGCAGAAGACTTTGAGCATGCAGAGAAGCTTCGTCAAGTTAAAGCAGTGCTTGAGGAGGTTTCTTTCTATCTGTTTAATTTAAGGTTTTAACTTAGCAGTGTCTGTTTTCATATTCTTTCAATAAGAAAGCTAAAACTTTCATCAAGGTAATGAAAGAATAAAAGGGCATCGAAAAGAGCCCCACAAAAAAGCCAAACTAAAGCAGTGTTTCGTCTCATTGGTATTATTACAGGTCTGACAACTTTTGTATGAATCCTATATCAATTTCATCCTGTCAAGTAGTTTTAGGAGGCAAATATAATAAGACATTTAGTTGTCATTCACTTGTATGAATGCAAAATGCAAAACATCTTGTTGCCAACATTAGTCAATGCAAACACGTGGTTACCTGCAGTACCTGAACCGATCTGTAAAATGATAATTAATTATTTGGATCTCTAGGCATATATTTGACATGCAAAAAAAACGTAGTTTCTTTTTCTTTCTATTTTTAAACTTCACACTTCAGGGATACGTTCAGACATAGGGGACATATAGACAAGTCCACCTGAAAAAAATGAGAAGTTTTTTAATCAACCCAACCCATTTCTTATTTTATTATGGTCGGCCTGAGCCCCACAATTTAACTCAACCCTAAAAGTCCATCTGAAAGATTAAAGAAATTGTGAGGAAAGGTTCATGTCACTTGCTGTGCTTCTGCAATTATATTTCATTTGTTTATGTTTGTTAAGAAAATGAACCCTCAACATGTTTGAGTCCTACTTCTTTAGAAGTTGACAGGTTGCCATTAGACGTCATATTTGTGTCTTGTGCACCTTAATGCCTTGCTATGCTATGAGATATGAACGACATACCTCCCTGCCCCAGCCCCACCCAAACATATTTTTCAATTATTATTAGATTTTATGATGCAGACTGCATCTTCTCCCTCTTTTTCATGCTTTTTATTTATTCATTTTTATTTTATTTTTATTTATCCAGGGTGGGCATTTCTCTGGTATCTATAGGAAGGTTCAGCTGAAGCCACTAAAATGGGTTAAAGTTACAAAAAGTAATGGTGAAGAGGAAGAACGGCCTGTGGAAGCTCTCATGGTTCTTAAATATGGAGGCGTTCTTACACACGCGGGCCGGAAACAGGTTTTGATTCTCAATTTTGAACCAAACTGTTATTTATTATAGTGTGGCTGTGGTATTTCTTCAATTTGTGATCTTAAAATGTCAGTCTTGTAATGCACATACAGTTCCTCAGTTCATGTAAACATAAAAACATTTCTGGTCATAGTTTCGTCACTTTTCGTGTCTGTTTCCATTTTTTTGCAGGCTGAAGAACTTGGAAGATATTTTCGCAACAACATGTATCCAGGTTAGAATTATGAATATATTTTTATATAATAGACCATGTACGGGGAAATAATAGGTTATTGATATAAACATTTGAATTAGGTTTGTTTTTTTGAGCCTTATAGTAATGGTTGTTGAAAATATTATGAGCATTGTATTGGCTTAATCAACCTTTTACTGATATTATGGCCTATGGGATAATCTTTGAGTTTACATTCTTCCTCTTAATTCTTCTCTATAGGTCCTTACCAACCATTTAAAATCATGTAAATACTTGGGTTTCATGTTGCATTCTAGTTTGTTAAATCCAAGACACCAGCTATCTAGGATGCTTTCTCACTTTCAAACTCATTATCATTTTATTAGGGATTTGAAAAAGAGCCAAATGTAAGAGGTATTATGACATGGAATTCTTTGCATCTCATGTTAGATTTCTCCCTAACCATGTATTCCACCCGTTTAGCTCCTTTGATCGGCAATATTGTACTGGGACATTTTTGGACTTAGCCACTAGTAGATTCTTAGGTACACCACTTGAAGGATATCACTTGTAAGCCAAAAATTCCCCTGCAGAAGATCTTTGTCGAAAGAGATTTGACACCATTTCTCAATTGTGTCGCATACTCCACAATAGATATCCATGGCCTTTCGAGACTTGGAGCATTTTTAGGCTGATAGATATTCATGTTCTTTTGAGACTAAAAAGAACACCCTCTCATCATTCAATGGATTTTTTTTTTTTTTTTTTTTTTTTTTTTTTTTTTTTTTTTTTTTTTTTTTTTTTTTTTTTTTTTTTTTTTTTTTTTTTTTTTTTTTTTTTTTTTTTTTTTTTTTTTTTTTTTTTTTTTTTTTTTTTTTTTTTTTTTTTTTTTTTTTTTTTTTTTTTTTTTTTTTTTTTTTTTTTTTTTTTTTTTTTTTTTTTTTTTTTTTTTTTTTTTTTTTTTTTTTTTTTTTTTTTTTTTTTTTTTTTTTTTTTTTTTTTTTTTTTTTTTTTTTTTTTTTTTGTATTTGATAGCACTTGAGAACTGCTGGAGTAGATATTATAATTTATTGTACCATCACTAAACCATGGAATGTTGATCCACATTTAATGTGGACCAGATTTGCACATGGTGTAGGTTGCGCTGCTAGGCATGAAATTAGGATATTCTTTATAATGTCTTCTAAGATCTGTTGAAGATTTTGCTAGATTAGATGGTAATGCAGATATTACATGGTCAAATAAAGATGAATTGCTTTGTCTGTGACATATCTGTAAATGATTGACAGCAATAGCTTTTGTATTTGCATTGTCTTCTTGATCGTTTTCTACTCTTATTCAGGTGAAGGTACAGGTCTGCTTCGCCTCCATAGTACATATAGGCATGATTTAAAAATTTATAGCTCAGACGAGGGCCGCGTTCAGGTAAATTACTAGGGAAGCTATTTTGTTCAGTATAAGTGCAGTTGTTTTCTTTTCTTTTCTTTTTTAGCATTATTTTATTAACTATTATTATTATTTCTTCCCCTCAAAAACTAGATATTAATCTTCAATAAGAAGAGGTAGAAGTGCATTTTTTGTTTCTTAACAGAAACATTTTTCTTCTTTCACGTATTGTCAATTTTTTTTTTCTGCTTCTGAATTGTTTATGAACTTTGTCCAACCTGTTCTTAATATGTGGGTTGTCTGGATAATATCCATTCGCAGATGTCTGCAGCTGCATTTGCCAAGGGTCTCCTCGACCTAGAAGGTCAATTAACACCAATCCTGGTTTGTAGCTTTCTCTCAATGCAGTTTGAATGCCTATTACCATTGGGATTATCTAGCTCATAATGTCATCTTGTTGAAGGTTTCCCTTGTTAGCAAGGACTCCTCCATGTTGGACGGACTTGACAATGCCAGTACAGAGATGGAGGAAGCCAAGGTAGTTGCTCGACTTTAGAATGGGTTAGATCCTAGGATTTTCAGAAACGAAAAAGAAAAGGCAACAGTTTTGAAATATAATATTAGTCAATTAATTTCTATGGTTTTCATGTTAAATTTGCATTTAAAATACAATGTTAAAATGATATTGGACATACTTTCTTTTTTGTGTTTATGATGGTTCCTTTATATATATATATATATATAATCACATATGCTCCTCCTAGGAGAAGGTAAAGGAACCAATGGATATGAATTTAAACCAAACATACATTTCTAATTTTTCGTTATGATATTTGGAAAGAACGTTCAAATCAAACTTTTTCATCCTATTGTATGCTTAAAAGTGCAGTCAATTCATAAAATTGATGGTCATCACGTACAAGGATATTTTTCTCCTTTTTATTTCTTCATTCTCAACCACCTAATAGAATGTTAAAATTCTACAAGGTTCCCGACAATTAAATATTGTAAGACCTGAAAGTTTTCCTGTGAAATTAATTGGATATTAGAAAAGGGGGAAAAAGTCAATTCGCTCAAACTTTTGTATTTTTTCTTAGACTTGAAAGTTTTCCCGCGTGTGTGTGTTTCAATGTATCCTGTGGAAAGTGGCAGGGTGTTAAGATCTTATGTACGTGTATCCCAACCTAAGTAATGCACTTTCAAAAGTTAAATCCCTTTTTTTATAGATGTATGATTTTTTTTTTTTTTTTTAATGCATGGTTCTATTTTGATTTGATTGTCAAAGAAAATGTACTAGTTTAATCCCTTATTCTAGTTTCTTGATTTTATGGTTTTCTTTCATATTTTAATTTTATGGTTTTCTTTCATATTTTACAAAGGCAAGGTTGAATGAGATCATAACATCGGGTGCAAAGATAACTCACAGCAACAGTTTAGCGGAATCACCATGGATGACTGATGGAGCAGGACTGCCTTCCAATGCCTTTGACCTTCTACCCAAATTGGTAATTATTATTATGAAATATCCTGTTATGTTATCGTTGTCAATTTTGTATCCAAAGGTCATTGTCAATTTTTTTAAACTATAAGAAAAAATTCGCATGCTGTCATTTATCCATGGTTTAAGCTGTAAAATAGTAAGAATAATTTTACTTAAATGTCCTTAGTCCTCTTTTACTCCTACGTATTCATGGCTTCATTCTTTCCAGGTAAAATTGACTAAGAAGGTCACTGAACAAGTGAGATGCCTTGCCAAAGATGAAGATGAAGAGATTACAGAGGCAAGTTTGTACGACATAGTTCTACCTTATGATCAAGCAAAGGCCCTCGGTAAAACCAATATTGATATTGATCGTATTGCTGCTGGATTACCTTGTGGCAGCGAGGGATTTCTTCTCATGTATGCTCGCTGGAGAAAACTTGAAAGAGACTTGTATAATGAACGGAAAGAGTAAGTACTGACTCGTACCATTTGTTATGCTGCCTTGACTAGTGAAGCAAGAGCGAAGAGAAAAGTTTATGGCAGTTTGAAATTATGCCGCCATCTTTTATTAATCTCATACCGTTTCAACTTGATGAGGATTGCTTTAGACTCATACAATTTGAACTTGATGAGGATTGCTTAGGCTAGGAGTATTAATTTCATATGAAAATGTTGCAATTATGTGGATTTCATTTTAACTACCATTTCAAATCATCTTGCAGTCGCTTTGATATAACACAAATCCCTGATGTTTATGACTCGTGCAAGTAAGTTTTCTTGTTTCTTCCTATTTTGACTTGTTTATTAGTACCGACTATACTTGCTTCAGTCATACATAAGTAATTAAGGAATTATGTGGTAGGAATATTCTTTAGTAAATAACATCACACCTGAAGTAAATCTAGAAAAATCCCTAGATAACAGTAAATCTAAATAAATCCATAGATGCTAGGTAACAATAAGGGATTACTCAAATATCTCCTAACTTAAGGCTCATCCTTTGACACTCCCTCAAGCTGAGTTGTGTAGATATCATTTATTCTCGGCCCAGATACTAACTCATGAAGTAATAAGCTTTCAATAGGTGTTGATTTGGTGATGAAGAGTGTTCATTTTTGTAGCAGTCTTAACTGAAAGTATATTTCTCAGTGTCTTGACCTTTGATTTGTATGCAGCACACGACTCATTTTCACTTCCAACTCTACAAAAAGAAAAAAACATAGTTTTCACTGTACTTGTTCAAGAATCCAACGCAGGGAATTAATTTAACGCTGCTTGCTTTTCATGTTATCCCAATGCTTCAATGTTTCCAATGCATGCCATTACTTAAGTGAGCATAGTGCAAAATGCAATCAGATAAGGTTTGCAGACTTGACAGCTGATATGAATACTTAATGAATTATGGAGATCAATTTAGTTCCTAAATATTAGTAAAAATGGGTGTTTACATTTTCACCAATACATTGCATGAAAAAGAACCAAAACCAGAAAACAACGAAAGGTTGAGAAAGAATGTCTGTAAATTCTTCCATTCCTCTCACCAAAAGAAACTATTGAGAAACTCCGTTTAAAGTAAGCGACAAAGTCTTCTTCTTATACTCTTAATATGTGAACATACGTCAAGATATGATGAACAGATTTGCATTTGGCTATTTACATGGAGTTTTTATATAATATATATCTTCTTCTGAGAATGTTTCTTGATTGACTAACTGACAGATACGACCTCTTACATAATGCCCATCTTAATCTGGAAGGATTGGATGAGCTCTTCCAAGTTGCTCAGGTACAATTCCCAAACAGTACATTCGAATGCCAAAACTTTTCACAACTTTGTAATCTTTGAAGCGCTAATGCATCGACTAAAGTTAGCATGGACACGAGATCCATCAGTTACCTGTTTAAATTGACTACAAGCACTTATTGGTGTCCAGGCTGTGCATGGTCAATCTGACAAAACTTAGATTCTAATATGGCTCTAGGTCAACTTTGAATAGTATTTTGACTAGATAGGTGCCAAGTTATCTTGCATCTTGTGATTAATCACTGATCTTGATACTAGGTTAGGTGTCATACCAAATGCGGATGGGTTGGACTTAAAATGATTACATATTTCAAATAGTTGTATCTTGTGCTAGATTTACTATTATTTTGGGTCATGCTACATATGCAACTGCACCTTGAAGAATATATATTCAATGTCTTGTCCAGATGTTGAAAAGTTGCAAGTCAAACTAATCAATAGTTGTGCTATTTCAAACTTGACTCAAGGAATTATTGATGTCATATGGTTTCAAACTTGCTTTTCATATGCTTTGTTCACGAGTTTAGTTTTATCCAACACGTTTTACTCCTTTACCAATGCTGTTTTACATCGTCTGAGCATTGACTTCTATGGTCACGTTAGCTAAAGTAATTGGTCCATTTTTTTTGCAGTTACTTGCAGACGGTGTCATACCAAATGAGTATGGGATAAATCCAAAGCAGAAATTGAAGATTGGCTCAAAGGTTAGCTTCTCTTTCTTATTCTTCCCTTTATTTATTCCTCGTTTTTTTTTTGGGGTGGGGGGGACATTAATAGATCTGTTGAGGATAAATCCAAAGCAGAAATTGCTATTGATTAGAGAATGTTTCTGAAAACTGTTGTACAAGACCTACTTGAAAACTTGAATTCAGGCTGAATCATTATACATGACCTACTTTGAAATTATTATACGAGACCTTATTATAGAATGTTCCTGATCTCCAAGGTTTTAAGTTTGGCCGAATCTGGTTTAGGTTAGAGAGAGAAAAAATAGATCAGTTGTCAAAATTATTTAGTATCGCGGATCTTTATTAGGGCCTTATATCAATTGAAGGTAAGCTTCCTGTGACTTGGAACTTGAGTAGAAAATTGTTCTCCATTTACCAACTTTATACTGAAAAATAAACTTTTTGTTGGCATTTGAAAAGTTGCTATAATAATATCTCACTTCTCCTTGGAGGAGGATTAAATAATAAACCGTACTGGAAAATAACCCAAAAGTTGTTTAAATAATAATATCTCACTTCTCCTTTCATTGAATAACTCAAATATTGTTACGAAACCCCCCTACTAGTCTTGATTACAACGAACATATAGAAATTTGTCCAAAAATTCCGACAATAGAGATTAGAAAAGTTGGAGTTTGATTTTCTAATTTCTTAACGCGAGGAAAATTATTTTGGGAGTCCAAAACAAAATTCCATTTTTTTGAACGACTTCTCTATGTCACTCACAATTGTTAGTTCATGTTTTATTTCTAAAATGTGAATTAATGAACATGGGACATTTAAAAATAAAACTTTGTAGAACTCCATTATTTTAAGTGGATACAAAAGATAAGTTTTGGTACATGGGTGTTGTAGAGTGTTAACACCTTCCACAAACAAATGACTCCCAAATTCAATTTGATTTATGTAGACCAATTTTTTATTCTTGTAAATGGGTGACCAATCCTACCTTCAACATGACTAATGGCGACTCCAAAGTTTTTTCAAAGATTCTAATGTAGAATATTAATTTATAGTTAGATAACACTGATATTTATTTACAGATGGCTTCAATGTATTTTTGCTCCATGAGGATTGGTTACTTCTTAGATATATATATATATATATATATATATATGAATAATTTGATTAGATGATCAATAGTTCGAAGTATTAAGATCTTTTAAAATTAAACTTAACCCTGTATTATCCTTTTCCTTTATTTCTAAATACTTCTGATCTTTAAAGTAACAATGATATTTATCTGCCAAATATGACTTCGTAGTTTTATAAGAACATTGATTTATAATAATAAAAAACCAAGCATGCACATATCTGACAAACAAAGAACCTGTTTCCTGCAAAATAAAACTCAGTCTCCCATTCAACATCCAACCCTGGTCATCCACGTTCAACATTTTGTCCAATGGAAGTCCTTTTTACTTTTGAGTCAATAAACAGCAGCCAATACTTTTTTACCTGAAAATTTCATACTTTTGCTGCTAGATTGCTCGCCGTTTGCTGGGTAAAATTTTGATTGATCTTCGGAATGCTCGTGAAGAAGCAATTGAAGTTGCAGATTCAAAGAGTCATCAAGACCATTCGAGGTTAACTGAAAAGAAAGATGTAGACAATCTATTGAAGCCTAGCAGTAAGAATGAGGACATGAGAAAATCCAACACACCAAGTGAAATATCGATGGACCCAGATGATGATGATGATAAAGAGACCAAATATCGCTTGGATCCAAAGTAAGAATTGGGACACTGCTTCATATTTCTCTTAAACTCTTACAGCTTGACTTAATTGTTTCGTTCTTTCCTATCTTTCAGTTATGCTAATGTAAAGACTCCTGAACGCCATGTTAGGACGCGACTTTACTTTACGTCAGTAAGTATAACAATTACAAAATATAAGTTATTCATTTGATTAAATCTTGCATTATGGGAATCCCATATGTTGATCGCTATTTTTATCCCTTGATTGATTCAAACGATGGCCAACTTTTCATGGCATTGATGAGTTCTTCGTTTTCTTTTTCTGTCAACATACAAAACAAGATGGTTATTTGAACTGTTCTAATGTTTTCTTTAGCTGAGCATGTGGAAAGGAGGCCTGATAATTATTGCCTCATGATCTTTGTTTGATAGCCAGGAATGTAGCTGTTAAATGTTAATCAAATGGTTTTGGGAGGGGCAATCTCTTCCCCTGCCCTGAGATTGTTGTCTATTATTGTTCTTAGTATACACGCTCAGGTTTCTTATCAAAAAAAAAAAGAAAAAAGAAAAGATCAAATGGTTCTTTTTGTCAAAACAGTTATTTCTTGCAAATCGTTTGTCTCTAGCTTCCATCTGGATTATCCTTCTTGTAGAGGTAAAGTTGTTCAACTCAACTCCCAACTTGACACCCTTCTTTTACTAATCCTTATATTAGTTTTGTTGTTAAAGCTTATCTGTGGTCATCTTACCTTCATTTTTATACTCTTCAAGCAACAAACTTTTGCTTACTATGGGTTCTATTCTTGACAGTGTTATTTACTTTTTTCTATTTCATAAAATTTAGCCAAGCTTGTTTTGAAACTTTTTTTAATGTTATGAATCATTCTTTTTCGTCACTCCACATGTGCATTTGATAGTGCTCATATTTAACCATATTCGTTTGAATGACAGGAATCGCATATCCATTCTTTGATGAATGTGATCCGTTACTGTAACCTTGATGAATCTCTTGTTGGAGAGGATAGCCTTGCCTGCCATAGTGCTTTGGAACGGTTGCATAAAACCAAGGAGCTTGATTATATGAGTTATATTGTACTCAGAATGTTCGAGAACACAGAGGTAATTGTGAAGTGAAATGTAATACTTACGTTCAATTTCAATCCTTGTTAGGTTGCACATGATTTCTGTTGGAGCAATATTTTTAGACCTACAACTGATGTTTCAAACAACCACTTGCTCCAGAAATTAGCCTGAGGCTTTTCTGAGTGTGGGCTTCTAGCAACACTGCATCTTGACTGTAAAAGAACCCATTTTTTGCAAATTTTGCTTATGAGAACTAGAGAATTAGGGGCTTTTTGGAATAACTTTCTAAATGCTTCAAAATCCTTTTTTAAACACTTAGAAACCAGGCCTAAATAGTTGTTCCAATTGCAAGGGTGCTGCATATATGAGGTTTAATGAAGATTCATAGTGCTAGTGCTAAAACCTACTTCAGTCAACCATCTTTTTTCCCCATTCATGATTTCTTTCGAGCTTTTCAGTTTTAATCAAACACGGGCAGGTTCAATAAATTAATTTTCTAACATTATCGGTGTTGCTTGAATGACATGCGGCATATTTGGTTAATCAGCTGTAGTAACACATGGTAAATTAAGTCAGTTGAGTGCTAGTTGGTCTGGTTATGTTGTTTATGAAAACAGTGAGCTACATTCTTCGATTGGTCATTCAAGGTAATAAGGAATGAGATGTCATTTACAAAGCCGGTAGTGTTTAAGGGTTATACAGGTCTCCCACCTTCCTTGTGACCCTCAAGTCCTGCTTGATATCCATGTCCATTCAAGGTCGGACTTCTTGCCCATTGTGCACTCTGATGGCCCTGGGCCTACATCAGGCCCTCTTCATCATAATAAATTCATGATTTGTGTTTCTTACTGAAAAAAAAACGAAAAACAAAACTCTTGTGAGGCTGATTCGTTGATTTCAAATAAACTGCAGGTGGCTTTAGAAGATCCTAAAAGGTTTCGCATAGAGTTGACATTCAGCCGTGGTGCAGACCTGTCCCCCTTAGAGGTAATGTAACCGTACCGATAACAAACATCTAAATGTTAAGTTCACATGAGGAAAGTATCTTGTGTAATATATTCTTCGTTGCTTCTTACTTTCATTATTCCATGTCTAATCTGTGCCTTAATATTAAAGCACGTTCAAATAAAACTGATTGATTTTATAAACTGGGATAACATAGTGGTATAAATGTCTAATTTCACTTTCCCTTGTGCAATTGAGAACAGTGTTAATTTTACGAGATATGATTCATGTAAGCTGGCCATTGATAATAGAAACTAAGGTCATGTTTAGAAGTGATATATATGGAAGTGATTTTGGAATGACCAAAATTATTCCAAAATCACTTGAGGCATGCCCAAAAGCACTAAATGGGCATGACAAAAGTGATGTTAGTTATTCCAAATTACTCTCAAACATGCCCTAAGCATCACTGGGTTCCTAACAGAATTTCCTATGGTTTCCAGTTCAAACTAAGCTAATGTTTCAATCTTGTCCGACAGAAAAACGATAGTGAAGCAACTTCATTGCATCAGGAACATACGCTGCCAATAATGGGTCCAGAGAGGCTGCAAGAAGTGGGATCGTGCCTAACGCTAGAAAAAATGGAAACAATGATGCGTCCTTTTGCAATGCCAGCTGAAGATTTTCCTCCGCCATCAACCCCTGCTGGCTTCTCGGGTTACTTCTCGAAAAGTGCCGCAGTACTCGAGCGTCTGGCAAACCTTTGGCCTTTCCATAAACACTCTACTAATGGAAAGTAAATGCTTCTTTTATCCCTTCATTTTTCAAGAAAAATCAATCTTCTGAAAAATTGAATCTTTTATGGAAGTTCAAGAAATTTTTTGGCATTTCTCCTTTCTATATATATTCGTTAGATGTGTGAATTTTATCTTCCAAGACTCCCTTTGAGATTTATTTTCAACATTTCTTATGGAGCCAAATTCGGTATCTCATTTGGACGAGGAAGTGGATAGAGTTTGGAAGGTGAAGCTTCTTTGCGAAACAAAGTTCCTTGAAAGGAAGACTGCCAATAATCAATGGAGCTTTCAGAAGTATATTCCAACTTGGATGGGCCGACGTTAATTATCTTGATTTCATTTGATGCATTAGTTCTTTGTTAAATTTTGAAATTCATTATTTGTTATGAGTTCGGGTTTTTTGAATTTCTCTTTTACTTTTTTTTTTTCATTCCTTTTGTAGTTTTACCCTTCTAACCATAGTCCGTTAAAAAACTAGCCAGCTACATTTTGAGTTTTATTATAGGGTTCAACAACAAAAGAAGCTTGTTGAACCCGACCATAACAGACAGGTAGTCTAACCCATCTTTCACCTACCCTCCGTATGTCAGTCACTGTAAACAATGATGTTTTCTTTTAAAAGAAGTTTGTGTTTCTTGGCCTTTTACTTTCCTCTGAAATTCTCATTTGTTATGTTTAGTGTATTGATTCAATTTCTTACGTGGTTCAGGATAAATTTAGCACTCTGGGCATCTATCCATGCACGAGATAACCTTCTTTTCTTCTGTTTCTTTTCTCGTGGATATGCACAAGGTATAACCTTCATCAGTCAATATTAGTATAACTTGAGTTGAATTTATTAGGTGAAGTTGCATAGCACCAACTTGCTCAACGATGGGTCCCCTATAACCCATTTTACACGTTGCTCCATTACGATTGAGAGGATTTTGGAACAAGAATATGCGCTATTCATTATCAAGGATCTACCAACTCAAGGCTTTTGTTGGATTTAAGCTTAGTATCTAACCTCTCTTAGCTTTTCTTTAGGCTTTTTTTCAGTTTATGGTGATGGTTGAAGCAATCAACTACCTGAGGCCAACCCACTTGGGTAGATAGTATGCTCTTTGTCCAGAAAAAAGGAACAATTATAATGTGTGAATGAGAAGTATGAATCTTGTTAAGGTGGTGGAGTACTTACCTAAAGATGCCAATCTAAGTGGGTTGTTGAGTGTGGTCTAGAGACTACCTAGAAGGAGAAAAAGATTTCTTAAAGATTTTACAGCAGGAGAGGACACGACCTGAATATATAGTTTCATTTCTTGTGCCCATTAAGGTAAAAATTACCCTTCACTAATGGGCATCTTCTTATAATAGACCCAGACCCAATTATTTTGTTGAGCATTTAAATACCATTCAAAAGTTGGATTGTCAGAAAGGAATTACTGTCAGAGTTCATTGATAACAGAGAAGTTATTCTTCATCTTATTGTGTGACAAAGATTGGAGAGAACCTATAGAATTAGAGTTTGTTTAATGCAAAAGCAATGATTGGATTATGGTAAAAAAGTGTCGATCCAACAGCAATGAAGGTCCAACTAGAAGATAAAGAGATTATGGTGTTTGGTGCCTATTTCAAAGTTGCTCGATACTATTTTGATTTTGCTTGATATGGCTATTTAAGTGCCTACAAAAATATTTTAAATGGTAAAGAAAATAGAGAAATTGGAAGTAATAGCTAGAAAAAAAAAGTAATCGTTAATCTAGGACTCTAGATTTAATGGGAAAATTATCATATATTTTACATTTAATAGTATTTTATATGGTTGCAGGTGAAATAATAAATAACTATATCTAATGCATTGTCTGTCTCTCTTCTGCACTTAAGTTTTGATCATTGCAATTTAGTCCAATTGCGTATCTTTTTAGCCTCAAGTTTTCTTTATTGTATTGGTATGGTAGTAGTTAGCAAGAATTTGTTGTCATGTTTTGACCCCTCAAAGAGATAAATATTCAATTTTCACCCCCAATTGTTTGATTTTGTTTAACTAGTTGAGGTCGTTTTATTGGGCCCTTATTTGTCGGGATTTCAAATGAGCTTAGGAAAGATTATTTGAAGTTTTCAACTTGTTTAGGTGTCGAATTAGTTGAAATTTTTTATAATTTCAAGATAAGAGTTTCACTAATTTCTCCACCTGTTACAAATACTAACATTTTACTTCTTTTCTTTTCAAGAAAGTTAAAATAATAAATTCAATAATATAATTTTAAAGTTTGATTATATTTTTTTTTTTAGACTCACATAATTAAAATAAAAATAAAAAATAGAAGGTCATCCAATATAAAATTATTTTAATTTAATCACATTTTACTTTAAAGTTTTTATGGCTAAGTCAAGAATGTTCATATTATTAGTATGGTTAGAAATTATTAAATTTATAAATTAAAAAAAAAAAATTTGTTGTGGCCCACTACACCAATATTCAAATTCTATAGCGAAAGAATACATCAACTATTTGAAAAAGACAATATTTATTAAATTCCATTCAATTGAAACAGTTAATTATATGATAGTTTTAATTATCATTTAAAGTAAAGTTGATTATGATAAAAATAAAAAGTTAATTAATATTTAACTTTAATGATTCCAATATCCCAATGTTCTCCTTTTATTCGACCTAATCTCTACTTTTGTTTTTCTTTTTTCCTTTTTGATGAATAGCTTACCTCTTTCTTAATTTCGTTTAATTTTTTCTTAATCTTATAATGCAATATGACTCATTCTTTAATACTTTCAATTAATACACATGTTGCCATAACTAAAGGCTTTTTTTTTTTTTTTTTATTAAATACATAACTTATGATATTCATCAAGACAATGATTATTAAAATGGCTTTAGTGTAGATTTCACTTGAAGAGTAATTCATTTGGTCTTCTTCATGAAAAAAGAGACTTAGATTTACTTTTCTTCTTAATTTTTTTTTTACTCAAGTATTTCATTTTGACCATAATAAGTAAATTATGAAATTAGTTTTACTTGTTCTAATTTGAAAGCTGAATTCAATTTTTATGTAAAGACTTTTCTCTTGAAATAACAAAAGAATATTTAAAAACTATATGAAATTAATTTTATTTTACTCTCTAATGTATAGTTTTATTTAATAATATTTTCAATTTCTTATTATATTTGTAAAGGTTATGTGAGATAATTGAAATTATAATTTGATTTCAAATAAAGTTTTATAGAAGAATTAAAAAATTAAGATAAAATATTTCTACATTATAAGCGAAAATATAGAATAAAAATAAAGAGGAAAAACAAAAATGGAATTCGGATCCAATCTAAATCATAACTTTGGCATAAAGGAAAAATTCAAAGAAAAAGAAAAAAAGAAAAAAGAAAAATTGTCTCAACTAAAAAAGTGGAAGATTCTAGATACTCGGTCTGCTAGACACGTGGGATTCTAGACAAAGCATTAGGAAAATAACATACACACAGGCTGCTCCAAATTTATTTAATTCTTAAAAAGAAAAAATCTCAAAATACATTATTTCATTTTTTATATTTTTTAAATCATTATTTTAAAATTCATATATTGAATTTCAGACATTTGTTGGCAACTCTTTTTCAATTGAGGTAATAGTCTATTTATATAATCTTATCATATGAAAGAAAATGACAAAGTCTATGTATCAAGGGGACAAGCTTCGTGGAAGGATATTTATCCGAATAAAAAATGCTTAAAAAGCCCTCCTTTAAACAGTATCTATCGGTCCAACACTATTCTACACGACTCTTCTTCTCTTAACTGTACTACTAGTTCAATGGAGTTCCACCACCGATAGATCTTCACTATGACTGGAGCTTCGCAGCTCTGCTCCAAATAGATCTTCACACTTGAGAATTCTATTAACATGATTAAATTAAGATAAGATCATCGTTTTGATATCATTTGCTTTTAGTATAAGCTCTCAAAACTTTGCTTTTAGTTTCTCCAAAAGAGCTCATAATGTAAATAGTGTTTCTTCTTAATTTTAAAACGATAGGTGGAGCATCGATCGGTGAGGTGAGGTTGGGACGATTGGGACGAAAATCAAGTCAAAAATGGGTCCCAAAAGATATACCTATTCAAATATAATGGTTGAATAACTTAGAGATTCAACAAATGAGACCTTATAATTTCAACAAACTTGGAACTTGCTTGCAAAGAATATTTTGTCCCACACAAAAAAATTGAGCATTTCGTGGCAGTGTCGAAAGAGTCAATATTTGTGGTAAAAACTTGATAATATAGTCTAATTAATCCAAATTATTTTCTACGGTAGAGCTTAGCTTTATTGACCAATGAATTAATGTGATACGGTTCATAATTATGACATATTGAATACATTTAAAACTTGAAAAGTTTAATTAATTCTAAAAATATTGTCAATGTTGTAGAAATAAATTTAGGTGAAGAGGGGAAAAATGAAAAAAATAACAAAAAGACAGAAGTTGGTGGGAAGAAGTTGAGAGGAAAAACAAAACCACATACACATTTAACCCTCTACCTAATCTATTTTTATAGGTTTATATAAAAATACGAACCCATCTTATTCATTCAATCTTGATCTCGAGGGAGTGATCTCGTCGTATTTTGTCATATAAGACACACTTCAATATCTCATCACACTTAGTCACCAGGGATTATATCGTGTAGGGCATGATCTAAGTAGATTCATTTTATATACATGCAATGAGTGACCTCGCATGCAAGTTTATATTATTGGGTATGATCCCAGATTCTCTAAAATATTCTCATTAGGCCTAAAATTATATAAAATATTAGCACGATTGAAATTTGCTATAAAAAAAATCAAATCTAATGAATTGAACTAAATTGGCCCAATTGAATCAAGATAGACGGATCCAATTGACTCGATTTTCAATCTTCACCAAAAATGCATGCACACACTTGCATTTCTTGATTGCACTTCCGACAATCATTCCCTTGTACAATCAATCACAATTTCTTCGCCAATCGAAAGTTAGGCTCAAAATTAGGAAGATTCCCACCAAACCACGATGAGTCCAAAGGTATTTTAGCTAGAGAAGGCAAGGAAAGAAAAACTATAAAGTTACCTTACGTTACAAGAAGATAACATTATTCATGAATGATGATATTATTGATAAAATTTAAACTCACCATACGTGCCAAGGTAAGGAGTTTTTTATGATTGTACGTCATTTAAAAAAATTAGAAACACAAATCTCTATCATATCATTTTTTTTAGTTCAATAATACCAAACTTAAAGATTTAAACTATAATCATATTATATCTATGAACTTAAAAACAAGATTTCTATTATTATATAATAAACCCAAACGTCTTTAAACACAATTACTTGAAGTGAGCAAGTTTGGTATGAGTTTAATTATCGAAGAAATTGGGACAAAACCCATTCCTCCTTTCAAAATTGACCATTTTTTTAAAATGGATTCATAGAAATATAGAGAGAGTTGTGTGATGGGATGACTTAACAAAAGTGGGAGCGCAGTCACCAACACCGAAACACCTGTACAACAAACTTGTACACTCCAATGTAATGTAATGCAAGTAATGGTTCTTCAAAAAGGTGGAATTTTCATGGAGACCAAATGTACCCGCAAGTACATAATCTTCTTAGAGCGTCCGCTTCTATGCCACGCCAAAAAGCTGCCAGCTTTATACACCCTTCGAGCAGAGTGAAATTCAGAGACACCAAAAACTTCTTCTAAGGCTCACCTTCCCTCTTCCCCTGTTTTCTTCTTGCATTTTCAGGTGTTTTCACTTCATTTTCTTCGCCCTTTTCTCTGTTGAAGCTTGAAGATGGGGGATAAGGATGAAGTTTTGGAGGCTGTTCTGAAAGAAGCTGTTGATTTGGTACTTTTAATCTCTTTCTATATGGGTTTTTCTTCTGTTTTTTTCTGGGTTTTTGTTCTTGGTGATTATTGAGCTTCTTGAACTTGTAGGAGAACGTGCCGGTTGAAGAGGTTTTTCAGACTTTGAGGTGTAATACTAATGGTTTGACAACAGAGGCGGCTCGTGAGAGATTGGCCATCTTTGGCTACAATAAGCTTGAAGAAAAGAAGGTTTTTCTCTTCACTACTCTCAGCTTAATTCCTTCTCTGTTTCGTTTTGTGATGCTGGAAAGAATAAGATATAACTCTCCTCTGTTTTTAATTCTATCATATATTTGAATTCTCTGTTAAAGTATAGCTCTGGTGATTTCCACGTTGATTCTGTGGTATTTTTGTTGCAGGAGAGTAAGGTTTTGAAGTTCTTGGGATTTATGTGGAACCCTCTTTCATGGGTCATGGAAGCTGCAGCTATAATGGCTATTGCTCTAGCCAATGGAGGAGTGAGTTCTTAGTCTCTGATCTAAAGAAGTATCTACTTCTGTTTGTATTTTTTGTTTTTCACTTCCATTTCTGAGCAAATAGTCAATAATTTTGGTATAGAAAAGAAGATGCATCTTTCAAATAACTCAGTTAGTGAAAAGATCATAATCTCTTGAACTTTCCTGATGATGGTTAGTTGTTAAACGTATTTTTCGATGGCTAAGAACGACGTGTTTCGCAGGGAAAACCTCCAGATTGGCAAGACTTTGTTGGGATCATAACCTTGTTGCTTATCAATTCAACTATTAGTTTTATTGAGGAGAACAATGCTGGAAACGCCGCAGCTGCGCTCATGGCTCGTCTTGCACCGAAAGCTAAGGTTCTTACTATGTTCCATATTGATATAAACCATGAACTTTTATAGCTGAATAGTGTTAGTATCTTAATTATGTTCACTACTTAAAGGTTCTTAGAGATGGGAAGTGGGTTGAGGAGGAAGCATCAGTTCTTGTTCCTGGTGATATAATTAGTGTCAAGCTCGGTGACATTATTCCTGCTGATGCTCGCCTCCTTGAAGGCGATCCGCTGAAGATTGATCAAGTAACGTTATAACCATTTCTAGTCTCTCTTTTCCTGGTATTTCGAAAACTTTTCAAACGACGTTTAGTTTTCTTGTGGTGACTTACTTGAGTGTCGTTGTCGAGTTTGTAGTCTGCACTCACGGGAGAATCGCTACCTGTAACTAAAGGCCCAGGCGACAGCGTCTATTCAGGGTCGACGTGCAAACAGGGAGAAATTGAAGCAGTAGTTATTGCTACTGGTGTTCATACCTTCTTTGGCAAAGCTGCTCATCTTGTGGACTCCACAAACCAAGTGGGTCATTTCCAAAAGGTAATAGTTGATTGTTTGATCAATTTTGAATACAAATCTCTTATTGGTTATTGATAGTAATCTTGCTAACAATTCTATTGCTAAATAGGTTTTGACTGCTATTGGAAATTTCTGCATATGTTCCATTGCTGTGGGCATGATTGTGGAGATTATCGTCATGTACCCAATCCAACATCGGGCATATCGTCCCGGGATCGACAATCTCCTTGTTCTTCTCATTGGAGGAATTCCTATTGCTATGCCAACTGTTTTGTCGGTCACGATGGCAATTGGATCACATCGTCTATCTCAACAGGTAGGTAATTCTAGTTGCTAAATACCTGCCCAAGTTCGATCACTTCAACTTATCTCGATGGCTTTCTCAGGGAGCTATCACGAAACGAATGACGGCAATAGAAGAAATGGCTGGAATGGACGTGCTTTGTAGCGACAAAACAGGAACACTGACGTTAAATAAGCTTACTGTTGATAAGACTCTGATAGAGGTTGATGGAAGATTCCACAGTTCATGTTTACATATGTAATGCATCTATATTGATTCTTCTAACTCACTAATGTTTTCTTTTAATAGGTTTTCACCAAGGGAGTGGATGTCGATACCGTTATCCTCATGGCAGCTCAAGCCTCCCGAGTTGAAAATCAGGATGCAATCGATACTGCTATTGTAGGGATGTTGAGTGATCCAAAGGAGGTATGTTCAAAATATTGTTTCGACATATACGATAAAATCGAAGTTGGATATTCACATTCATTTATGAACTGAAAAGAAATGAATGAATACTTAACTAGAAGATATGTAAACTTTCATTTGTATTCTTGTTTCGACAAATACGATAAAAAAGGCACGAGCAGGAATTCAAGAGGTTCACTTCCTTCCATTCAACCCAACTGACAAGCGGACTGCTCTGACATACATTGATCGTGATGGGAAAATGCATCGGGTCAGCAAAGGCGCTCCAGAGCAGGTAGGATAATGTACCAATATTGTTCAGTTCTTCATTGTTTTGAGGATGCTAATACTTGAAACTTATGTCGTTCTGTATTAGATATTGAATCTTGCGCACAACAAATCAGAGATAGAAAGGAAAGTCCATGCTATAATCGACAAGTTCGCGGAGCGAGGGTTGCGATCTCTTGCAGTGGCATACCAAGTAGCTGTCTTTCTTGATTCTGCATTCAGTTCGTTCGGACTCGTTATCGTTCGTGTAGTTACTAATGAATCATAAATCGATTTTACAGGAAGTTCCAGAAGGAAGGAAGGAGAGTCATGGAGGGCCATGGCAGTTCATTGGACTAATGCCTCTGTTTGACCCGCCGAGACATGATAGTGCAGAGACAATTAGGAGGGCTTTGAATCTTGGTGTAAACGTTAAAATGATCACAGGTCCAATTATTATACTAAATTTTGAAAATATCTACCACAAAATTGTTTAAGTTGTCATTAACTAAACTTACTTTTAAGTTCCTTGTCATTTTAGGTGATCAACTGGCTATAGGAAAGGAAACGGGACGACGTCTCGGGATGGGAACAAATATGTACCCTTCATCTGCATTATTAGGACAGAACAAAGATGAATCAATTTCTGGATTGCCTGTTGATGACTTAATTGAAAAGGCTGATGGATTTGCGGGCGTTTTTCCTGGTAATTTTATTTCTTTTAAACTATAATTCATCGTGATCAACTTACAACAAACCGAATCTCGCAACACAGTGACACAGGAACGTACGACAATTGAATGCTTTACACGTTACTTCTAGTGTTCAAGTTACAACTAAGAATGTTATCTACCATCAGTATTTGCTTGACTGTAATGCTACATTGTACAGAGCACAAATATGAGATTGTGAAACGTTTACAAGCTCGAAAACATATATGTGGAATGACTGGAGATGGTGTTAATGATGCTCCTGCACTTAAAAAGGCCGATATTGGCATAGCAGTTGCAGATGCAACCGACGCAGCTCGTAGCGCTTCTGATATTGTTCTTACAGAGCCTGGTCTTAGTGTTATCATAAGCGCTGTTCTAACCAGCAGAGCCATCTTCCAGAGGATGAAAAATTACACGGTACACCTGCGTTCACAGCTTAGATAAGTAATATCAAGTGTAATACTTTGAACATTGAGCTTTAAGTACAAAGTTCATTATATTGTTGATTCCATTTCCAATCTTCAAAATTCATATTTGATCTTAACAATTTACTGTTGCAGATTTATGCAGTTTCAATTACGATCCGTATTGTGGTAAGTTTTAGAGCTTATTGTCAAGAAAAATGAATTCTATCAGGATCCTTTATCACCCTACTTATTAACGTGTCGTCTTGATCGTTTTGGGGTTTCTTTTCCTTGGACAGCTTGGATTCATGTTGCTGGCCCTAATATATCAATTTGACTTCCCACCTTTCATGGTCCTGATCATTGCTATCCTCAATGATGGTTTGTATTTGGTTCTTAAACTTAGAGAGATAACTTTGTTTATATATTGATATACTGTAGCTCTACCTTCTTCTTTTTTGTTCCTAGTGTTCAACTACAATATATTTATGCTTGCCAGGTACCATAATGACAATATCAAAGGATAGAGTGAAACCTTCTCCTCTGCCAGATAGCTGGAAACTGGCGGAGATTTTTGGCACTGGAATTATTCTTGGAGGTTATTTGGCTATGATGACCGTTATTTTCTTCTGGGCGGCTTACAGAACTGACTTCTTTCCTGTGAGTTTAGTAATTTTGATGAGATAATGGAAACCGTCACATTTAGAAGTAGAGATGCAAGTACACAGACCTTATTTCCCAGTTCTGTCAGCAAAGTATTTAACTCTAGCTGCGAGATGATAATATTATACACATGTTATTGTGTGACACATCGGTTGGAGAGGGGAACAAAACATTCCTTATAAGGGTGTGAAAATCTCTCCCTAGTAGATGCGTTTTAAAAACCTTGAGGAGAAACCTGAAAGGGAAAGTCCAAAGAGGATGATATCTGTTAGCAGTGGGTTTGGGCTGTTACAAATGGTATCGGAGTCAAACACCAGGCGATGTGCCAGTGAGGACGCTGGGCCCTCAAGGAGGTGGATTGTGAGATCTTACATAAGTTAGAGAGGGGAACGAAACATTCCTTATAAGGGAGTGGAAACCTCTCTCTACTAGACGCGTTTTAAAACCTTGAGGAAAAGCCTGAAAGGAAAAGCCCATATAAGACAATATTTGCTAGCGGTGGGCTTGGCTGTTACATATTCCTGCTGAGAATAGAAATCAAGCACCAAAAAGTTAAATAATTTCATGACTTACTTTCAGTGCCTTTTCAGCTTTCTGTAGGATACTAATCTTGTTCCTTGATATCTTCTTAATGATGGTCCTTGACAAACATGAATTTCTTTAGAACTTCAATGCTTTCAACTTTTCAAGCATCCATTGTCAAAATCATTGATGTTCCTATGTGATTTCAGCGTACATTTGGGGTTTCTAGCCTTCAGAAGAAGGATGAGGATGATTTCAGAAAGCTAGCTTCAGCAATATACCTGCAAGTGAGTACAATTAGTCAGGCTCTCATCTTTGTTACACGATCTCGGAGTTGGTCGTTTGTGGAGCGGCCTGGACTGTTATTGGTTGCAGCTTTTATTGTTGCTCAGCTGGTGAGTGAACTGTTACATTCTAGCCACATCTTGAGGTCTGATTTTTGATATCCTTGATTCATTAATCATCATAAATGAACAGATTGCTACACTGATTGCTGTCTATGCAAACTGGAGTTTTGCTGCAATAGAAGGAATTGGCTGGGGCTGGGCTGGTGTGGTTTGGCTTTACAACCTCGTCTTTTATTTCCCACTTGACATAATCAAGTTTGCAATCAGATATGCCATTAGTGGTAGGGCATGGGACCTTGTCATTGAACAAAGGGTATGCCTTCTCACTGTTTGAACAGCATGCTTAGTTGAACTCCCACTTTCTCTGATTCTGAGCTTCTTCTACAGATTGCCTTTACAAGGAAGAAGGATTTCGGGAAGGAAGAGCGTGAGCTCAAATGGGCCCATGCGCAAAGGACACTTCATGGGCTGCAGCCACCTGAGGCTAAGATGTTTTCTGAGCGCACAACTTATACAGAACTCAATCAAATGGCTGAAGAAGCAAAACGACGAGCTGAAATTGCAAGGTAAAATCAATTGAAAGTTCTAAATAAATTTTTACCTCCAAGAAACTTATTATAAAGCTAAAAATGAACTGACATGAACCACGTCTATTTGAGAGCATTCCACTGTATTTTCACAGCTTAATCCTGCAGCTTCCACAAGTGCTGCATGCTTTCTTAACACTTGAAATGAAGGAATAAATACAACAAGACTTTTTATTGTTTATGTACCTTGTTTCGGCGCAGGCTGAGAGAGCTGCACACATTGAAAGGTCACGTTGAATCAGTGGTGAGGTTGAAGGGTCTTGATATCAACACAATTCAGCAGTCATACACAGTATAGTGAACAGAAGCTTTTGAATCTGCACAACGTAGTTATCAATCACACGGCGAGAAGAATGGAGATCCATTATACTTATATGAATGTATAAAAGTCCTGATAAACATGTAATTTGCCATACTTAAGTTCAAAATATGTAGAATGAATATTATGATCATCCTTGGTTTCCTTCATGTAGCTACACGATCATTGCCTGCAAACTGCGAAGTTATTCGTAGGGTGAGAATATATGCAAAGAGTGAGGATGAAGAGGTAATTTTACATCCTTTTGTCGTCCATGAAAAAAAAAAACTCAGTATCATTTTTTTTTAAGATAATTAACTCTTTATTGATGAGCTAGGTGAAGTTTGTCCGTCATTTTACAAAACGAACATAAATTAAACCCACAGCAGAAAATTGATCGATTATATATTGGTTTGTTTCCTTTCTCTAAGGAAATGATATTCTATACAAGGTATTGAAATTGGTTCATGATAAATACTTCAATCAGCTTTCATAGAAATGGCACTGGAACACTGTGCTTCTTGTTTACAATTGCCATGGCCATGTATCGCGTGCCCATTCCTATGGGTGCGTCTTCGTCAGGCCCTTCCCAGAAGGGTGCCTTGTCTTCACCTACTAAACGCCAGTAACCAGTCCTCAGAGACTCGGCCTGCTCATCAGTGCTGTTTTCTAGCAAGGCCTGGACTCGAGAGTTGATGCCAAGTGAACCCAGAAACTGAGACTGAGTCATTGGGCCGTATACAGCAACATCTCCTGTGGTAAAGATAGAAATTATCAATCTGATTCTACTCCTCCCTTCAAAGAATAAATTTAGAAAATGGAAAATAGAAATGAGAACCAACAACCTAGGATCTTCTTTACATCCCAGAAATGCAGCAAATTTTTTAGAGAGAGCACTGCATTAATTGTAAAAATGAGAGTATACCAGAGTGCCGGGGAGTTTGAAAGCCCTGGAAAACTCTCTTTAAGCTTAGTGTTAAATCACCATTAAGCCAAAAGCTTCAGTTGATTATCATGTTTAACTTGATGATTTAGTGATCTGCTAAAGATGAGCACCTGAAATTTCCTCCGCAGCATGCCGTATAGAAGAAAAATCAACATATGCACAGATCAGCAGAACCGGGATTGTCGAGGATGTCAACGAACGTGTGTTTTCGAATTGCCTGCAAAAGTTCATAGGGTATCAAACCATTTCAAGTTTATTAATGCATTATAGTATATTTAACAGAAATAAAACCTCAGATAATAGACTCTACGAACAGCCACCATGAATGTTTGCTTAGCACTTGGCATTTAGCAGTATAATCATCTGAAGCAAAAGAAAATTCATGACTGATCATAGCAATTTCCCGAACCTGCAGACTATCTGAAACAACTCCATTAAGGCCATAATCAATAGTAAGAGCGCCACCTCCATCAGAACTTATTCTACGTGTAATAGCTTGAGTCAACTCCAATGCTTTGGGGCAAATCTCAATCTGATGAACATTAGCGATCTCTTCATTTGAAGAGTATTTGTAGCGTTTCATCAAAAATATAGTTGCAGGTGTTGGTTCGGGAGATGGAACAAATTTAAGCCTATATGATTTGTACAAAAATTGTCAAATAAATTAGATTAAATTTGCGAAGAGACTAATCACAGAACAATACCATTAATCCTTACTTGGAACCTTCTGCTACGTCTACCATTTTTTCACACCAGCCACGAGAAGTCCTCTAGACAGAGTGAGATATCAATTTCAAGATTGATTAAATAAATAAAATATTGAAGGGTCTTCTTCAATGTAAACGAACAATTACTAGACTTGAATACAGAACATGGATATGCCTATGATAAGTGATCCATAGGGAGGTACAGCTTCATGTGTTGTCATATATTCATTTACTAAGAAATAGACAAAAAAAACTTTCATAAAAAATTTGTCTCCAGATTTGATCCTTGAGAGATTATTGGAATAGATTTCTGAGGAAGCTTCCAAGATCGAATATTTTTTCTTGAACAAGAAACAACTTGGTTTCATTGATATAGAAAAGATATACGAGATGTTTGAAGAACCAAGATCCAATATTAGTTAAGCAAAATGTTGAAGAATCAACTGTCATATTTGTGTGAAGTGTTGATTTGCAAGTATATCTTGATGTCAATTTATTATAACCAATACAACCTAGCCAACTCACCCCTTATAATCAATACAATGTATGTTCATACCAAAACAACTGGTACAAAGGATACGAACCTGAAACTGGTATACTGGTAGGGCATCAAAAAATTCGTGAGCAATAAGGATTGTTGGCACTGGAAGAGAGAGTAGTAAACAGAGTAATGAGAAAAGGAAGTGAGAAACTGAAGTGTAGAAGAGCAAAATATAAGCGAGGATTAAATGTCTAACGATTAAATGTGAATCCAGCCCAGCAGATCGTCGTAAATACTCCAGGCAAGAACAAAATAGCTTTCTATATATTTTCTTATCAACAGTAGGATGGTTTCTACTGCAGTTCTTATGAGATAAAGTAGGGGAAATGCATTTCAGCAAGCTATCAGAAAAACCAAGAATCACTAATCAATGCTTTTGAACATTCTTGGAATATTATTTGCCGTTGCCTTGCATGCTATGAGATAAAGATTGTTGAACACAAATTCAGTTACATCATAATTTCAGAATAAGGATATTTAGAGAAAAAGAGAAATAGCACAGAAAGGGGAAATGAGATAGATACACACATCCTGAGGGGACCTGTTCCAATGTGGGATGCCATGACACGGGGGTTCCGACCAATGTGCTAACACTGCTTTTTTCAACACCATCAGCTTTATTATCTTCATCTCTACATTTCAACGCAGAGTGCTGAAGCTTCTGTAATGCTGGACTACACTCTACAAAGTGTACATGCAACGAATCGGTGAAGTTCCTGAGTTTGGAAGCACCCTGAATTGGTAAAGGTTTTTTCTTGATGAAAGGAAGCTAAATACTCCTACACGTAGCAGAAATTAAAACTAAGAAATGTAATCCTTACACGTAGCAGATCAGCCATCAGAGTTCCTCTTCCTGGACCCAATTCTACCAAATTTACCTTGTCTGGTCGTCCCATTTGCTCCCAAAGGCGCATGGCCCAGACACCAACCATCTAACATTGGCAAGCAGTATAGAGAAACATTCGTATGCAACAGGAAACCTCCAAGAATTAAAGATTTATATATATGTATTTCATTGTGTGTGACTATGCAATATTCACAGATGATGGAAGAGGAAATTTGATATTGAGAACCCAAAAATCCTGGTCAATTACCTCGCCAAACATTTGGCTGACTTCAGGAGATGTTATAAAATCACCTTCCGCCCCAAAATATAAAATCCAGCTTTAGGATTTGTCAAAACCTCTTCCATATACTCGGCTACTGAAATTGGTCCTCCACGATACTGCCATGCTAATAAGAAAGAATTTATGGCATGCAATAAAAATGATTCAAATAAGCTATGTCTGCTTGAAAAAACTGAGATCCATGATCACATTAAATCCTAGAATTCACGTTCTCTTGAAATCGCATGAAATTAGTCAATGCCACAGCAGAAATTGTGAATACTGGAACAATAATTATGGTTAGCATAGAAATTCAGAACTGATCAGATTAAGTTACTCATATTTCCAAGAAACTTAGAGAAATCCCCACTCATATTTGGCATGAAACTGAAAGACAGAATTCAGAGCAATTTCATAAAATGGAATCACTGAATGAAATTTCCTCACAAAAGACGAACAAGAAGTATCTTCATAAAGTAGCATCCTAAACAAGCGATAACTTACAGAGGCATTTTACACACACCTCATGTACAAGTTCAAAGCAGAAGAAGCTCACAAGAAGCACACGAAAGAAAAAAGAGAGAATCAAACCTTGATAATGCCTTTGAGATGCTTGACAAGCTCAGAGTCCGAAGAAGGCTCGTGAGAGTGCTCTGCCATTCACCACCTAAAAGACGGTCTCATTCATCTCGACATGTAAAAGCAACACATAAGCAAATTAGATAGGTAGAGGTGAATCAGGTGGTACCAGGCAAAAGACGGGTGGATTGAGAACATCTTCTTCATGCCCCAAGCGCTGAATGACATTACTGTCAGGGATCTGGGAGGAAGAAGAGGACGAAAAAAGGGAACATTGACCATGAAAATAAGCAGTACTGGAAGCGGAAATGGGTGTGGTTGGAAGACGATGAGCGAGAGCGAGAGCGAGAGCGAGAGCTCGTAACGGTAGGCGTCGCAGCATTGTGTAGCTCGGCAGAGAGAAGGAATGGCCACAGGGGCAGCAGCCGTTACGGTGGTTGGCTGACACACTCGAAAGATGCGCTTATATATATATATAGATATATATATATATATAACTTCCATGAAATTATGGAGTGAGGCTCTTTGTATTTCTTGAAACTAATTATCTATTTTTTTAAAACATTTGTAAAAAATATATATAATTTTTTTATATAAAAAAGATACAAAATACGAATAATTAAATAATAAAGTAATCTATTTTAAAAAATAATAATAATAAGATAATAGCTTATATTATGTTTTATTTTAAGCTTTTTGTAAAATCCCCACTAGAAGCGTACCCTCGTCAATCTCAATTCAATTTTCAGCACCTCTCCGTCTCCATTTACATCGTCGGACGCCGTCGCCTCCCGCCGCAAGCTCGCCCTTGGATACTGCCTCGGGTCATCGCCTTTCTCAGTCTTTTTCTCTCTTTACCTTCTATTTTGTGGCAGAGCCAAAGCCAAATTCCAGCCATAATTTATCTTCAGGTGAGAGTAGTCATAATGGGCACACTAACTCGCTAGTATAAGTAGCAATACGAGTCAATGGTGACCACTACGAAATTTTGAATTTAGTCTCGCTGCGTTGCGAATAATTTTCCGCATCACTTTAGAAATTGTGTATTTTCTCACTTCACATTTACAGTATAAACTCATGTTGATGTGTGAAGTAAGTTAATAAATGTCAATTTGTCGAGTATGCAATTGATTGGATGAATTCAACTCTAGAGTTCTGTTCTTTGTTTCAATATTTTATTTTGTTGTCTGCTTTAATTTTTGAGGGTCTAAAACCCTAAACCCGCCAACTATTTTCTTGAAATTTGATTTCTTGATTCAATGAACCATTGACGCCTCGTGCAGCTCAATCGTTGTGTGACGTTATCCGAGGGATAGAGTAGCTATTTATGGTTACAGTGAGTGCAAACCAGAAGGCTACCATCTAAAATTGTTGATCTAGCTTGGGAAAAACGAAAAAGTTCGCATTTGGGTGAGGCATGGCGTACGGTGGTCCTGCCACGGTGGCTGGCTCAGCTTCGACTTCGTCTGTCAGACAGGTTAAGTTGGATAGGGAGAGCGAGCTCAGGATTGAAGTTGGAAACGACTCGCCTCTCCGTCTACGGCTGCTCTCTGGTAATGCTGAGATCTTTGGCACAGAGCTTCCTCCTGAAATATGGCTCACTTTACCACCAAGGCTGAAAATTGCTGTAAGATTTAGTCAATGAGGCTTTCTTGCCCAATTTGACTTATATAAGTTTCAGAACGGAATTTCATTTCAAATTTCTTTCGAGTTTTGGTCTTTCTTGGTCAATCATATCACAAGCATGCTGTTTAGTTTGAAATTGTATTTAGTAAGGGGATGGGTCTGCTTTGATCTTCCATTATTTTGAAATTTTGAGTTTGATGTTAAAGGTCTTCACTTGGTATGGAGCCACGCTTGAAATGGATGGTGCGACTGAAACTGATTATACGGCAGATGAGGTATAAATTTTGCTGGTTTGTATAGGCTATGGCTTACATCTAAGTCTATGAAGGCAGGTCTTCTCTGCACTAGAGATTTTTTGTTCAATGACTAAGATTCAATTCTCTATTGTTTGTTTACAGACACCCATGATCGGTTATGTGAATGTCCATGCCATTCTTGAAGCACGAAGAAACCGTGCTAGAGCTTCATCAGCCGATGACTCCGGTGCTACACAGGTTCTTCTTTTTTTTTTTTTCTAATCAAAATGCTCAACTGAGCTAGTTTTTGCTCTGGTGGGCTAGAGTCAGTTTTGTGGGATTCTTGTGTTCGGGTCACCCTAATAACTTACATAGTAGGAACATAATTTCATTAACTATATTGATATTTAGAATTTTCTTTTTTTTGGTTACATTAGGGTCCAAGGGTCATCGTTGTGGGGCCTACCGATTCAGGGAAGAGCACCTTGTCAAGGATGCTTCTTAGTTGGGCTGCAAAACAGGGTTGGAAGCCTACATTTGTGGATTTGGATATTGGCCAAGGATCTATAACAATTCCTGGGTGCATTGCTGCTACCCCTATCGAGTTGCCCATTGATCCTGTGGAAGGCATCCCACTGGAAATGCCCCTGGTTTACTTTTATGGACACACGACTCCAAGGTAAATAAACCTGCTGCAGTATTTATTCTTCTTGAACTTTTACAGTGTTCATTTTCCCAACAATATGCAATGCTGAGAGTAAATTTTCATTTTAAGCCAAATGTAATGTGTTCCAATGCCCTAAGTTTGAGGTTCTTTAACAGCAATAACGTTGATCTGTACAAAGTGCTTGTGAAGGAGCTTGCCCAAGTGCTGGAGAGGCAATTTACTGGCAATGCAGAATCCCGAGCTGCAGGTATGGTTATCAACACAATGGGATGGATCGAGGGTGTAGGCTATGAGGTACTGAAACTTCTATACAAATTATGCAATTATGTTACACATTCCAGTTGCTAATTTCCATTACCACAATTGGTAAAGTATCATTGTTCTTGTTTGTTATCTTGCTGCAGCTGCTCCTACATGCTATCGATACACTCAATGCTAATGTTGTCCTGGTTTTGGGTCAGGTAAGTTGCTTCTTTTGGTTTTTCTCTCAATTATTAAACTTGGTTAACTAGAAATTGGAATTTGTTGAAAACTCTTCAGGTATTCTTTCCGTGTGCTTTCTTTTATGTATTGGTTTATTTACCAATGATATAGCAGTTTTAATATTATAATGACATTATAAACCCTTAGTATCAGATGTTAGAAGGAAATGAAGTACAATTGTAATTATTACATAAAGGCTAAATGGATGTGATATACTCCTAAGTTCAAAAGATGTGCAAACTATGTCAATCCCTCTATGTGATTCTGCCCCCAAATGAGTCGTTGAGGACAATAATTAATTTAAGTGAGAGAGAGTGTCATAACCGTATTAGAAGAAAGCAAGTTGTGGCCTACAAAAGTGCAAGAAGAAGGAAGGTGACTGCAAGTTGCGCTCATTGGACGTTGAGTGTCAAGGGAGAGAAGTGTATCATCGAACACACCAAGAAGAGTATTAAAAAAAGTCAAGCCAAGGCACAAGCTAGAAGAGAACCCACTGTTTAAACTAGCAAAAGTTGTAGTATGAGTAGACTTGCTCTAGATATATTTTCTTATTTTCTTCAAACTAATTTATAATCCTTATCCTCTTCTATCCATAAATATCAAAAAAAACTTCCTAATATTGTACCTGAAAAAAGGCAACCTTCTGAAGCAATAGACGCACAATAATTTATCGAATTATTGATTGTTAATATTTTTAATATTTTACTGTTTTGCAGGAGAAGCTTTGGAGCATGCTCAAAGATGTACTAAAGAATAAGCCTAACGTAGATGTTGTGAAACTTCAAAAGTCCGGTGGTGTTGTATCCAGAAACGCTAAATATCGTCAAAAGGCCAGGAGTTACAGAATAAGGGTAAGCAAGGAAGTTGAATAAATGGTGGATGATTGGTTTTATTTTAACAGCCTCTTGTTTTGACCTTTTCAAATGACAATGGCAACTGAAGTGCATCCTCAGTCTTGATGCAATTTGTCTTACTAAAATGATTCGACTAAATTGAATCCTTGCCGCGAAATTCCTTCTATTCCATTTTGAAACTCACGAGGCTATTACAAAATGCTGTGATGTTTTGCAGGAATATTTTTATGGACCTGCAAACGATCTCTCACCCCACTCAAACATCGCAAACTTCAGCGATCTGTTTATTTATCGCATTGGAGGTGGGCCACAGGCCCCGCGGTCAGCTCTGCCAATTGGTGCAGAACCAGCTGCAGATCCCACAAGATTAGTGCCTGTCAATATCAATCGGGATTTGCTCCATTTGGTTCTTGCTGTTTCATTTGCTAAAGAACCTGATGAAATTATCTCAAGGTGATTTCTTTTGGAATATTGCTTTTCTTTTCTTCAGTCTCCATCGTTTATAAAGCTATCCAAAAAGAGTAGAAGACATGACCAATGTGTAATCCATGGGTTATACTCTAAAATAAGGATTAATTCTAACCCTTTTCATTTTCCCATCATTTGAAAACCTGATTCGTTCATACTTATCTGTGTCACTAAAGCAAAAAGTCACATCAGTTCACTTGTTACATCTACAAATTTTTTTAAGCTCTTAGAAACCATTTCAAAACATGGTCTAAGGCTACAACTGTTATGTGACCTTCTCAACGAGTTAACGATTTTTTTCCTCTTTGGGTGCAGCAATGTTGCTGGATTTGTGTACATTACTGATATCGACATCCAAAGGTTTTGAACTAAACAATAGGTTTATGATTTGGATGAAAGCATGTGAAGAAAGTCTGAAATTGTAACCTTCTGAATCTAACGATGGGATTTGTTTGTGGATGACAGGAAGAAAATTACATATCTAGCGCCATCGGCAGGGGATCTTCCTGGCAAATATTTGATCGTGGGAACTTTGACCTGGATTGAGACCTGAAAATCCAATCCCACCACTTTATTATTATTCTTTTTGTTTGACACAGGGGACAGAGAGTAAAAGAGGAACCATAAATTATCTTGAGGACAAAAATTTAACTGTAGGCATTAGATGTGAATAGATAAAGTCCAGGAATATGTGTGATGTGCAATATCATTTATGGGACTGAATTTTATAAACTTGGAAAAAACTAAGACCTATTTCGAATGAGGCACAGCATTTTGCTTTCAAATAGATATAAGGATGGAGGTTGAAAATGCATTAGTTGATCTTTGTTTCAAATCTTTCAATTATATGATTTAATTTCTTCTGGTGATTTTATTTTTAGTGGAGGGGAACATCTTGACCTCCTTTACTAACCCAACTCAGTGGCATAACATTGAGGAACAATGCTATTCGATAGGTACTACCTTGGGGAACCCCTTATATTCCCACTCATTTCTTTAAGTCTATACGTCTAACATTGCATAATTTTATTTTGCATTGTTCACACCTTGCCTGAATTCTCTAGATAGTCTTATTTATGGTTTGGACCCACACTATGTCTATCAACTTCCATTTCCCCATCTTAATCCAGTACACAAAGAACTTGCACCTCCTCGTAAAGTGCATCAAATGGCATCATGCAAATAGTCATCCAATGGTTACTGTACACTAACTCAATCAAATGCAAGTGAGAGTCACAACTATCTTCAAAATTCAATGTACAAGCGATCTTCTAATATTTTATTTAGATGTTCAGTTTGCTTGTTTGTTGGTGGAGGAAAGGTTATGCATAACTTTAACTTGTTCAGTTTGCTTGTTTGTTGGTGGATGAAAGGTCATGCATAACTTTAACTGCGCGCCTAAGTCTCTTTGAAAACTTCAGAAAAGTTAGACATGAAACAAGGATATGAGACTATATAAACGGAGACTATATAAACGGCTATTTCATGATCCTAATAACCTTCTTCAAATATGATCGTGCCCAACTATCAAAATAATAGTTTAACTTCCTAAGTAGTTTTTTTTTTTTTTTTCTTTTTTATTCGACAATAACCCAAATTACTCCATAGTCCTTAACTAATAATACAACAATGAAGTCCATAGTTATCTCCCCTCATTTTTGCTCAAGTATGCTAAGAGGTTGCAACTAATATATTGTTTTCTACCTTGATGCCTTCACCGACGGATAAATTTAACACTTGCTCACAAACTACGCTATGCTCCTCATTGCACTACCAATAGTATGTTTCACACAAACCACAGAAAAGAATAAATAATAATAATAATAATAATAATAATAATAAATCTATATAATATCTATCATGGTACTAATAATTATTATTTTGAGCCATTATTCTCATACAATTTAATATTATAATTTTTTTAAAATATTGGGAGGCCATTGCTCCCTCATCAAGAGATTCATAATATAAAAAAAAATTAAAAGCTTTAGTTAGGTCAATTTAAACTCCCAATTTATTTTACCCTTTTTTTTTCCCACCTCACCAAACCTCCCATGATTCCCTTCCTCAAATATTAAACAACTCCTTCCTCAATCTTTTTCCTTTTTTATTTATTTATTTATTTATTTTAATTTTAATAAATAAGAAAAAAACATTTTATATCTGTTTGGGCCTTCACAATAGACACATAAATGCGAAGTGGCCATCCTTCTTAATCACTAACACTTTTCCATCACATCAATGTTATTAATAACTATAATTTATTCTTACAAAAAGATTCTTTATTCGTCTCAATAATAATATCCCACTTTCTAATATGTTTAAATAATTATCTTCCTTAATACCAATTCCAACATAATTAATTAGATAAGATATTCAGTTAAAATTAAATGAAATATGTGATATATTTGTGAAGAAATAAAATACATTATCCGTATTTAATATAATGTAGCAAAGACTATAGTGCCTTGGAGTATATCACTATGCCAATTTCTAAGTGCCCAATTTGAAAATGAGCGTCCAAATACATTTCTCTCTGTAAATAAGCACTTGATTTGATGAGGAATATCCTAGTTACTCTAACAATGGTTCTTTCTCTCTCTTGCCCGACCAACTGCCACCCATTGTCATGAACTGCCCAACCTGCCCGTTGTCGGGACGCTTTTCCTCTTTCGGAAGCGGCCTCCTTTCCCCACCTATTTCTCTCTCTTTCCCCACCTTTGGCTCTTTTGACTAAGTTCCCTTTTAGTGTGCTTGAGTTATTTTCTTATTTCCCCCTTCTGTTCTTCGGCAATTTGTTATATCGATCCTTTTTTCCTCCGTTTTTGCTATTTTTGTGATTTGGGTATTGGTTCCTGTAATCCACCGGTTGAAATTTGTTGTTAATGAGCTGATTTTTTCAAGTGGGGTTTCCATAAAAGGCGAGGTTTCTGGGTTATGAGGTATTGAAATCTGTTTTTAAGACACTAGACGATATGGGTTTGGCACCTAATGGCTCGAAGGTCGAGACGTGGATTGAGGGCAAGTCAAGAACAGCTAGCGAGAAGAAGAAGAAGAAGAAGAAGAAGAAGGAAAACGAGTTGGAGAAGGAGGAGACTGGATGTTGGGTTAGGTTGAAGTTCATTAGGAGTTGCATTCCTTCTAGATCAAAGGTTGATAGTTCTTTAAGTGGATCAAAGGTCGATAGCTTCATTAGTGGCACCACTACCCATTGCGGTAAACTTCTTGTTCTTTTGGTTTTTGTTTGTATGAGTTAACATAATTCTGAAACGTATTTAGTCTCTTAGTGGATTGAGAAGATTATCCTCATCTTTGAGCTGTTCTTACTTTGTGTTATCATAGAATTTGGAGCATGTGAAGCTAATAACTAAGTTCAAGTGGTGATTAGGTCACGGGTTTACTAAATTAAATTCCCTAGCAATGCAATTTTAAGCGTATCCTGTATTTAAAGCTTGGCAGTACTATGTGAATTGAGATGCCAGCTTTTAAAAGTGATAGATTATTTAACTCGAAAGTGAAGCGTCTGCAAGTTCTATTGAGTTTTGAAAAGCTTCTATATTCATGTTTCTCTGCAATGTTCTTTTGGCATATTGTACTTGATTTCAATACATTTAATACACAAACCAGGGAGTGAGGACTTAACTTTTAGAAGGTAACAAGGACATTATGGATTCAAATGTGCTGGTCACATAGAACAAGGGGAATAAGTGATAGATGTTTCTAAAGTCTGATTAATTGGTATTCTTATTGTTAGATATATATTTGTAAATGTTGCTTCTAACTATGTGTAACTAGCAGATAGTAAATCTAAACTCGATGAAAAGAAAGTTATTCTGTTTACTGCATTGGGGTCATCAGCGACAACTGATAATGCTGAAAGTAGCTCGTCCACGCCCAAGCTTAGTGCCGAGCTGAAGGTTGCTTCTCGGCTTCGTAAGTTCACTTTTAATGAGCTTAAGTTAGCCACAAGAAATTTCAGACCTGAGAGCCTTCTTGGCGAGGGGGGTTTTGGTTGTGTTTTCAAAGGATGGATTGAGGAGAATGGAACTGCTCCTGCTAAACCGGGAACTGGGCTTACAGTTGCAGTCAAGACTCTTAATCATGACGGTCTACAAGGTCATAAAGAGTGGATGGTATGAGTACTCTTCATCTACCTCTCTCACACTCGCACCGACGTTTGGGGTATCCTCCTCTTTTCTTTGATAAAATTTACTCCCGCTTTTCATTTCAGGCTGAAGTTAACTTCCTTGGTGATCTCAACCATTCTAATCTTGTGAGATTGATTGGTTGCTGCATTGAAGATGATCAAAGGTTATTAGTTTACGAGTTCATGCCTCGTGGAAGTTTGGAGAACCACCTCTTCAGAAGTATGTGACTTAACCTTTTAACCATTTTATGTCTCCCTAATCACTAAAAATGTTGGATGGAAACAAAATGAAGTCACTACGAATCTCGAGCTTCAAATGTCAAGGTCGTGACTTAAAACTCTGGTAGGATAGTATCGGTATCTCAAATGAATGGGCATTTGCTGTTCTAACTGAAATATGAACTGTGGTGTCATGTATTGTTTCTATAGGATGTCAAATCAATGATAAGTTAGGACAATCAGTTGACTGTTGAAATAATTTGATATTTGACATAAGAAAGGATTCCAAACAAATAGGGAAAGCTAGTGCTAGGAAAGGCTTAGAACATCACCATTTGAAGAGTTGGTGCACATAACGGTTTTGAAAAGCTTTCAACTGCCTGTTC
Organism: Cucurbita moschata; assembly: GCF_002738365.1. Lineage (NCBI taxonomy): Eukaryota > Viridiplantae > Streptophyta > Magnoliopsida > Cucurbitales > Cucurbitaceae > Cucurbita > Cucurbita moschata. The sequence goes on from NW_019268518.1 coordinate 6,348,412, forward strand.
ATAATTGGTTGGAAAGATTAGATATCAAAGAATTTTTAGGATGGTAGCAAAATCTGGATGGATATTTGGAGAGAAAAGCATAGGATTGAGGTCTTTTTCTTGTAACAGCAGATATTGTCCTCTTTGGGCTTTCCCTCAAAGTTTTAAAATGCGTCTTCTAGGGAGAAGTTTCCACACCCTTATAAGGAATGCTTCGTTCTCCTCTCCAACCGATGTGGGATCTCACAATCCACTCCCTTGGGGGCCCAACGTCCTTGCTGGCACACTGCCTGGTGTCTGGCTCTGATATCATTTATAAAAGCCCAAGTCCATGACTAGTAGATATTGTCCTTTTTGGGCTTTCCCTTTTGTGTTTTCCCTCGAGGTTTTAAAATGCGTCTGTTAAGGAGAGGTTTTCACACCCTTATAAGGAATTATCTCTAGAATTTATCTCTGTTTGAGCTTATTTGAAGGAATTTATCTCTGTTTGAGCTTATTGAAGTTAAGGGTTATATATATCCATACACATATGGGTGCAGACACCATGGATTTTGTGTTAAAAGCACATTGTTCAATTGTTCAATTGTAGGAGTATTAATATTTTTATATTTTACAATTGATTTCGCATGTTTAATATTCGATGATAATTACCATATTTTGCTCAGAAGGGCCCTTGCCACTTCCTTGGTCCATTAGAATGAAGATTGCACTTGGTGCTGCTAAAGGCCTTGCTTTTCTTCATGAAGAAGCTGGAAGACCGGTGATATATCGCGATTTTAAAACGTCTAATATTTTATTAGATGCGGTATGTGTACCAAATTATGTGCTTCTTTATTTTGTTATCCCCAAGCCCAAGGCTTTCTTAAAAGGTTCAAAACGTTGTTTTAGGATTACAACGCTAAACTCTCGGATTTTGGACTTGCAAAAGATGGTCCTGAGGGTGACAAAACTCATGTTTCAACTCGGGTTATGGGAACCTATGGTTACGCAGCTCCAGAATATGTGATGACTGGTAGGTTTGATTTCATTCATTTTTGTTGTGAGCACTTTGATGCTAGTATTTCTTCGTTGGCATATAAACATGTACAAAAATCATACATGTATTTTATTCATCATGAATCTAAAATCCAATATTATTGAATTCCATAGGGCATTTGACATCAAAAAGCGATGTGTACAGTTTTGGAGTTGTCTTGCTCGAAATGCTAACGGGTCGAAGATCAATGGATAAAAATAGACCGAATGGGGAGCACAACCTTGTGGAATGGGCTAGACCCCTACTTGTAGACAAGAGGAAGTTCTACCGGCTGATAGATCCCCGCCTTGAATGTCACTTCTCGATCAAAGGTGCACAAAAAGCTGCGGAACTTGCAGCTCACTGCCTTAGTAGAGATCCTAAAGTCAGACCTGTGATGAGTGAAGTGGTTGAAACTTTAAAACCTTTGCCAAACCTCAAGGACATGGCTAGTTCTTCCTATTACTTCCAAACCATGCAAGCAGACCGTGCCAGGTCCAATCCCAATGCTAAAAGTGTCGTTCGTACCCAGTCGATGTTGGTGGCAAGGAACGGGCAGCACATTAGAAGCTTATCAAGTCCAAATGGTCCTCATGCTTCTCCATATAATTATCCTCAGCAGTCACCAAAACCTGACAGGAGACAACCCCAATAACCAACTCGAGCTAGTGCCTTGAATCTAACACTTATTTGTTAAAGCATAATCAAAGTCAATTAGCACATAGGATGGTTTAGCCTCTTGTCTATACAGTTGACTTTATGTTCATATTAGAGCCTTGAAAAGACTTCTTCCCTTTTGTCCATCTATTCTTTCCTTTTTCGTTTTTTAGAGTTTGGGTGGGATATGGAGGAGAGGAGATAGGAGATGAAGTGAAAGGAAGGTTGATTTGGACTGTGTTTTTATGCCATTGATTGAGAGTTGAAGTGATGAAAGAAGTAGATAAGAAAAAGAGAACAATGGTAGATTTGAACAGCGTTTTGTCTTATTATGAAGCTAATCTGTAAATCCTATTTGTTTGCTGTAACTATCATCAATCAGTTGTGTTCGTGATTTCATTTTTCGTATCAATGTTATATTGACTCGAGATGAAGTTCGATACTGATTGCATACATTGCAATTGCTTCGTTACTATATTTATGCACTTGCAGGTTATTTAGATCAAGTCTGGGTGGACAATCTATTTGCATAAGAACTAAAAAATGGTGTTTGGCCAATTGAGAAAACTCATTATTGGGTGTTATCATTTTGGTAATCATTAGATACACATTTTATAGATACTTTTTTGACATTTTCTCTAATATAAACTCATGATATAAACACACATGGGCTAAGTTGTGCTAATGATATTAAATAATTACTCTCGTGAAGGGAATGATGAAAGAAAGCTACATTATGTCAACCATATTATATAATCACTAAGATAGTAGGAATGGTGAAAGAAAGTTGCATCATATTAATGATATCATGTAAAGTAGTGCAAAGTCAAAATAAAAAGAGTAGATTAGTCTTGATTGTCAAAAAAAACATCAAAACTAAATGCCGATTAACTATAAACATGTTTGAATCCCTAATTAGTTTATTGAACTACCTATGTAAGAAAATATTTGAAGCATACAACACGAGAGGAAGGAAAAATAAATAATGATAAACTGCACCCCTAAAACAGAGGACTCTAATCGAGACTATTCTAGTACACTAACAATCTTCTGACCTTGGCATCATCGGATGTTACAAGATAACTACCATTTATGGGTTGCCAGGACAGATCATTCGGAATTGCAAAACAATATAAGATTATGCATGCATAACTTCAGATAGCAGAATGGGAGGTCTCTTAAGACTAAAGCATATGGTATACTCTTGAGCACGTTCACTGAGATATTCTTTAACAAACTGCCACTGGAAAACCATAAAGTTATTTGTCATGATTATAATTGACAACGAGTGAATGAGTTCTAAGTATGATTCATGTAGATAAATGAGAACCGTACCGGTAAAAAGTATGGTCCATTAATTTACTGGAATTATCCCCCCTATGAGACCTTCAGAATTTCATGAAATGCTTCCTGAGGAATATCAACAGAGCCAACACGTTTCATTCGTTTTTTCCCTTCCTTTTGTTTCTCCAACAGCTTCCTCTTCCGAGTAACATCCCCACCATAACACTTTGCAAGAACGTTTTTCCTCATAGCCGAGATCCTAAAATCCACATAAAAAGTTCAGTATGAATAAAATTTGAAGGATACCAGTGAGCATGTAACCGTCTTGTACTGAAAATAGTCTGGCTTCAAGATTTAGTGCCACTCAAATTTTGAGTATGTAATAAAAATCTTTGAGTAAAAACCTTCTAGTGATAACAAATAAAATAAGACCATTACGTTTCTCTTGCAATGATCTTAGATCCGATCGCAGCTTGTATTGTTATCTCAAACATTTGCCTGTTCAGCATAAAAACAACTCATGTAAAAAAATAAAATAAAATAACAATAATAATAAAATAACACAAAGAAAATAAATTTAAAAAAAAAAAACGCATACCTGTCGATGAATTTCTTCAGCTTTTCCACCAATTCACGTCCCACCCTTTGTGCCTTTAAATTATGAACAATGGTTGCCATAGCATCAACTGGCTGCCCGTTCAATAGGATATCGAGTTTCACCAAATCTGCTTGCTGATACCTGGGGTAGTCACACCGATCAATATATCAATATATGGAAGATGCAATTGTATTACATAACCTTGAAAAACTTATCATAACTGCACAGCCACCGAAGAGCGTTTAATAATAATAATCATTATCATTTTTACAAACTACTTAGCATCAAGTTTTCCACAGAACTGAAAATACGTACTAGGTAGAGATATTGACCATCAACTAATACTGAATAAGAAGATAATTTTACAAATTTCAACAATTAACCATCTTTCATTATGCACGTGCAGACAAACTTGAGGAGATTCAAGAGCTAAGGCTTATAAACGAAATTGAAAAGAGAGGGCAAGAGACTTACTCTGAATCCTCGTAATCAAATGATGCATATCCTGATGTTATACTCTTTAATTCATTGTAGAAGTCAACAACAATTTCCCTTAACGGTAAGCGATACTTCATAAATGCCCTTTGACTGCAGGACAAAACATGAAAGAATTAAAATTTACATGATTGGCCATTAAGATCCACACATAAAAAACAAGATATAAAATTTTTAATAAATTAAGAGTACGAAAGCATTCATGTTAACGAGTTTTTCAGTAAAAGAAGCACTCATGTCGATGGAGGAAAGAAGAAAAAAAGAACTAGTTTATTTTATTTCAAGTGACTCTTATGACAATGAAATATTTTAGTTTTTGTCGAAGATCAGTAATTCATAGCAGGAAGCGCAAGATTGTGGATGTTACATGCGGAGAAACAGCTGCCACATGATTTACTTTACGAACCAAGCATTCAAATAGGAATCATAACATTTCGTGTATGTACTTTATCTTCAGGCTTCAGACTTGGCACAGTACAGAGTACATTTATCAAATTCAAGCAATTTTTTACCCCCAAAAAAAGGTTTAGCATATTTTATATTATATTCTCATCAAGTCAAATGAGTTGCAAAGGAAATGGATATGAACACATACAATGTTATTCAATATTTAATCGATGATTGTCTAAAATTACCACCAAAACTTGACATCATAAAAAACTGCAAAAAGTTTTTCTAACAGATACAACTTATATTTAGCATTTAACAACTTTTTATAAAACATTAAAGTAATTAAATGAACAGTGAAAGGCCAGAAACCAACTTTTTACCAATTGCAAAGCTCGCTCTGAACCATAACATAAAAAAGTTCTATTTCTGTAGTGTGAAAAGCATAATTTTCCAAATGATATATTAGGTTTCCATTATTCCAGTAACATGGTAGCACCAGATATAACGATAATTGTATTGCACCAAGAAGTACTCTATTCTAGTTCTTCGTTACCTATCAATGAATGAGTACTCTAACTGATGACCCCTCCGCTCAGAACAAAGTGTAATTACAGCACCAACATATCTGTAGTAAACAAGAAATAATTTTGAATGATTTTGATGTATACACTAAAGGGGAAGAAGAATAGAAAAGAGTAGGAGAGCTTACTCACTAGGAAAGATAATTGTAGCCAATACTGTAGGTTCCCAACCAACAGTCACTCGCTTATTGGGATTTGATGGCAATGCAGCAGGATTTTGAACTTGTGCTTTGCTTAAAGGGGAAGAAAATATTAATTTAGCTCTTGGTAAAGAAAGTGAAACATAGAAAAAAACTGAAAAGGAATATGCCACTGAGATAACCTTCCATCAGAGTACTCAAAAATGTAAGGCACTGTTGGAACAGTAGAAATAACATGAGCTCCATATTCCTGTGATACATTAGAAACAACATGGATTCTCAGTATCTGATGACAAAAATAGGCTTAAATTTTATCTATTGTACATCAATAATGAATAAAAAAAAAGGCCACCTGTTCAAGCCGCTGATGAAAAACATCCATGTGAAGTAATCCTAAGAAACCACACCTATGTATAGGACTCAATTAGGATGGATTCAAATATATGACAAATAAAGCAAATATAATTCCATTTTAGTAGAAGAGGAATCGATTCTGTCAGTGGATGCCATACCTGAAACCAAGCCCTAATGCTGTGCTAGTCTCCTTAGTCACAGAGACACTGGCATCATTACATGTAAGTCTCTCTATTGCATGATTGAGTGCATCAAAATCTGACCCGTCTGCTGGATATAGACCAGAGAAAACCATGTGTTTTACAGGCCTAAAACCTGCAGGTAGGAAAAATGTCACTAAGAGGAATTGAAAGAGAGAGACAGGCCATGACATACACTAACATAACAAGAAATAGAAGAATCCTACTGAAATTTGTGTTTGTAAAATATATTCCATTGCCCGTCCGACTAACTGGCATCTATTAGAAAGGATCACCCACCTACTGGAAATAAACTCTAAACCAAAACTCAGCTTTACTTTTGACATATATTTCTCTTCAGGACTGAAAACGGATCTAGAACATTTTGAAAAAGAAAATGAAAAACTTACCAGGAAGGGGTTCAACAACAGTTTTACTCTGATGAAGTGTATCACCAATTCGTGCTTCTTTAGTAGAACGCATTCCACTCACAACATAGCCCACTTGACCAGTAAGAAGAATTCCTGTACTAGTAAGTTCCGGATGCATGATCCCAACATCCAAGACTTCATAAGCTTGGCCAGTGGCTGCAGAAGAAATCTTATCCCCCTTGCGCAGAACACCGTCAACAACAGCAACATGGCATATCACTCCCTTGTATTCATCATAGTATGAATCTAATAAAAGCATTCGCAAAGGTGAAGAACTCTTTCCAGGAGGTGGAGGTATGCGCTCTATGATAGCAGGAAGAACATGCTCAAGACCTTGCCCTGTTTTGGCAGATGTCAACAGAGCATGTGCAGAATCAAGGTCAAACATTGATTTCAGTTGAGCCTTAACACGATCAGGATCAGCAGTTGGCTGGTCAATTTTGTTAATAACTGGTATAATTGTTAAATTAGATTCAAAAGCTAGATAAAAATTAGCCACTGTTTGTGCTTGAACACCTTGGGCAGCATCCACAACCAAAAGGGCACCCTGGCAAGCTGCTAAGGATCTAGATACTTCATAGCTGAAATCAACATGGCCAGGTGTGTCAATGAGGTTTATCAAGAAAGGAGGCTGTTCGCTAGCGTTGTCACCCACAGGATTATACTTGTGAAACATGGTTGCAGTCTGAGCTTTAACAGTAATTCCCCTCTCCCTCTCCACCTAAATAATTGGGCTTCATCAAGTTAAAAAGAAAAAATGAAAAACCAATAAGGCAATCACTTTTATAGCAAAAGATCACAGACTAGCTAAAGAAGGTAAATTTTCAGCCTAAGAAAAGAGAGGGGGGGGGAGTCCCCATGATAAGAAAACTTTCAAACAATCATATAATGCATGCCTAATTCCTCAACAGACATTGGCAAACTAAATTTTTCCTAGTTAATGTGATAATAGACTTATCTCAATAGTTTAAACCTAGGTTCCTCTACCACAAATGTACACCATTTCTTGTCAAATTACATAACCAAAGTAAATCAAACGCAATTTTCTTCTACAAAAGTTCGCGACCATAAGAAAGAGTAAGAAAGTAACCACAATCTAATAATAGTTCCGTAACATGGCCAACGAACCTGCAATTTATCGAGGTATTGAGGCTGACCATGGCCTCGCTTAATAGTACCAGTGAGCTCCAAGAGACGATCAGCCAGTGTAGACTTGCCATGATCCACATGAGCGATTATAGAAAAGTTTCTAATCCGCTCGGGAGGGTACTGACTCAAATCTATATCGACTTCTTTGCTTTTCTGTCGAGAAGGAGAGCAAAATGCTTGGCTCAAAGCAAAACGATGAGGACAAATCCTAGAATTTACAATACTGCCTCTAAGAAAAGAGGAAGTTCGCCATAGATGGAAGCATTTAGGCCTAATGCCTTGTGATGCTTTTCTAAGAAAACCCATTTTTGGGGTTTTGGAGCTGACGAACCCGAAGGCCACGAACCAGAAGCGAAATGCTGCAACTTCAGGACATAGACGATGATGAAGCATCGAGCATGATTGTTTTACGTAGAACGACGTCGTATAAGCATAGAGGAATTTAGGGTGAGTAGTTCCATGAGAGGCCCAGTAGATTGGTCCGGTTAATCGCTACAGCGGCCCATAAACTATGGCCCAAATCTTAACTACTGGGCTTAGCCCATTGATTCGTACATGTGCAACTATTATGTAATTAGTAGGGCGAGTAATTCGTTCGAGGCCTATAGATTGGTCCGTTTAATCGCTTCGCATGTGCAACTATTATGTAATTATTAAGACGGGTAATTGGTTGAGAGGCCCAGTAGATTGGTCCGTTTAATCGCTCAGCGGCCCACAAGCTATGGCCCAAAGCTTACGTACTGGACTGAGCCCATTGCTTTGCACATGTGCAACTCTTATGTAATTAATAGGGCGAGGAATTCATTCAGAGGCCCAGTAGATTGGTCCGTTTAATCGCTAGAGCGGCCCACAAACTATGGCCCAAATCTTACGTACTGGACTGAGCCCATTGCTCTGCACATGTGCAACTATTATGTAATTAATAGGGCGAGGAATTCGTTGAGAGGCCCAGTAGATTGGTCCGTTTAATCGCTGTAGCGGCCCACAAACTATGGCCCAAAATATTTACTGGGCTGAGCCCATTGCTTCGCATGTGCATCTATTATGAAATTATTAAAACGGGTAATTCGTCGAGAGGCCCAGTAGATTGGTCCGTTTAACCGCTACAGCGGCCCACAAACTATGGCCCAAATCTTAAGTACTGGACTGAGCCCATTGCTTCGTACATGTGCAAGTATTATGTAATTAACTCTGTTAACATGGATGTGCATAAAATTATTAATTATACAATAAAAAATGTAGAGACAGATTTTATAAGAACAAGCATTAGCAGCCTATTTCTAATTTTTAAATTAAGATATTTTCTTATTTTGTATTATCTTATCGCATAATCATTATTCGATCCTTTTATCTCAACTTGACTTAAAATTTTTCAAAACGTAAAAAACAAAGTTAGAACGTGTAAAGATTTAAAGATGAGATTCAAAGTAAGATGTACATTTTAAAAAACCAATTTTAGAGATTTATGAATGACTCAGCGAAAATAGGTTATCTTTATCCGGCCAGCATTTAGTACTCTCTCGATAGCTTCTTATTTAGTTCAATCCTTTAGTGTAATGACTCATGAGCCTGGAAAAAAGAAAAACATTAAAAAAAAAAAAAATGGTTACAATCGCTTTCTCAATTTTCGATAGTCTTATTTGTAGATCGTGGTACGAAGAACATTGAAAAAAGCATCATTATGAATGAAATAGAGAGAACAACAATCATAGAAATGACTCCCGAGAACTCTTCTTTGGCGTGTAAAGACATAAGAGTTGTCACTTGGAGGAGTACCCCACGAGAGAAGACCCATCAAGCCTTAGGCAGCAAAATTGAAGTGATAGAGATGGTTGGGGTTGATGGGGAGGTAGATTATGAAACTAAAACTCCTCCTTCAAAGGAAAAGGACTTCAATTATTAACACAATAATGGGACATTCAAACGCCAATAATTTGATTAAATTAGCATGAAAGTAATATGATTTTTTTTATAAAAAAAATTATTGATAGATTAAATATAAACCATACTTAAATTTTATGGACAAATTTTCCGTAGAAAATACAATGTTTTTAAAATTTAGGACATATTATTTTTTTTAAAATACGTTTTAAATGCTATTTTCCCAAAAAAAAAAAAAAAAAAGAAAGAAAGAAAATTCTAGTTAACGAGTTATTTGCAATAAAAATAAATAAATAAATAATTTTTGTTTTTTTAGAATAGAAAATTATTTTGAAAGATGCCTTTCAAACAAATCTTTATTCTCTATTTTATATTTAAGGGGAATAACATAAATGTACGTACTTGACAACCATTTTCTTTTGTCTCTTATTTTCTCAAATCTGAGATTTCAAAATAAATTAATATTTTCAAGTGTATATTAAAATATTCAAACTATTTTGGATTTTTAAAAAAGGAAATATATATATATATATATATGGTAAAGACTAAAGATTATATGATGAGATTTAAAAAGAAAATAGTAAATAAAAAAATTGGAAAGCAAAAAGATATTTTTATTTTGTGCATTGGAGGAAATTATTTCAGAAGAAAATTAAAATTCTGTTTGCTTAATTTACCTGTTTAAGTAAATGAAGTAGGATCAAAGTTGACGTGTTTTAAAATATTTGTTAATGTTGACTAAAATCTCTAATCATGTGCCTTCCATATTAGCAATACCATTAAAAATTTCAAAAAATGGTGCCACCAACTATGATTACATTACCCAATGACAAACAAACTACAATTATTTCAGATCTTTCGTATCAAGTTTTTCAACAAATTAGGTCTATAAAAGATATGTTCACATCCATCACCTTAATCCATCTCTAATGTGTGAAATTCATGCTTCTTAACACACCAAACTCCCCAATGGTACTCGGGTTTGAAATTTGGATTCAAGTCGAACTGGTAGAGATATTAACTCTAACATCCGAGTAAATGAATGGTATATGAAAAGTTAATACTTATACCAACAATATGCACATTTCTTTTCAGTGGCCAAATTATAAGAACTTTATGATTAAACGTGCTTTGTTTGAAACAATTCTATAGTTAAAATTACTCGTATTGATTTGTAGGGATAGTCTGAGTCATCAGGTGGAGTCGTTACATTAACTATTGGTTCTTTTATGTATTTTTTAACCATCATATTTCAAGATCAGTCTCATTCAAACGGTATCAATTGTGTATCTCGTTGAATTATTTATCACTCGTAAAGAAAAAAAGGGAAGAGGAAAAAGAAAGCAGACAATCTTGTAAAGTAGATTTGTCTCCCAATTTCGTACTTGGTACCGAGTTGACATAAAAGCATACGAAGATAAAGTAAGTTTGATGAAATGCTAGACCAAACCAAAGATCAATCGAATTGCAAAGTACACAAAATCTAACTCTTGAGGTAAATAAAAGCATCATGGAGATAGAGTGTAAATAAAAAATGTTCGAGTTAACTTCAAAGTGTTCTTAAAAGTGTATTCTAAGTGTATGCTTTGTCCTTAGATTTGAAAAACAACACTAAATCTCTTTAGAGATGCTTGGATAAGTCAAGCTAGCTAGGCTACCACTTTTAACTCTACAAATAGAGCCCAATGATCTTTAAAAGATCTTTGCCAAAGATGAAGGGAATATACATTAAAAACGGGTGAGATCACTTGGTACTCATAGTTTCAATATTTAACTTGGTTGTGACCACTTCGATGCTTTCTTTCTTAATATTTATTACTTTGAACTACACTGTTTTTCATCGACTTAAGCTATGACTTGCTTATAGACCAAACCAAAGTAGTTAGCTAGTCAGCAATAATTTATAAGGTAACCTATGGTTTTACTTCCGTGAGTTCTAGTACATCTCACCTTCGATAGATTATAATTTACTCATTTACTCTACTACAAAGTGATTATTTTATTTTTTTAAAAGGATAGTGGATTAAAAAAAAAAAACTATAAGAAGAGAAGAAGAGAAGAGAATCTTTTTTAAAAAAAAATTAGGAAAAAAAACAAAAACTCCATAGCCCATCCCACATGCCCAGAGCTGGAAAGCCACTGAATAACCCACACATGTTTTCTCTTTCTCTCTTTTTTCCCCATCAGATCCATCCCCCACCAAAATATATGGAATAACAAAAAAAAAAAAAAAAAAAAAAAAACTATCATTTAATTTTAATTACAATCTCAATCATTAATTAATCCCAAATCCCCAATAGTAATAATACAACCCAACTAATTCAATAAAAATTTAACTGTTTTGTAATAAAACCAAAAAAAAAAAAAAAAAAACTATCATTTAATTTTAATTACAATCTCAATCATTAATTAATCCCAAATCCCCAATAGTAATAATACAACCCAACTAATTCAATAAAAATTTAACTGTTTTGTAATAAAACCAAAAAAAAAAAAAAAAAAACTATCATTTAATTTTAATTACAATCTCAATCATTAATTAATCCCAAATCCCCAATAGTAATAATACAACCCAACTAATTCAATAAAAATTTAACTGTTTTGTAATAAAACCAAAAAAAAAAAAAAAAAAACTATCATTTAATTTTAATTACAATCTCAATCATTAATTAATCCCAAATCCCCAATAGTAATAATACAACCCAACTAATTCAATAAAAATTTAACTGTTTTGTAATAAAACCAAAAAAAAAAAAAAAAAAACTATCATTTAATTTTAATTACAATCTCAATCATTAATTAATCCCAAATCCCCAATAGTAATAATACAACCCAACTAATTCAATAAAAATTTAACTGTTTTGTAATAAAACCAAAAAAAAAAAAAAAAAAACTATCATTTAATTTTAATTACAATCTCAATCATTAATTAATCCCAAATCCCCAATAGTAATAATACAACCCAACTAATTCAATAAAAATTTAACTGTTTTGTAATAAAACCAAAAAAAAAAAAAAAAAAACTGTGTGATGATCCATTAATGAAAATGGGAATTTTGATCTGAACTCCATGGCCAAAACCCAGCTGCCGTAGTTTGTGGTTGTGCTTCCATTCCATTGAACATTTGAGTGAAGCTTTCTTCTTGAATCACGGGCGAATGATTGACCGTCGATCTAGAAGACCCGTGTTGCAGGAGCTGCGTAATGGCGGCGGACCGGAACGCTGCCGACGGGAACAGGTCCTTGATTCCAGGTTGGGAACATCCTCTACCGCCGCTGCTACCGTTACTTGTTATTGGTGCTTGTGTTCTTGAGATCTCCAGGTTGATGTCACAACTATTGTCACTACTCCAACAGCGTTCGTTTTCTTTCTTTAAGTTCACGGTGGCGCTGCCGCCCGCCGCTACCTCGCCGGAGTCTTTAGTTTTTAATGCTAGCAACTTGAGAAAAATCAAGGGTTGTTATGAAAATTCACAAAATTAATTAAGAGAATAATGCTAATTACAAATTAATAATCCAACCGGTTACAATTAATTTAGCTATCTAAAAGTATTATATAATTTAAAAAATTTGAATTGTATTATTATTATTATTATTACCTGTGCATGGAGTTTGGTATTTTGAGCTTGAAGGACATCATTGTCGGCTTTAAGAGCTTCAAACTGTTTCTTCAACACGTCATAATCTCTCTCCAATTGCTTGGTCTTCCACCTGGCTCTTCTGTTTTGGAACCAAATAGCAATCTGTCTCGGCTGCAGCCCAAGAGCTTTAGCCAGCTGCAATTTTCGCTCAGGCTCGAGCTTATTTCCCAGCTCAAAGCTTTTCTCCAAAGCCTTCACTTGCTCTAAATTAAGCCGCTTCTTTTTCTCTCCCAATGCCGACCCGTCGTCCGACAACCCCTCGTCTCCGTTAACTTCCTCGCAGCCGTTTTCGGAAAACGACATGGATCTCTTCATCATCAACGGGACAACCCCATCTGAAAAATAAAACAAAAAAAGAAAGCAAAAACGTCACTGACATGACTCGAACTCGAAACCGCGGAGGAGGAGGAAGAAGAGAGAGAGAGAAACCGTGGAAGTAGAGGTGAGGAGGGCAGAGGGGGATGTTGTTGAAGGAAGCAGTGGGGGCGTAGTCGTGGTGGTCGGCGGGGCGTGATTGGAACATGAAGCTATGGGAATGATGAGGGGAAGCCATGGGAATGGCAATGCATGCTAGATCTTAGTCATACTAAATTGGGATGGAAGTGTGGAGGCAGAGGAGTCTGAAAGACAGCGAATTTGAAGTATAGAGAGAGAGAAGGAGAAGAAGAAGAAGAAGGGTGTGAATTTGCTGTATGTTTTTGTCATGGAAGGGAGGTTTCCTGGACCCAACCCATTATATGGATCTCTCTAACTTGCCTATCACATGCACTCCATTTTATAACATCATATTTTTTATATACCTTTCACTCTTCTAGCCTTGTATATTAATATTGCTAAATTTATCATCAACAACCCAATTTAAATTTAAGATGCAATGTTTGGAAACCTATTCAATTCATGTTCATCAATAATTTTCACAAAATTAAATATATTTCATACCCTAATAAGTTTTTTATATTTTAGAGGTAAGAATTTGAATTTTTTACCTCCAACCATGTTCACATCTAAACCTATAATTTAACATGTAAAGCCCTCAATAACTTCTTGAAAAAATTACAAATTGTATTTGAGAGTTTGTAGAGGGGGTGAAATAACGGGTTTTAAAATCTCAAATTTATGAACTCTATAATGGTTTTTTTTGTAAAAAAAAATCTTGTCTGTTTTAGCTCGTTATATATCTCATTCAGTTTCACGATTTCAAAACACATCTATTATGGGTAGGGTCTAGCTCTACTTCCATCGGTGTCTCACACCATTCGATAACTAGTTGTATTTAGTCGATATTGTCTTTTTTGGATTTCCCTTCTAAATTTCATCTCAAAATTTTAAAAAGAGTCCAATAGAAATAGATTTTCACAATCTAAAAAGAGAGTTTCTTTTACGAGCGTGGAAACTCAAAATATCAAGGTGGGAAGGATTGGAAAAGGGACACATAAAATAAAGGGTAAAAATTTGAACCCTTCTGACAAATCATAGAAATACGTATCCAATTTGCACACAGATCGAAAAACAATGTGTAAACCGCCCAAGAGCATTAAAAAAAGTAAGAGAAGAAAGAAGATGATCATCATCAAACACACAATCATTTGGTGTCAAATAGTTTAAAGGTTGAAAGGCCAAAAAGGAGGGGCCATCCCAATATGATATGGCATGCCCTCATTTGTATAACCACAAAACTTGGGGTACCCCATAATCAATCCAAAACACCAACATTTGTATCAATATATAATCATTCATTTTCTTTGGAATTTGGTGCAGAATTTTGGTTATATATCTCTTCCAGCTAGGGCTACGTACCTCGGGATCTGCAAACCTTATAAATATTACATCTAGTAAATGATTCCACCCTCCTTTATTATTATGACCATATACTATAATATTGTTTCTAAACTATATTTTATTAGCTCCTATATTATGAAGTAAGTGAGCATATAGTATAAAGTAAGTGTTAAAAGTTTTAGAGGGAATTTGGGGATTAGGGTTTGGGGAGTTGAATGGATTGGGTTTGAATTGAGGGGTTATTTAAAATGTGGAGTGTTTGTGGGGCCTAGAAAATGGGATGGTAGTGAAGGTGGTCACATGTGGGTTTCAGCAAGTTTAGGGGATCCATGCCCTTAAAGAAGGGAAGGTTGTACACTTTCTCTTTCACTCTCCCAATGCACAAAGCCCTGTGTTTCTTTGAATTTTTATATGGGAAGGGATTGAAGAAAGTGCTTTGAATCTTCTCCCTCCACTTGCTTTCTCTGTTCCCATGTGCTTTTGCCTTCTTTCTCTCTTTCTTTGGCTTCAAACTTCCCCTTCGCTACAACGTGCTTCTTCTATTCTACAACAGTTCCAATGGTTTATTATTAGGGGACCTCCCCCTATTTGTTTTCCCATACCACTCTCTCTCTTTCTTGTTGGAAGCCGAAGCTAATCAGATAGCTCGTGAGATCACACATCTGTTGGAGAGAGAAACGAAACATTTCTTATAAAAATATAGAAACCTCTCCCTAACAAACACGTTTTAAAACTGTAAGGCTGACCGCGATACATAACGGATAATATCAGCTAGCGGTGAGCTTACACTGTCACAAATGGTATCAGGTTTAGTTATTAGACGATGCGAGACACTGGTTGGGGTAGGGCTATACTCTCTCCATAGTAGATACATAACAGACCAAAGTGCACAATATTTACTATCGATGAATTTGGGCTGTTACGAATGGTATCAGGTCCACTTACTAGACAATGCGAGACAGTAGTTAAAGTAGGGTTAGACTCACTCTATAGTAGACACGTTTTAAAACTATAAGGTTGACGACGATACGTAACCGACCAAAACATATAATATTTGTTAGCCGTGGACTTGGACTGTTACATAGTCTTATTGAGTTTTGTTTTTAAATACTCTGTTTCATATCATGTTTCGTTGGACACCAAACCAATTCATACTCAATTACATCATATGCATCGATTTGTAATATGATCAGAAAAGTGATTGGATGTGTGTGTAAGTGTAAGATATTCTAAAAATTATACTCATACTTGAGATTTAACCTATTCGAATGTCAATTGAGTTATGTTCATGTTGACTTAAACTAGTCGTTTTCAAACATGAAATATGGGGGAGAAAAGAATCCATACTCCTTTGTTGATGAAATGGAGGCATATCGAGAGATCGATGGAGAAGAATAAATAGATGAAAGAAGGAATTTTGGTGAATATTTTAAAGGAGTTTTGTGGCAGAGACTTTTTAAATATACGTTTGTGGAATAATTGGGAGTAAATGCAAGTAGGTATGTAGCCATAATATTTTAATTCAATTTGATTGTTTAATGCTACATTTTATAATGTTTTAAAGTTTATTGTAAATATGGGGACCCATTTTGCGATGGAATGAGAATATGTAAATTTGGATAGTAATAAAATAACAGAGACTTGGGTTTGGTTTCAGACAGTTTGATTAAATAAAGGGTAAAATCAATCTTGTGTCCTCAGTTGATGTCTTTTTTTAATTATGTTTTTTCCTTTATTTAAGGTATGTTTCTAGTTTAGGGCACTCTACTACTTTATGGGCACCCATTGGCTTGAGTGTACTGTTTTGGGTAAATAAAATCAAAGCCGTGTCAAATTCAAATTCTCACTCATGTTAGGAATTACGACTCTCCCCTCAAACAAAGTACACTATAAACCTCCCCAGAGACTTATGAAGCTCTCGAGTAGTCTCCTCTTAATCGAAGTTCGACTCCTTTCTCTGAAGCCCTCGAACAAAGGAACAAAGTACATCCTTTGTTCGACACTTTAGTCACTTTTGACTACACTTTCGAAGCTCACAATTCTTTATTCGATATTTGAGGATTTTATTGATATGGCTAAGATTAGGGCATGACTATGATATTATGTTAAGAATTAGGACTCTCCACAATGAAAGGATAGACTAAATAAAAACATTGTTATCAGCATATAAAATAAATAATTCATTTTGGGTTGTTTCTAATTATTGGAAACACCATGGAGTAGTCGTAGGCATTTGTCTCATGATCAAGATCTCTTTGTGGGCAAATTCATTGAATTACATTTTCTTTCATTAACACATTTAATTTTTGTTCAACCTCTTCTTAGCACCATGAATAAGATAGCTAATTATTCCAATGTGGCACCACCTAATCCACTTGCACCTAAAACCAAACACCTCTCTCTTACCTTTCATCCAATCAACAAATGACATCTATTCTAAAAAAAAAAAAAAAAACAAATTAATTCATAACCATTATTATTGGATGTTTGATTGCCCCAACATTTTCGTGCGACATGATCACATTACTTACTCTTCACTTTCTAGTATACTTTGTCCTCACTGACATGTACTTTAAAGAAAATTCTTAGTAGATCACCTAATATAAAATTGTTTCAAGTAAAGTACGTTAACTACGGTGGCAAAAGGCATACGAATTAATATATATGTTACGAATATGTGGCAACATGGGATGGTGATTTGGACATAATATATGACATGCAAACCCTTTGACTGCTCCCTTTTCTGCTTACTTTTTATGGTCATTCCCAAAAGCTTAATCATTACTTCCTTTTAAAGCATTGATGATTGATATGTATCTCAAATGCATGCACGATTGCCTATGATAAGTTGCATGGGAGGGAAAATATGGTTTTTTTTTTTTTTTTCTTTTGCCAGTTTGATGGCCCAATTAAAATATTTAAAATTCATGAATTAATTCTTTATGAATGTGGGTCTTCCCAATTTAGATCCAGCCATGGCTATACTTTTTAAGGAAACTAGGTTAGATGTATACAAATGCCAAAGGGCTTGGGGGCTGTGCTTGACCCAAGCCCTAGCTAGTGGGCTTAAACTACTACTGTTTGGGCTGTCAATAGATACCCATCCATATCAATAGATGCCCATCCAATTTGTTGAGGCTCACCCGCGTCAATAAATATGAAAATATTATTACTAATAATACATATTTAGAATTGAGTTCAAAATTCAATCTTCATTGATATTGATTACCTTTAAATAGATCGGTGATACTAGCTCATACCTAGAAATAAGGAAAATATAAACTAACTCAAACTTGAAAATAAAATAAAATATACTACTGTACAAGAAATAAGTTGCACTAAATTCTGACAGCCTCCGATGTAAGTTTATTTCTTAGTAACTCCAAGCTTTACGAAAAACATGAACAGCAATGTCCCCAGAAGCTTCACGGTCAGCCTGCAAGTCTAACAAATTGGTAGTTTGATCCAAATCTTCGGAGATGAGGAAATCGTCAACCTCATCAAGATCGTCAAAGGTTAGTTCGAAATCTTCATTTTTCGTCGAATACCAAATCCAAGGTCGTGAAATAAACAGAAGGGTCACCAGGGGCAGTAGAATTGGCATCGGAGAAAAAAAGAGTCAGAAGCAGAATTTGGAGAGAATCAAATTCAGAAGTAAGTAGTGGAATTAGAATTTTGATCATCTGTAGAGACATCATCTTGATATACGGCTGAAGTCACGTTTGTTGGCTGATCAAGAACCTTAGTGGTTAAGCAGTATTCCCAAATTGGATCCGAAGAATTTTTACTTTCATGTACAGCATTTGCTTTTGATTCCTGGATTTTGACTCGACAATTTGGCTTAATATGACCTGGCTTTCCGCAACGATCACACACCACTTTCACCCGACAATCTCGTTTAAAGTGGCCAGGTTTTCCACACCTGTAACAAGCTTTAAATGGCTTCTTTGACAACTCTTCACTCCTGAATTGATTCCCATTGCTTGATGAAGGTTTTGAATGAAAATTGTGTCTTCTTTGATCTTTGACATACAACACATCTTCTGACTTTGGGGAAAACTCGTTGCTGCTGGTCATTTGCTTAATCAAGGCTTCCTGATTTGAAAGAAGATTCTTCAGTTCAATTACGGTAGGCTGATTTGTCCACCCTTGTATTGAGGAAACAAGGGGCATAAACTCTTTCCGTAATCCACGAATAAGATAACGCCGTAGTCGAACATCACTCACGGGCATCTCAACATCTAATTCTGAAACTTTAGAACATAGATTTTTCACTTTCAAAAAATATTCTTCAACAGAAAAATTACCTTGAGTTACCATACCTAGTTCATTCTCTAGAAATTGCAATCTAGCGGTATTTTTCTTAGTGAACAACTTTTGAAGTGTTTCCCATACTTGCTTTGGTGACTTTAAATCACGAATATGATCAATATACTCCTTGCTAATCAAAGTTCGCAAGGTAAATAAGGCTTTTCCGCATTTGATCTTCCATTGTCGGCGTAATTCTGCATTCTGTGGAGTATCGGCTGGAATTTCTGTATCATCACCTTCAATTAAATCCCACAAATCTTGCCCTTGTAGATAAGCTTCCATACATAACTTCCAATAACTATAGTTATTGCCAACAAGCTTTTCCATACCTATATCCATAGGAGCACTTCCACCCTCCTCGTTTGAGTAATAATATCAAACCCTTGGTCACCAACTTGGCTCTGATACCAACTAACGCAATATCTACCACCAACTTGGCTCTGATACCAACTGATGCAATATCTACCGGTGTGAATAGATATGAAAATATTATTACTCAACGTGAGAAATAGAATTGAGATCGAAGGTTCAATCTTTCTTCATATTCACAACCTTTAAATAATATACATGATACTAACTAATCCCTACCTAATATAAACTAACTAAATCTTGAAAATAAAATAAAATATACTATTAATATCTAACTGATTACTTAGATATATTTCCTAACTAATATATTTTTCAAATATTAAATGATTACGAATATCATATATTCTATAACTAATTCAAACAAGAAATAAGTTGCATGTGATTGAAGGGAGTGACATGCCTATTAGGGTAAAGGAGTGAACTTTATATTTGCTTGTCGAACACATTTCGATTCTGAACTTAGCTAAAATTAGGGTTTTGTGAGCTACCTTAAATGCGCATCTTTCATGTCCATTTCTATGAAGCTGAATTAAGGTTATTTATGGAGGGGCACATGTTTGGTGGAACCAAATTGGTCTATTCACCTCAAATCGATCTTGGCAAGTAACTCCAAGTTGGATGGGATGTTGGATCCTCGGCTCGGCTTAGTTTGAATTGACCTCACGACCTTAATGTATTTTGGGTTCAATTTCATGCACTGAAAAATAAATTTCTTGTTTCATTTTCATCGATAAAAATTATTTTTCTAAAAAAATCAATCTTGTATTACAAAAACAAATAAACAAAAATAATCTTGAGATTGCAAATAAAATCAATTTTTTCTCTCATATAACGCGTCTCTTTTCGATCTTTTTCAATACGTGTTACGAACTTGTCCTTCTTTTATTTATTTTGATATTAAAACCTCTTTAATAGTTATTGAAATAGATAGTTGCATCTATTGAAAGGGAGGTGGGTAGTTTGGATCATTATAAATGTGAAAGAAAATGTGGGGACAAGATAACGATTTTAGTAAGAAAAGCACATAAATATCCTACTTAATAACAACACATATGAGTGTTACACAGACTAATACCTCACAAGATAGCAACACGATAGAGATTAAACTATGCTAGCTAAACCAAAAATATAATATAATTTATATTTCTTGAAATGGTAATTAAAATTAATAATTAAATTATTTTAACTTGGAAGTTAAAAAAGAAAAAACATCTTAGAGATTTATAGTTTATGAAATTATATGGTAGAAAAAATTAATATGTAACATAAAAGGTAGCTTACATTATATTTTTAATGTGACATCTTTTAATATTAATACTGAAAATCATAGGCATGATTGGGATAGGCAGAACCGTCCGATGAAGAGAGAAAATTGAATCTACCTTAAAATTATACAAATAAATAAATACATAGTGGGAATCCATGAAAATAAATAAAAATTATATTTCTTAGACATTAATTAATTAATTAATTAATGATTTAAGTAAAAACGACACATGTCAGACATTCCGCGCAATAAGCCACTAACTTTTTTTTAAAAAAAAATTTTATGGTCAATTTGTTAATAAACAAATACCCAGTTTATTTGAAGAGGATTATAAAACGGCGTCGTTGAAGGCTGCCCATTACCAAACAGTCTCCTGGTTTTGAGCCAATGGGCTAGTGGGAGTAGCAGGCACGTATTATTTATTAGTTAATATTTTAGTGTAGGGCAACCCTACAAGATTTGGGATGCTTTTATTGACTACCTAAATTTATTTACTAATTAATAAAAATTGAATTAAAAAAAAAAAAGACATTTTTTTTGGCTAATATATTTAGTTGAGTGAAGCGGATTTAAATTTGTATCGTAATATTAAAACATTTCTTAAAGATTTCATCTTTATATCAAACATTATTTATGATATAATAAAAAAGATTTGGCATGATTGACAATTATTATGTGTGATGTTTTCTAAATTTAAAATACTTTCCACCTCAATCTGCTTTGGCTGAATCATGACCGTTTATGTATTATATCATTTGATTGTCATCGAGTGAATTGTACTAATGTGATGCTTGTGTGAGTTGTTAGAAACGACGACTATCCACAATGGTATGATATTGGTTTTCTCGAAAGGTTTCATGTCAATGGAGATGTATTCCTTACTTATAAACTCGATGTCTCGTATCAATAGAGATGTATTTCTTACTTTTCAACCCCTTAATTAGTTGATGTGGGACTCCTCCTCTCCCAACACTCCTCAACAATCTTTCCCTCGAACAAGTATATCAAAGAGCCTCCCCTGAAGCTTATGGAGCCCTCAAACAAAGTACACTATTTGTTCGACACTTGAGTCACGTTTGACTATACCTTCGAGGCTCACCGTTTATTTGTTTGACATTTGAGGATTTTATTGATATGGATAAGTTAAAGGGCATGACTCTAATATCATGTTAGGAACCACGCCCCTCCATAATGGTATGATATTGTGCACTTCATAAGCTGTTTTACTTTTGGTTTTTCCAAAATGCCTCGTACCAATGGAAATAGTGTTATTTTCTTATAAACTTGTGATATTCCTCTTAATTAGCCAACGCAAGATTACTCTTCTTAATAATTCTTCTCGAACAAAGTATACCATGGAGTCCCCCTTCAGGCCTCCTTCTCTAGAGCTCTTGAACAACTTCCCTTTAATCGAGATTCGACTCTTTTTCTGGAGCTCTCGAACAAAGTACACCATTTAATCGACATTTGAGTCAAATACAAAATAGTTTGACCAAAATAAAATTTATTTGTTTTGACTTTCAACCCCCATTTTTCCACTTAATTATTTTCCCCTCGTCTTCTTCTTCAAATTCCTCCGATTTCAGGCCCTTCCTTGAAAATAATTCTCTGTTTTCGTGGCTTTTCCTTCTCTCTAATGGGCTGTGCGATCTCCAAGCAGAAGCGATGCCCCCACTGCCGGAACTCCCTGACGCAGAGAACCAACTCTCTTCACCCCCACCAATCGCCGCCCCGGCACTCCGATGGCTACCATGTCCTTGCCTTCTCCTCCTCCACTCTTGGCTCTCTCAAGCTCGAAAACATTCACTTCGACAACAAAATCTACACCACCGTTGATGAGCCTCTCCAACCTAAAAATAACGAGACCAAGAGCCAGGTTTCAATGGGCCTAATTGACGCCAAAACTTGGTCCAACATGATCAACAAAAAAATTCCCAAAATTCCTCCCAAAACTCCAATCATCACGCCGCCCGGCGAGCCCGAGACCATTAACGTTTGGGAAGTCATGGAAGGCCTCGACGACATTACTCCCTTCCGCCCCACACCTCGGCCCCGAAGCTTCTCCTTCGATCTCAGTACAGCTCCGCCATGTGATTCCTCAGAACAAGGAATTTCAAATTCAAATTCAAATTTGCAGGAATTCGACGATTCCCCCACTTCCCCTAAACCACCGTGCTTTCAAAATACGGGTAATTAATCGCTTTTTTTTTTTTTTTTTTTTTGTTTGGTTCAAAATTNTTTTTGTTTGTTTGGTTCAAAATTCACCTGAATTTCTTCAAATTCTCGTAGTTACAATTCTAAATTGCAATTGTTTCATCGGGGATTTTTCAGAATTGGACACTGAAGTGATATCTCCAATCCGGAGATCGTTAGAGGAGCATCCACCGGAGGAGGAAACTTCGGCGGAAACAGTCGCCGGCGACCCTCCAGAGGGCAAAAACAGAGAGAAAGTGGTGGTGTACTTCACGAGCCTAAGAGGGGTTCGGAAGACATACGAGGACTGCTGCGACGTGAGAATGATTTTGAAATCAATGGGAGCTCGAGTGGACGAACGGGACGTGTCGATGGATTCCGGGTTCAAACAGGAGCTAAAGGAGCTGCTGGGAGAAGGGTTCAACGGCGGCGGATATCCGAGAGTGTTCGTCGGAGCAACATACATTGGTGGGGCAAAGGAAATTCGGCGACTTCATGAAGATGGGGAGCTGGAGGAGGTTTTAGAAGGGTGCGAGAAAGTGGATGAGGGCGGCGGGGGCGACGGAGGAGGATGCTGTGAGGGTTGTGGGGATGTGAGGTTTGTGCCATGTGAGACATGTTGTGGAAGCTGTAAAATTTACTGCGAAGAAGGTGAAGAGGAGGAGGAGGAGGAAGAAGAAGAGGGTGGATTTCAGCGGTGTCCTGATTGTAACGAAAATGGGTTAATTCGGTGTCCAATTTGTTGTGGTTAATGTAATTCGGAGGAATTTTTGTTTCCTTTAAATTTGTGTTTTCTGTTTGGATTGTTTGTTGTACAGTGAAGTGATTTGGTTTGTTTGGGGACCGTTGAGATTGGATGTAATATTTTTCAACTCATACATAACAAAAAAAAAAAAAAAAAAAAAAAAAAAAAAAAAAAAAAAAAANACAGCATTATTTATGAACTGCTGTTCTTTTTCTTCTGAGAGGGATAGGATAAAATATTTGAGCGTGGAAATCTCTCTTTAACATGGACTTTTTAAAAATTTTGAGAGAAAACTGGAAAGGAAAAGCTTAAAGAGGACGATATCTATTACCGGTGGGCTTAAGCTATTACGGATGGTATCATAGCCAGACATCGGGCGCTCAGTGAAAAGACACAAGGCGGTGTGCTAGCGAGAATGCTGACATCGAAAGAGGGTGGATTGTGAGATCCCACGTCGGTTGGAGACAGAAATGAAGCCTTATTTATAAGGAGGTGGAAACATCCCACGTCGGTTAGAGAAGTGAAAACCCAAAAAATCAATATCTACTAGTAGTGGTCTTGAAGTGTTACACTTTTTCTTAATGGACGGTCAATAAGGGTCGAGGAAACAAACAATGAGGAGAACGCTGAAACTCCCTCCATTTGCTTTCATTTGGACTCATTCCTAACTCCAAGCTACACACTAATTCTTTGTTTGATAGCAATATATCCTCATTATATCAACAAAGAATATTATTTAATACACTTATGGTTTAAATTGATATGACTTCTTGTAAATGAGATTCCAATAAATACGAGCGTCCAAGAAGAAGTCATCCAAAACTTCCTCATCATTCACGGGTGACAATCAAAAGTTTTATTTTCAATCATTAAAAAAAAAAAAAATGTTTTTTCCTTCTTGTTTTTTTCACATGAAGTTTCTATGATTGAGTCGCCGAAAATAAAAATGCACTCTTATTGGTATAGATACACAGTTGAGAGTTGAGAGACTTACTTAGACATTTGTAAAGTTTAGGGACCTATTACTATTAGAATCGAAAGTTGAATGATCTTATTTGCAATTTAACACGATGACCAACATAGAACAAATCGTTCAAATGTTTTACAATGTATCAACCATATTTACCCGAGCGAGGTTACAGACCATGGGAATGATTACTTATAATCATACCAAGCTGCACATCAAGAGTCTGAATTTGAGTGACAGACAACAAGAAAAAAACATGAGTATATTTATGTATTTCAGTTGTTTTGATTCAAAGTTTTGTTATTCCTTTACTGTTCCTCGTACCTACTTCAGCTGCAGCCTTAGAAGCACGGCTCAACATATCCGAAACCCAAAGCGCGCCCTTTGAAAAGTAACTGCTGTTTACTACAGCCGTACCTGCAGCCATCGCCGCTTTTCCCGCCACCCCCATTGCCACCACGGCCGCCGTTCCAGTAACCATTGCAGTCGATCGGGTGATATCGGAAACGTGATACTTCTCATCGATGTATTTAACAGTTTCCATGCCGGTATGAATTGCATCAGTGAGTCCAATCCTGTTGCTAAGCTCAGAAACTTTGGCTGCTGCAGAAGCTGAGACTTGACAAGAATCATCAAAAGCTTTAGCCTTTACAAGTGCATCTTTGGTTAAAACATATCCCTTTGATAGCATTGTTTTGACAACTTGTTGAGCCACGGTTACAGCCTCCCCTGGTGTGTATGCAGAATGCATGATTTCTGCAACCTGTTCTTTTCATACAGAAATTTTAGAGATCAATTCAAAATATTGTGTATAAACGGAGCGTGGTTGACTTCGACTCGATATCTAGTGGTCATTATGAGACATAAAGATTTTGAACTCGTATTCAATGGTTATTAGCTTACCATTGGGCTCGTATTGTTGTCGGTCATTTGTGAAGGGTTGTTCCAGTTGTATGACTCATCTGTGTATGTTCCCCACCGGCCTATGAACACACATTGATCTAAGATTTCAGCCCCCTGGAACACCAAAATCAGCAAATGAACTGCATTACCAAAGCTCAGAAGTGATGCTTGAAGATGAGTACTTGGGACCTTTGTGTAAGAAACTGTTGGGTGCATGGCATCAACAACTTATAAGAGTTGCACGATTATATATCCACTAGCCATGTTATGAGAGTGCTTGAAAGTCTAAATGGAATAATTTAAATGATTCTGTGAGATCCCTCGAACGAAACATTTTTTACAAGGGTGTGAAAAGCTCTCACTAGCGGACGCGTTTTAAAACCTTGAGGCAAAGCCCAAAGAAGACAATATCTACGGATAGTGAGCTTGGGCTCTTACAAATGGTATCAGGGCAAGACATCAAGCTATGTGCCAGCCTCGCTGAGCCCCGAAGAAGGTTGTGGAAACCTCCCCTAATAGACGTGTTTTAAAACTTTGAGGGAAAGTCTAGGAAGGAAAGCCCAAAGAGGATAAAATCCGCTAGCGGTAGATTTGTGCTGTTACCCACAAATTCTTGCAGATTTAAGTGATTGCACATTTTGCAATCAACTCTCAACTAGTGCTAGAGAAACTTAAATGTGTTGAAAAAGAAACAAACAAAGAAGCAACTACTCAAAACTTTCTTAAAAGCAAGAGGTTTGCTGTAACCGCCCAAAGCCCACCGCTAGTAGATATTATCCGCTTTGACCCATTACATATCGCCGACAGCCTCACGGCTCTAAAATACATCTACTAGGGAGAGATTTCCACACCTTTATAAGGAATGTCTGGCCCAGCCTCCTGGCTATAACACTGGCTCTAATACCATTAATAACAGTCCAAGTCCATAGTTAGTAGATATTGTTCACTTTATCCCATTATAAATCACCGACAACTTTATCGTTTTAAAACGCATCTGCTAGGGAGAGATTTCCACACTCTTATAATGAATGCTTCATTCCTCCATCCAAAAATGAAACCTTAAGGTCTTATATCTATATTTGATTCAAATAATTCGTAAGCATCTCCAACCAAGACGGTCACTCGACAAACGTATGCATCGAGTGCCTAACAACAACCCCATATGACAACCTATACAAAATAGCTCCTCCTCCTCATCTGCTCACCCTAAAGAGTGTATTTGTGCGTTTACATACATCGCCGAAACAAATTCAAGCGAGCGAAGCAGTAGATGAGCACTCTACACATATCTATGAACAACAAAGTAAAAAGCAGAGAAACCAACAATTGCAAAACCAAAGAGCACAGAGAATCTGAAGTTGAGCAAAATCAAACAACACTCAAGAACTTACACTAAGCAATATAGCAGTTTCCAGAGCAAAAGCATCACGGAAAGTCACATAAGCAGTACACGCATAATCACCCGACCTGTTGTTGCAAAAGAAAAAAATTGTTTCAAAGCTTTTGATTAGCAAACCCAGTTTCAATTAATGTTGTATTCACCTGAGGATTTCTACATGATCCACCGCGCCACAATGGGAGAAAAAATCATAAACATCATTCTCCGTGGCTTTAGGTGACAAACTTGTAACTTCAGCAGTATAGCCCCCAGAGTACATTGTTCCACCCAGCTCTATGTGGAAGTCCCAGAGTTGTTCAGCAAAGGGGTAACTAAAACAGGGTAAATTACAAGGAAGAGCAACTCGAATTCAACAAAAAAAGATGAAAAATTAGAGGAATTTTGCCAAAGTTAATCCACAGACACAACCCAGATCTTGAAATGGAAACCTAAAACAAACCCATAAGCCAAAACAATAAAATGGAAACCTAAAACAAACCCATAAGCCAAAACAATGGAAGGAAGAGATAAATGATGAAAATCAGTATGGAAGCCGACAGAAAAGTAAAAAAGGTTTGAAGTTTTGCTATGGCGTACCTGATAGAAGCTCTGAGAGAAGAAGACGAGAGGGGGCCGAGCGGAAATCTGAAATCTGAAAACTTAGCCGACATTTTTTTTTTTTTTTTTTTTTTTTTGGCATCAGTTTTGGTAGCTGATGGTACTGAACTTTGTGATGGACCGATTCCAGTTGCATGAAGGGCGCGTGTGAATCACGAAATATTTGGATTGGGGGGTGTGGAATATTGTGGTGGAAGGAGCGTGGCGTGGAATGAAGTCTTATCTTCTCCGTTTGGGAGTTTTTCTGTTGGCAGAGAATCCCGCATCATCTAACTCTGTAGCTCTGAGCTCGAACTCTGGGATTAGATACGGCACCGTTTTGGAACGGATACGGAAATTCCATCGTCCATGCGTGTGTACTTATTCAATTATCTTGCTCCAAAAAAACTTATTTCATGTTAATTTAATTAATTGATTATTAATTTATCATCTAATTTTATGTCGTAGTTTGATAAATATTTTTAAAAATTATGTTAAGTTTCTTTTTTTTTTTTTTTTTTTTTGTGAATTTT
>NW_019268518.1:6376339-6379857 GCF_002738365.1 Cucurbita moschata
TTTTTTTTTTTTTTTTTTTTTTTTGGTGAATTCTAAGCCAATTTGAACGAAATCCTAAGGCAAAATCAGACTATTTCCAGTGATAATTAAAATCTGAGCTCCTTTCCGGTAATGAAGAAAATGCAGAGATGAAGGAGCGAAAAAGCTTAACACCAGCAGTGAAGGAAACAGATTCAGAATCCCAAGAAGGGTAGGAAGATGACCGGGAAGATTTTTTGACCTAATTAAGTAAGGTGAGGCGAGAAGAGAATGATTTTTTGGAGTGTGAAATTTTGACCTAATTAAGTTTTTTTTCTCTTTATTTTTACAATATACTTAGCGATGTGATCGTGATGTTAATGCTAAAATCAACATTTTAACGATACACAACTAGCACATCACTATAACTTTTTAGTGATGTTGATTTTCATGGCAAGTTAATAATAGTTTTCTTTGCATGTCACTACGATCCAGCCACAAAAAGGAAGGTACAACTTATTCGCATCGGATTCAAATATGATTTTGGTTCATTTCATTTATGTACATCTTTTTACTCAACCAAACTTTTTACATCTCAATTATTAAAAACGTCGAACACTAATAAAAACAAATGACATACCATTAACAAAATAACGCGTCGTTCACATGCATAAACACAAATCATAAAAGTTTATCCTTAGAGCATGTGGTAGTTTGGAACATTGAATTATTGAACAAAGTTTGAGAAGAATAAGGTGATATTAATTAGAGCCGACATTGATTTGTTAATTGTTGTAATAATTTATTATGTTTCCCTAAAGAAAAGTAGAGAGAATAAAAATTAAAGGGAGAGAAGGAAAAGGCCATCACTTTCATTCCCTCTTTCCCCAACTCCCATTTGGACCTATTTTTCAAACATACCATTAATTTTGAATATGACTTCACATTTCAATCTATATATTATGGCCACCCATAACATATCTTTTTTAATTACTCAAACTTTATTTCATTTCAAAATATAATTACTAAACTAGTTTATATATATACATATTTATTTGTGTTATGGGCCACAAACAGCATTAAAAAAGGGGAGACACGCCTTTAATGGACATATATTTTACCTTGTTCAATGATCTAAAATGGTAAAATAGTTTCTTACAAAAAAATGTAGAATGGTAAAAAGTAAAAAGATAAAAAAGATTGGTATAAAGTAAAATGTAATTTAGATATTAATTACGATGAGAGGGGATGGAAGGGAAAGTATATGTTAATTATGATATGAGTTAGTTTTTGGTTATGCCATAAATAGTGTAACACATCAATCTTCATATTTTGTCACCTAATTACAAAAGGGACATCAATTTTCCATTCACATGGCTAACAAAACTCAATAACTAAATATATATATAAAATAAAATATATTTTTAAAATTTTTACGCCTTTAGTTTGGTATTTATAAGCTCTTAAAATTTTGAAAGTGTTTAATGCGGTAACGCATTATGTCATGGTTTGAAATTTGAATTGACACCTAATGGTCTGATATTCTCGTATGACATAAATTGTGTTACCTATTTGTCTTCAACATAGACTATAATGGCAGTTACATAAAAGAATTCCCCATCCATATCTCTACCCACTTTACAATCCCTCATCACTCGCGTCCATTCTCCAAGCTTCCTAAATCTCAACCAACTCCCCTACAAGAATAAGGGAAACGTAGTCTAGTACTCTCGTATTTTCATTTACGGTAAAGAATTCTTCTTCCAACTAAAAGACGATCATCGGTGGATACTTGCTAGTCTTCTCAACAATGCGTAGATTTGGTCAGTAGCAAAGCATCTTGTTGGGAGTACTCATTCGGTGAGTCGAATTCCTAAACTCTACTTTTTTTTTCTTTTTTTTTTTTTATTCCGTTGATTTAATTTCATTTATATTGGATGAGCTAGAAAAAAAAAATACTGAAATTTCAGGTGTATTTTAGAAAAAATTTGTCTCAAATTCGTTAAAAAATGGGTCAAAATTGGCCAAAAATCGACCGGAGAGAAAACACCGAATAAAGGAAAAAAAGGTATGATTTGATAATCAAGTAGGCTAAATACTGGAGCAACATCTGAACTAGAGCTTCGAAAGAGAGAATCCAAACCAAGTAGGTTTGGACGCCAAAAACTTCACATGCAGCACTGAGGTCCCCACCTAATCAGGACTCGACTCGATCCAACCCACAACCCAGACCAATCCAAGTACTTGACTCGATCCCGTCTATATCCAACTTGGGCATACTCAAGCTATCCTGAAACTCAACTCGATCCCCACCTCAATCCACGTACTCAACCAACCAAACACCCTTTCGATTCATTTGTGTTGCTTCCTCACATGTGGCTCAACCGTGGCTCGCACTCTAGCCAGTTCCCAATGATCGGCTACTCGACTTCGCAGCTCCAACCTCTTGGATTGAGATCCCAAGACCCATGCCAAACATTTTGGACCGTTTCTAGTTTCAAGAATAAGTAGTAACTCCAGCCTAGACTTAAACAAGTAAGAGACTTTACAGTTGGTTGGTTGAATATGACTTGATTATTTTATGAACGACGTGTGCATTGATACCCCTAAACATGTTATGTGACCTAAGTTATATTATAATATAAAGTATGTCATGTAACGATTGATTATATTATGATATCGACGTTGTATGATACATAAACCTCCGTATGCATTGGAAAAGCAATTAGGCCTCAGAAATTAATGGGAGAATGGGAGAAAAAGAAAGAGGTAGAAGTTATGGGAACACAGTTGGTGGCAACAAAATCTGATGCCTTTCCTTTTCCTCTCTTATTTCACAAAACGTCTTCACACCCTAAGAGGCCTCAACTACCCACTGCAAAACTCTGTTCCTTTGTCCCCTCTTTTATGTCTCCTCATAAAAAGATACCTAAAGATATTTCCTTCCATCCCCTTTTCTTCTATGTTTATATGCATATATCACTCTCCTTCTTCACGGGCTCCTTTCTTTACTTTCCGACCATTATCGTTCTTCGTCCAAACGCCTAACTTAAGAAATACTCGAAATTGAATCGTAACGAATCATAGACGAGATTAAGAAAACAATAATTAATAATTAAATAGTGATTTGTTATGGTTGGTCCGACCAACAACTTTATTTGGGGAGCCTAAGTGTTCAAAGTGATGGGTCATTTTCAGTGACCGACAGCAACAAGATTTTGCAAAAAGTTGAGTCACTTTCTAAATAGTGATGCATCTCTAAAATCAAATTGAGTAATTTTATTTTGTAAGCTTTCCATGCATGCAAATCTCTCATCCCAATACTCTCTCTTACCTCAACTTCTATTTAAATCTTCCTTTCTTTTTCTTATCTCGATAATTTTACACGATTAAATGTATGTGATTATAAGAACAAATATACACGGTTCCAAGCATAGTAGGGGTTGAATTATGATTACCACCAAAAACTCTCCGCCATGCATGGAAATTCAACTACTTTTCCTTTGACTCTTCAACCACCAAAGTTGAAACCCAACTCCCCCCCCCCCCCTTTTTTTTTT
>NW_019268518.1:6380508-6385658 GCF_002738365.1 Cucurbita moschata
AAAAAAAAAAAAAACGCACCTTTTTTGGTTCCCTTTCTTTGTTTTGTAATGAATTAGCTTGGGTTATTGGTTAATGGTCCCTAAAGGTGTTGCTTTTATGGATAAAAGAAAGAAAAAGAGATTGAAAAGCTAAATTGATGATATTAATTTCTCTCTCTCTCTCTCAAATAAAAGCGAGAAGATGGTACATTTTTTGGGTGTATTTGTACAACTTTATAGAAATAATAAAAGGGTTTGCTAATGCAACTCCTTTTATTATACATTTTGGTTACATCCCTATAATAATAATAAAAGGGAAGCTTCTCTTTTCATGGAAAAATACACCCTTTTTTAAATTTCCCTTTTTTTCATCTAAGCCACCAAAAACCTAGAAAAGGGAATATCAAAAACCCATATAAATAACATAGTAACATCATATCTTATATTATAAAAATATATATTTATATATTTATATATATATATAGCATTACCAAACCCAACTGCCTGGTTCTTGTTCTTGTTCTTTCCCTATTGCATAATTAAGCTCCTAATTATGGCTGCCTCTGCACTATCAGCATCTATTGTAGACAAGAGCTGAGAGAGCCTTTCACTTAGGTCATCCACCTCCCTGTGTAAGTTTCTAATGTAATTGCAGGTCTCTTGGAGGACTTTTGAGGCTGAAACCTGAAGAACAGATAAGAACAAATTAAAATATTAAATAATAATAATAATAATAATAATGTCAAATCTGAAATTAAACAAAAAGCAAACACTTGGATGTACTTTAGGTTTGTTTGTTTAGGCCATTTTGAATGAAGTGGGTTTGATTTAATTATATGTTTTGTGGAAACCCCAATTAAAATCCAAAACTTTTGAATTACTTTACTTAGCTAACGTTATTGTTAAATTCTTTAATTGACTTAGACTCACCAATGGAGTTTGTTTCCACCGACCGTACATTTCCAATCAGTGCCATGAATTAAGTGTATAATAATAATAATAATAATAATAATAGAGTCAAATATGAACACCTCCCATCACGACAATCAGAATCTTTAGCTTAAAGCAACACAAACATTTGATTTTTTTTTTCTCTTTTTCCCCCAAAAATGTAGATTTGAGTATAAGAAGTTGTGAGGAGGGGAGTTGTACCTTGTCGGAGCGGCGATGGCGAATCTCGGGGACAAGGTGTCGAAGCTTGGAAATGAGTTCGATGATTTGGTCGTCGGAGATTCGGGAAGCACCGGGCTGCCTTGATCTCCGGGTAGATATGGTGTGAGTGTTGAGTTGATGAGAGAAGAAGTTGGGGTTGAAGGGGGAGGGAGGGGAAGTGATAAGAGTTATAAAGAGGAAGGAGGAGAGAGAGAGAGAGAGAGAGAGAGAGAGAGTGTGGTGGAAGTGTTGGATATGAAGAAGACAAATGGTTGGGAGAAAGGAGTGGGAGTTGGGTTAGTGTTATAGGAAGGGGAAGAGAGTTTGTGTAGTCTGTTTTTGTGTTCCCAAGTTAGGGATTCAACTCAAGTGGGCTTCAACAAATGTGTTTGTTCTTCCCTTAACACAGTGGG
Organism: Cucurbita moschata; assembly: GCF_002738365.1. Lineage (NCBI taxonomy): Eukaryota > Viridiplantae > Streptophyta > Magnoliopsida > Cucurbitales > Cucurbitaceae > Cucurbita > Cucurbita moschata. The sequence goes on from NW_019268518.1 coordinate 6,382,053, forward strand.
CCTTTCTTGTTTATGTCTCAATCCACAACTCCATGTGATTTCCCCATTTCCTTAACCACACTCACTCATTTCCCTCTCCATTTCTCTCTTACACATACTTCTCTCACCAATCACATCTTGCCACGTTTCTTTACCCCTCCTCCCCCCTTTTACCCCTCCCTCACACAGAGAGAGGAACGCTTGTCACTCACAATCACACTTTTGATGGCAGCAGACTTGCGATTGTGCGGCACTCACTTTCCAACGACAAATGAGCTAAGCCAATTCGTTCTTGCGTCGTCTATGACCAAGCAACGTATGTTCGAACCTCTGACCTCGGTTTTAAGAGAAGGTTTTAGAAAACGAGGGCAAAGAGAGATTTTTGAAAGAGACGTTATATAAACAAGCAACAGAGAAATAACAACGGCTCACAAAGGGAGAAGCTTTCCTCGTAAGGGTGTGGAAACCTCTCTCTAACATATGCATTTTAAAATCGTGAGGCTGACGATGATACGTTACGGGCCAAAGTGGACAATATCTGTTAGCGGTGGACTCGGGTTTTTACAAATGGCATCAGAACCAGATACAGAACAGTGTGCCAACGATGTTGTTGGCCTTCTAAAGGGAGTGGATTGTGAGATCCCATATTGTTTGAAGAGGAGAACGTAGCATTCTTTATAAAAGTGTGGAAACTTCTCCCTAACAGACGTGTTTTAGAATTGTGAGATTGACGAGGATAAGTAACAGGCTAAAATGAACAATATCTGTTAGCGATGAGCTTGAGTTTTTACAAATGATATTAGAGCCAGACATGAGGTAGTATGCCAACGACAACGTTCAAATCCTAAGGGGGTGAATTGAGAAATTTATGGTTGGAAAGAAGAATGGAGAATTCCTAATAATGGTGTGGAAACATCTCCTTAACAAACACGTTTTAAGACCTTGAAGCTTACAATGATATGCAACGGGTCAAAATGGACAATATTTGTTGGTTGGAGAACGAAACGTTCCTGATAAGATATTTTATTTTGAATTAAAGGGTATTGGAAAGTATAATATAAATATATAAATACCGTACAGAGAAGGTAAGAGGATGAAATAGATAAGAAAATTAAATAAAAAGAAAGCGACATAGGGATATACATTTAATGGGGAGTCTAATTAATGAGAGTGGATTAAATAAAATTTAAATGCGTTATGACTTTATACAATCTTTTTTCATAATAAATTCTCTTCCAACCAAAATTTTTACAATAAATACGAGTGTACTAAAAAAAAAATATTCAGATTTTTTTATTGAATGTTTATTCCTTTGCAATATTTTAAATGATTAATTAATGAATTACCATTTTAAAAATCTAAAAATATATAATATCTCAAATTAATATTAAACAATTATTGTGATGTAAATTGATGCATATATTTCTACCACTATTTATCATCAACAAGATATTACAATATGTTAGATGAGTGGTTTATAATATCTTCAATATCTAACTTTTTATAATATTTTAATTTTATAAATATCGGTACATTTACCACACTTTTTATTTATTTATTTTCTCCCATTTTAAAGTTTTTTTAAATTTAAATTTAAGTCGAAATTATTTATAGTTTTCATCGACTTTCTATATGAATTTTATTTGATAACTATTGTTTTGTTCTTTTTCTCTCCAATGGTATTTATTTGACTCTAATAAAATATTTAAATTTGCCTAAGATTCTCCTTATCGTTTCACGTTTGTCAACATTTATTTTCATTTACTATTTCTCATGTGACCATAAAATAAGATGCACACTTGACATCTGTGTCCCTAAACTATAGTTAAATTTTTTTTTAAAATCATATAATAATAATTTTTTAAAAAATATTGGAAGGTTTGATGAGTGAGACATTAGTAGGTGAGAGAAGAGATAGATTTGCATAAGATTGTGAAAGGGCAAAGTCACATGCAATTTCCTAAGAGAAAACGACGTGCCACGTGGCATGCCTTATGTTTTAGTATTTATTTTTTTTTTAAATAAAAAAGGGAACATATTTCTAAACACAAGCATAGATGTGAAATTTCCATACTTTTCTCTAGCATCCTCACGTGCCTCTCACCCTCCCCCCTCTAATCTCTCCATTATTAATTTGTTGCCACGACTAAAAACCAATTTTATTATTTTGCCATTAACCACCAACTTGTTCATTTGTAGGGCACCCACACTTTCCCTCCCCCACCCTAAAAAAACAAATCACTTCTACGAGTTTTAAAACGTGTCTACTAGGGAGAGGTTTTCACACACTTATAAATAATGTTTCGTTCTTCTCTCTAACCGATGTGGGATCCCACAATCCACTCTTCGCTAGCACATTGCTTAGTGCCTAACTCTGATATCATTTGTAATAATAGCTCAAACCCACCGTAAACAGATATTGTCCACTTTAGCCCGTTACATATTATTGTAAGTCTCATGGTTTTAAAACGAATTTACTAAGGAGAGGTTTCCACATCTTTATAAAAAATACTTCGTTCTACTATTGAATTTCACATTATTTTCAACAGAGGTCATACATGAATGATTTAAGAGAGTTGTAGGGGAATGAAAACTCTTATCTTGAAATTTATGAATGAGATTTCCCTTTTGCATTAATTGTGTGGGAGTTAATGAGGGTGTAAAGTAGAAGCAAGCAAGCAAGCAAAGCAAAGCAAAGCATGTTGTCCTTGTTAATCAGTTATTGGAGGGCCATGGTAGAATATATGACATATGGGGTTCTATCATACTCATCATTTATTTCATGTCTAACCCAATTTATTGCTTTTTATATACAAAAATTATAAAATATTGTATTCTTCATCTTTATCTTCATGCTTCACTAATCTCCTTATCTCATTATATGTTTTTTATATTCAATGTCGTGGATTGCATGCATAGTATTATACGATTTGTAGAATTAATACACACCATTATCGTCGTTAGTTTCACGATTTTAAAATGCATATATTAGAGAGAGGTTTACATACTTTTATAATGAATGTTTCGTTTTCCTCTCCAACCATTCGTAACATTTTAGAACGATTAAACTAAACAATTTATAGAAAGAAAAAGAAAAGGTAATAATGTGATGCATGCGAATATCCCTTTAGTTTGAAGGAAATATATTGTTCAACTTGGAGTTAATTAGTTAGTTTTAAGTTAACCATAATTACTTTTACTTTAACTTAATCCCTCCCCCTTTAATTTTGATAGTGGGAAGAAGCCATGAGTCTCCGACAAATCAATCCCCATATTCGATTAATTTTCCTTAAACTTGATTAATTACATAAAATTAGTTGTGAAAAGATTGTTTAACAGAAGAAATTATATGAATAAATGAAATTCTCCGACACCCAAATTAATGATGTCTAAGCATGCACCACTTTAATTTATTTGCACTCATTTCCAATTAACTAAACTTAGGTTACTTAATTAAATATATAAACCATTAAATGTACCAAATTTAGGATATAGTTTGTGATTTAATTTAGTATGGTATTTTAAATTTATTATTTATAAACATTTTTTTATTCTTCAAAAATAATTTATAAAAATTCTCTTTTTTTTTTTTTTTTTTTTTTTTTTTTTTTTTTTTTTTTTTTTTTT
>NW_019268518.1:6386064-6400882 GCF_002738365.1 Cucurbita moschata
TTTTTTTTTTTTTTTTTTTTTTCTTCTTTTTAGATGGGAAAAACATCATTAAATACTCGATCATAACAAAATTTAAGTTTTGTTGACCTTAAAAAGCACTCAACAAAATTTAAGATTTAAAAAAAAAAGGTAAAAAAAGAAGAAAGAATTAAAGCAAAGCAACTTGATGGGGTGCTTAATTGAAGAAGATCATGTCTCATGCTGCAATATCTTTAAAATATTCAAACTTTCACCTGAAAAACAAAATAAAAATAATAATAATAAATAATAAAAAGCCTCCCTTTTTGACAACTTCAAAATTATATTCACTTTGCCTCCACTTAAAAATTCTTTATGTAAACACATAAATTCCGCAACTTATGTTTTTCTCTCCTTAATTTACTTCCACAATTTCTTCAACCAGCCCATGTTGTTGTCTTTGACCTAATCTTCTTGATCTCCCTACAAAGATGGTCTTTTTTTCCGTCTAAATTTGTGTTCTTATTAGGTTTTTGAATCTTAAAGATCCATACTTTAATTTTGGGAGAAGAAGAGATGCATGCATTCGAAGATTATTTGGATCTTACATTTGACATTTGATCATATTTTGTGAGTGTCGGCACAAGATTATATTTATTGGGTTTCTCAAAGGACCTTAAAACTCGATAATATGCGTGTAGGGTCATCATTATCATTTCATTCAATTGGATTTCGTATGTTTTTTACTGTTTTAGTATGATAACAAATTTATGTGATTTTGTCTCTTTAAGTCTAAACTCGTATAATTTGTTGGACCCATATCCAAAAAAAATCTTGATATCAATAGATATTAGGGGGGAGAAAATAAAGGTAACGACTAAAGTGGTTTGGTTCGGTTAGTTGAAATTGAATGGGATTAGTTTGAAGATGTGCATAAAGTGGTCAATTCCATCCATTCCCTTTAAGTCTAATAGATGTGAAACTAATAGATTTGGTCTTAAAAAAATAGTGTGGGGTATGAGTAAAAGAAGATGAATTGGGATATGATTAAGGGGAGAAGAAAATAGAGGAGGAAATGTGGTGTTTAATTAAGCAATCCACCGACCTTTTTGTGGAATGGGATGGCTAAAGCAAACGAAACAATAATAATTAAGAATGGTTTAGGGTTTGAGGGAAAGGCATAGCCAAAGCCAAAAGAGAGGAGATTATTGCATGCCTTTGGGTTTGGCCATTGGGTCAATTTTGTTCCTGATTGCCGGTTGCTGATATCCACAATACTATGTATGTCCTGAAATTAAGGCGTGCCTATGGTAACACTTTACCCAAAAGGAGAAACAAACCAAACCCAAAAACTTATGTTTTAACCTTTTTGGATTTGGTTTCTAACGTTGATTTTTTTAGATTTCAATCACCCTAACTTTTCGTAAAGATTCGGTCAGGTGGGAGTCTAAAGAGTCTAATCACCTACCGCTAGTAGATTTTGTCATCTTTTTGAGCTGATTACTCATCGCTAGTAGATATTATCATCCTTAGGTTTTCTCTTGCACTTCAAGGGCTGATATCCCACCGCTAATAGATATTGTCTTCTTTGAGCTTTTCCCTACCCTTTCAAGACTGACAACCTACTGCTAGTAGATATAGTTCTCTTTGGGCTTTCCCTTACCTTTCAAGGGTTGATGAACCACTGCTGGTAGATATTGTTCTCTTTAGGGTTTTCTTTGCCCTTCAAGGGTTGATGACCCACTGCTAGTATAGATATTGTCCTTTTTGGACTTTTCTTTGCCCTTCAAGGGCTCATGACCCACCGCTAGTAAATATTGTCCGCATATATTATAGAGATGGTTTAGTTCTACTCCAACCAATGCCTCTCACCGTCTAGTACTTGGCTTTGATACCATTTGTAATAGTTCAAACTCACTACTAACAAATATTGTTCACTTTAACCCCACGTATAGCCATCCGCCTCGAGTGATTTTAAAAGAAAAAAAAAAAAGGTAACTTTTTTTAAGTTAGGGTAAATAACACTAATAACTAAAATGTAGGAATTAAATTGAATAAATTTTAAATGGTATTTTAAGCCAAAAAAAAAAAAAAAAAAAAAAAAAAGGTAACTTTTTTTAAGTTAGGGTAAATAACACTAATAACTAAAATGTAGGAATTAAATTGAATAAATTTTAAATGGTATTTTAAGCCAAAAAAAAAAAAAAAAGGTAACTTTTTTTAAGTTAGGGTAAATAACACTAATAACTAAAATGTAGGAATTAAATTGAATAAATTTTAAATGGTATTTTAAGCCAAAAAAAAAAAAAAAAGGTAACTTTTTTTAAGTTAGGGTAAATAACACTAATAACTAAAATGTAGGAATTAAATTGAATAAATTTTAAATGGTATTTTAAGCCAAAAAAAAAAAAAAAAAAAAAAAAATCATTGTTGATTGTTTAACTTTAATTAATAAGGGTTATCCATATATCTATATTCACTAGTGATGGTTGTTTGGGAGTGGATAGAGTCGGCCCAGTCCCATTAAACCCATAGATGGCCACTTAAGCTTGGATTATGTGACCAAGTTTTTGGATAATCTTTTCTAGATTAGTTTGAATCTAAGATTTTTAGATTGGATTACTCAAATATGCCCCAATTACGACCCATACAAACTAACCTTAATTTGATCCATTACAAATAAACAAAAAATATCACCTTAGCCAACCATCCATGGAGAGCCACTATGAACATAAACTACTGTACTTATGTACTCGTGATCTTCTTCTTAATTAGTCAACGTGGAACCGATGAAAAGATTGATCCTAACCCACGAACCCTTATCATCAAAACAAACGAAGAAGACAGGCAGAGCATTCTAACAAATGGGTCATAATCATTAATCTAATTCACAAAATTTGACTTTTTGGTGATATGGGTGTGATTAAAATATGAATTGGGCCCAAAAAAAGGAAGCTTTTATTAATTTAGAGCAGGCTAGGTTCTGGTTTTTTTGAATAGACAAGTCATTAGAAATGGCTCTATCATTCGAACAAGCTAACCAACAATGTTTTTCATTCTGTCTAAATCAAACCAAAGAGGATATTATGTGTTAGCACGTACGGCCTAATTTACTTGGTGCGTCATTTATGTTTAGTGTTTTGTGTTTGAGAAATATAGCTCGATGGGTTGGTTGGATGCGACTAATCGTTAATAATGTCCTTCTACAATTTTAAGATCAAGTGGTTTTGCCATAATTTTAAGAGCATTTCTTATTTATTGAAATCAAAGGTTGGAGAAAGGAATACGTGTCAATGAGGATGTTGGCCTCCAAGGAAAGTGAATTGTGAGATTCCATATCGGTTGGAGACGAGAACTAAACATTAAGGGAGTGAAAACATTTTCCTAATAAGACGCGTTTCAAAAATCTTGAGATAAAGTCAGAAAGAAAAAACTCAAATGAGACAATATCTGTTTAACGGGGTTTGGACGGTTACAATATGGATAGTGTTTAAAAATGATAGGAGACTTAAAATATCAATCTTCAATTAATGTTAACGTGTATTAAAGACTTTAAGAGAGGTATCAAGAGTCAAAAGAGCACTAAAGATAGCGCGTAAGTCCCCAGTGGAGAGCATTAGTGGTTGCAGAACCAGCCCAACTCCTAAGGTTCAAGGTGGAAGCCCTTCGGTGCCCACAGGCTCAACACGAGGCCCAAATTCAGAGTGAAACGCCATGGCGCTCATTTATACCCTATGGCACCCCAAACTTTAGTATCTTTTTTGGGTTTGTACTGTGCCGGGCGGTTCATGGTCGCCCAGCTCTCTCGGGGATTTGCTTAAGAATAAGAAAGAGGAATCTCATGTAAATATCATGGAATAAGGTTTGATCTTATTCATGGAGATTCCGTAAATATTCCATTTCGAAAAGAGAATGTTCAAAAAAGAAATGCACTTTATTGGTATAGATAAGGACTTTCAATTTCCTTTAAGCAAGAGGAATCTCATGTAAATATCATGGAATAAGGTTTGATCTTATTCATGGAGATTCCGTAAATATTCCATTTCAAAAAGAGAATGTTCAAAAAAGAAATGCACTTTATTGGTATAGATAAGGACTTTCAATTTCCTTTCTTAACCATTCTATCATTGATATCGCTCTCATTCAAATGTGGTCTCAATTCGTTCATGTGTCATATTTGCTTTTTCGAATGTACCAGTAAGCAGGTGGAATTTGAGCAATCTTCTGTTCACGAACAAGTTTAGAGACACGTGAATTTGCTTACTCAAAAATGAAAGAAAGAATCAAAGTTGAGTAAGATTAGAGTATTAAGCGTAGTAATAAAAATGATGATAATAAGATTTTTCGAAAACATCCCCTGCTCTACCCGTTGTGTCGAAGAATTCAACATCTTGCCTCTCTCCTCTTGCATCCAACCTGCCATCTTGGCATACTAAATGTGGATGATGGATGATGAAAGTCCCACGTTCACAAATTTAGGGAACGATCATGGATTTATAATAAAGTAATACTATGCTCATTGGTGAGACATTTTGGGGAAGCTCAGAACAAAGTCATGAGAGTTTATGCTCAAAGTAGACAATATCATACCATTGTGGAGAGTCGTGTTCAACAAATTGTTTACTTACCAGAGCATGATGAGAAACAGAGCATGAGACCTAAACACACAAAATACAGAGCATACTGCAAATAAGTAAATAAAACAGAGCAAAACAAGAATCATAAAACAGAGCAATTGAGATAAATTTAAGAAGCTTAGAGATTTCCGATGTCACTTTGTGAAAATTGGATTGGTTTTATAGGGATGGATTGGGGCAATGGTGGGATGTCACCAAAATCATTTCACACGTGGAATGCAATCTTTTTTTTCTTGTTTGGGGTCCATTTATAATATGATATTTAAAATTCATTAAGACATACATTAAACCAAAGTATAAGCTGATGAAATAAAGTTAAGAAAAATTGTTGAAGTAGTTAAAGTTGAATGTACGAAAAAAAAATTATAAAAATATCTCAATTTTGAACTACATGTGTCTAATTGTGAACAGAAAGAACGTGGTGGTAGTTTATTGGATGGTTCCTAAAACGAATCTTTATAGTATAAAGTTAGTGAAGTAGTTTGAATGGTGAATTTGAAGTCCGCGGATTTAGACACACCCGAATGGAGATGGGGATGGGTGTAGGGGACCCAATTCAATTCCAAGGTCACCCTCCCGATAAACTTTATATATATATATATATAATGAAAAATATTCATGAGAAATTAATCTAATTATATAAACTATTTATTAGCTTTTATCACATTTTAGGGAAAAAAATTTAAATAACACAGGTGGGTCCCATCTCAAATTTAATAATTTTAAATTTTAGTTTTCTTCAATTTTAGAAGCAAAAATTACTTTGCCTATTAAAAGTTGGAAGAAAAATAAAAGTTTGATAATTTAGAAGGTCTTATAATATCTTTCTTTCTTTTTTCTTTTTTTTTTTTCCATTTTTATTTAATTTGGAGAAAAGTAAAAATAGAAAAACGAAGGCAAAAGAGTAAACTTCAGTCTCATCTTCTCCGCTCTCCCTCCCCCTCACGCAAACCACCCGCCTCACACCCCCCTCCTTCCCGCTTTATTTCTGCTTTCCGGCGCCCGTCAGGCTCCAGCCCTTCATGTGTTTAGATCTCCGGCTTCTTCATCTCGACGCGCCGTCCTCATTCCTACAGGCGCGACTTCTCACTCTGTCCTGTGATCGACGACGAGTTGCAGCATTTCTCACAGCAACACCAGATTTCAACCTCCCGTGAACTCCTTCACCAACGAATTTGAACCCTGAGTTTCGTTGGTAGCTTCACGATCCACAATCCTGGCGAAGACGCTCACTGAATTTCAGACCTCGTAATCTCTCCGCTTTGTGACCCACAATCCGTGTGATTAGCGATCTCTTTTACCGTAGGCTGTAATGTTTGAATTTCTGGTTTCGACCTCCTTTGAACTCTGAACACCGCGTATTCGAGGTCGTTTGCTGCTGATCAGTAAGTTCCAGCGCATTTTAGTCCCTTTCGATTCATTCAAGTGCTGAATTTTCTGTTTCTAACAATTCGGACTCTTCTTCTTGTAGCTTCAAGCCTGTTCGAACACTTCTGATTGCTTTTCAGCAAAGACTCGAGCTTTTCGGTGCGTCTTAGTGGGTGATGGCTTGCTCTAATCACTTTTCGGATTCTATGTAGTGATTAAAGTCTGTTTATAACCATTTCAAAATTCTTCTTGTAGTTTCAAGTCAGTTATGGACTGATTCGAACACTTTTCAGCAAGGGATCGAGTCCGTTTTGGAAAGTTTAAGAGAATAATGTTCTGTTCAAACCTTTTCCAACTAAATTAAAGTAACTTAGATGGATCTCTAACCCTTGAATACTCTTTGTTTTAGGTTTCACTCTGTTTTAGAGTGTTTGATTAAGTAATAAGTGTGATTTGTGGGTAAGCTTGTCCCTCATGAGCACATTGTGGTTCGATTAAGGGTTTCGAACTAAATATAGTATCTAAATCTTATCCTTCTTTTTTAGGAATCTCTTGTAATAGTTTAAGGCCTGTTATACACAAGTAGTTTTTATTTGAAGCTTTTGTTTGATTGTGTGCTAGCATGTTGTGTCTTATTTCTGTTATATATTTGATCTATTTAATTGTTACTCTTGAACTGTTATGTGTCTGATGTGTTGAGCATGTTATGCATGCTGAGATGGTGAATTTTTTTGTAATGATAAGCATGCTGAAATGATGGTTGGTTGCGGAAACATGATTTTTGTGTTGGAAGTGCTGTTGTGGTTTTGGGCATAAAGCATGGTCTAGAAGCATGATGCGTTGGACTCATGCATTCAGAGGTGAATGCTGGGGTCTCGGGTATAAATGGTTGAGGACTGGCATTGTGGTAAAGATAAATGAGGTTGATATCAGGGTCTCAGTATAAATGGTTGAAGGTCGATGTTGTTTTAAAGAAGGTAAAGTGAATATTAGAGTCTCGAGTATAAATGGCCGAGGGCTGGTTTATCAATATTTAGATTGGAGGCCTCATGTATAAATGGTTGGGAATTGACATGCCAATGTTGGATAGAGAGGAGTATCAAGGCATTGGGTATAAATGCTCGAGAGTCAGTGTGATGAGTCTTTGAGGCCTTCGGTATAAATGCTCAAGGCCAAATATTTAGCACTGAAGAGAAGTGATGAGACCCTGGGTATAAAGGTTCAGGGATTGGTGCAACTCTAAGGGACAGTCCTGGAGGGCTTCTGAAGGCCAAATATGAGAGCTGAATGATCTCGTTTGTTGTGAGGACTAAGTTGTGTTAGAGCTTGAGAGGTGTATGCATGTCATGAGTATATTGCGTGATGTGATTATGATTTATGAATGGAGTTAGTTACATATGTTACTTGTCTCCTACGCATGTTTCATATGAGTAGTATGTATATGATAAACATGTTGATGAGATATGGTGTGAGGCATGTTTTGTGGCTCCTCAGATGGGAGCTATTTAGTGAGTACTTTTATACTGACTCCTTCCTCCAACCAACAAATTTGGCAGGTGCTTAAAATCTGCATGCGCTTGATGGTGAAGTGGAGGCATGACAAGAAAAGAGAACATTAGCTAGTCATCTACTTTCCCTATCCCCAACTCAGGGCTTCCTTCCATCCGATTGCTCTCTTCCCCTCTCTGGGGAATTTCTCCTCTTTCCTCCTTACTACTAAGACTTTTCCATCTCTCTTCTTCTTTCCTGCTTTTGCATGGTTCTAAACAATTCCCTACCTACCTCCGAGATCTATCCTTGGATTCACTAGAAATGACCTCCGCCGAGGCTTCAATCAAGCCCAATTCTGCATCCGCTTTCAAGAACCTTGCTGATTCTACCAAAGCCCCCTCTGATCCACCCAACGCGCTCTCTGCCAAGGGTATTCATTTTTCCTCCCAATCCTCGCACCCTCTTTCTTCCTCCCACTTTTTTTTCCTTTCTTTCGTTCTTTACTCACCCTCCCAATTGTTCTGTTTTTTTTGTTAATACAGATGCTGATATCGCCCTCTACACCGAGCTTTGGAATGCTTGTGCTGGTCCTCTTGTTTCTGTCCCTCGTGAAAACGAGCGTGTCTTCTACTTCCCTCAGGGCCACATTGAACAGGTTTTTCATACCCTTCATCCCTCCTCTTCTAATTTTATCATGACATAACAGGGTTTTTTTTTTTTTTTTCCTTTTTATTATCTAAAGCTGTCTCTCATTTGCTTCTGTTTCATTCTTTTCTTTTCTCCCCTTTTCCAACTGGAAAGTTATTTTTATGTTAAGTCTCAGCTCTCTTTTCACCTTATACGGCTATGGTTCATGGGATTTTTTCCTCACCTTCTCTCTGTTTGTTAACCTTCCGTCTGCCTTGTTTCTAATCTGCGTTCTATTGAACTTTCTCCATGATTGATATTTGTTTGGTTTTTGGATCAGGTGGAAGCATCAACTAATCAAGTGGCGGACCAACAGATGCCTGTTTATGACCTTCCATCCAAAATCCTCTGCCGCATTATTAATGTGTGCTTAAAGGTACCATTGGTCTATTTCTTGGACATATCCACCAAACTGGGGCTTTCCCATCTCTATGTTTTCTTCTCTTTTGACAAATATCTGTGAAGGTTGCTTTCTTCTCTTTTGACAAATATCTGTGAAGGTTGCAGGCTGGAAGATTCGTACCAGGTAGTTTTACTTTGTTATTGATGTGACAAATCATCTGTCTGTGAATTGCAGGCAGAGCCGGACACTGATGAGGTATTTGCACAAATAACTTTGCTTCCAGAGGCTAATGTAAATTCCCTTCGTGTCTTGCAGTTGAAAATGTTATACTGTGTTGAAAGCTTCTCATATGTTTTATGATCTTGATATCCTGGTGTGTTTTTAATTACAGCAAGATGAGGATTCTGTGGACAAGGAACCACCTCCTCCTCCTCCACGAAGATTTCATGTGCATTCTTTTTGCAAGACTCTGACTGCATCTGACACCAGTACTCATGGGGGGTTTTCAGTCTTGAGGCGCCATGCTGATGAATGTCTTCCTCCTCTGGTTAGTACATTAATGGTTTTTATATAGATAGATTGTATAAATTTATGAGACGGTATTTCTTCATTTGCTGCCAAAACTGAATGTCATAGAATTGATTTTTCTAGGACATGTCACAACAGCCTCCTACTCAGGAGTTAGTTGCAAAGGATTTGCTTGGAAATGAATGGCGTTTTCGTCATATATTTCGAGGTAATGAATTATGAACTTGAATTACTCTTCATGGATCCCAGATGGCTTGTGTGTTACAATACAGTTTATTTATCAACAAAACAAACTTAGATAATCTCTTGCTCCAATATATAATACGCCAGAATAGCTTCATGTGCTACCAACCTGAGAACCGTATCTCACATCTAAATCTTTCATGCCATGTGGGTTGATTAGAAATATATATTGACAATCACCTTGTTCAGTTGATTTGTTAGATTCAGTCTTCTTTTCTTTAACATTTAAGCTTTTGGAATATCAGGACAACCACGAAGGCATTTGCTTCAGAGTGGTTGGAGTGTTTTCGTGAGCTCAAAAAGACTGGTTGCAGGAGATGCTTTTATATTCTTGAGGTTTGATGTTTCCATTCATCTCTGTCGTGACTCATATGACATTAAAATATCATGATTACATTATTTTTCTGAATGAGTCAATTATTTCATTAGACATCTTTTGGTCTAATTGGAACCAACATATATTTTCTGATAGGGGAGAGAATAGAGAACTTCGCGTTGGTGTTAGGCGTGCCATGAGACAACATGGCAATGTCCCCTCATCGGTCATATCTAGCCATAGTATGCATCTTGGTGTGCTTGCAACTGCTTGGCATGCCATTTCCACAGGCACAATGTTCACTGTGTACTATAAGCCTAGGTAATGCTTATGATATGTCATGTCATCTCTGTATCATGTACGTTTTGTTATTACATCTTTGAAGCAAGACGCTAATGGCTCCAAATTTATGTTCAGGACAAGCCCTTCTGAATTTGTTGTTCCATATGACCAGTATATGGAGTCTATTAAGAAGAGCTACACCATAGGGACGAGGTTCAAAATGAGATTTGAAGGTGAAGAAGCTCCTGAACAGAGGTATGTGCCCATGAAATTGGAATTGACTGGAATTTACCTTCTAAATATCTGATAGTGTTTCCCTTCCTTTCTTTCTTGATGAAGTTTCTTTATGGGAACTGGTGGATAATTCTAATTTTCATGTTTTAGATTCACGGGTACTGTCATTGGATGTGAAGATGCTGATCCCAAAAGGTGGAAAGATTCCAAGTGGAGATGCCTGAAGGTAATAAAAGCTCTCAACACATGTAACCTTGTATTTTTGGAATGTTAAATCAGCCATTTTTGTTTTCCTCCTCCAGGTGAGGTGGGATGAGACATCTACTATTTCTCGTCCGGAGAAAGTCTCTCCTTGGAAAATTGAGCCTGCTCTTGCTCCTCCAGCACTGAACCCCCTTCCGATGACTAGACCTAAAAGGCATCGATCAAACATGGTGCCTACATCCCCTGATTCCTCTGTTCTTACACGAGAGGGCCCATCAAGAATGATTATAGACCATTCACCAGCCAGTGCATTTACAAGGGTCTTGCAAGGTCAAGAATTCTCGACTTTGAGAGGGAATTTAATTGATGGCAACGAGTCTGATACTGCTGAAAAATCTGTTATGTGGTCTCCATCACTAGATGATGAGAAGATTGATGTGGTTTCTACGTCTAAGAAACATGGAGCAGACAGTTGGATGCCTGCAGGAAGTGGTGAGCCAACCTACGCAGATCTTCTGTCAGGTTTTGGAGCTAATATTGATTCATCCTGTGGTGTCCGAGCTACCTTGGGAGATCCAGCAATAGTAACTGCTAATTCAATCAGAAAGCATGCAGTGTATCAAGATGGAAAGTTTAACTTCCTTGGTGGTGGTAGCTCATGGTCTGTCTTGCCTTCTGGTCTTTCACTTAACCTGGTCGACTCTAGTCAGAAGGCTCATATTCAGGCTGGTGACTTGCCTTATCAAATGAGAGGAAATGCCACCTTTAATGGCGTTGGTGATCATTCTATGGCTCAATGTTATAGAATTGATCATTCTATGGCCCATTGTTATAGAATTGAACAGCCTAATGGAAACTGGTCGATGCCTCCACCTTCATCTCATTTTGATTATCCAGTTCATTCAACTGAACTGACTTCGAAACCTATGCTATTTCAGAACCAAGATATTTTGAATCTCAAAGATGGAAATTGTAAGCTTTTTGGCATCTCACTCGTAAAAAATCCTGCTATTTCAGACCCTGCAGAATTGCATAGAAATGTGATGAACGAGGCAGATGTTATACATCCTAATAGACATCCGATCCATTTGAATGAGTCTGAACTGTCTAGGGGTTCAAATTTGGCTGATAAATCCCTTGCCATCAACGTGGCTGATAAGTTGCAGCAAGCATGCACACCAAACTTGAAGGATTCTCAGAGCAAATCACAGGGTTCTTCAACAAGGAGCTGTACAAAGGTTGCTCGCTTTACCCTTCCCCCACCACAAAATATACACATTTTTTCACATGCCTATTAGTTTCGAGGATAGACCTGGTAGGCATAATAATAGGGGGTTGTTGGTTTCAGGTCCACAAGCAGGGGATTGCACTTGGAAGGTCAGTTGATCTTAGCAAGTTCAACAATTATGATGAATTGATTGCTGAATTGGACCAATTGTTTGAATTTGGTGGCGAGCTTCTGCCTCCCAAAAAGAGTTGGCTTGTTGTATATACGGATGATGAAGGCGATATGATGCTTGTTGGAGATGATCCCTGGCAGTAAGGACTAATCATGCATGATCATATATTTTGTCACTTAGTTGTCTCTGTGGAATAAAATTTTTGAATAACCTGTGGATTGGCTTTAATCAGGGAGTTTTGTGGTATGGTTCGGAAGATTTTTATCTACACAAGAGAAGAGGTCCAGAAGATGAATCCAAGATCCTTAACACTGAAAGGTGATGAGAATCCATCTGTTGAAGGGGAAGAAGCAAAAGAGATTAAAAGTCCGGCAGTACCTTCAATGTCAGCACCAGAGAGTTAGGTCTTTTGCTTTGGTCAGTCAGGTATAGGTGAGACCTGAAACATTGATGTGAATGTGACGAACGTGTTATATATTATATTTGTCCTCATTACTTCGCCTATGCTGCACCGTCTGACATGGTTAGAATTGAAAAACCAATATTGTGTTGAGGCAGGGTTTTGGTGCGGTGCAAAAGGGATTCGAACAGAGTAATGGAACGAGGCTGGAAGGTTGCGCCCTTATGTTATAGGTAGATGGTAGAAATGATGTAATTGAATTTTGGATATGTGAAGTTAGTAGTATTGCGAAGGGTCCAGTCCACTCTTATACGTAAAATATGTATAGTCCTTGTGTCGTAGGATGATGGGGCTGGCTTGAGTTTCCAAATTCCACCTTGTATATAGGCTCTTGGAACCCAAGGAATGAGTGAATCTAAGTTCAATTGGATGCGTTTACTAGTAGTGGGCGTGTGTCGGCCGGGGGGATCTGCAAGAAAACGTCGATGTTTCAGAGTATTTGCTGCCTTTTATGCGATGCCAGTGGCAAGACAGAATAAGAGTACTCGCTCATACCAGTGGAAAATAATGTATAGAGGGCTGACTGAGCTAATGAGAGACGAAAATAGCATTGTAATATAACATTGAAGATGCTACTGGATTCTGCTTCAGTAACCCAAACCAAGTCACTACTTGAAAGCGAAGGGTCGGTCGCATGTAAATATCTCAAATAAGTCAAATCGAAGTATGTTGAATGCATGTAATATTAGCTTTGACTTGGTACATTCGTTTCATGCCATCTTGAGCAACAAGCTTGTAAGTTGGGCGAGCAACCAGCCTATGGAACTTTCTTCTTACGCGTCCTGACCTCAACATGCACTGTTGTGCATGGTGTGGTGCAAGCCTTCACTTCAACAACATCCATCTTTTGGCCATGTTGTTCCCTTGAGATTTGATATTTGAAGCGTTCTGCACTTATTTTTAGTGCTCGGTTGTTTCGACTCATCTATCAGCGTTGAACATGGGGTCTTTTTCTAGTAATCGACACGCTCCTCAACTTGGCCTTCGTACTGGCAAGCACACCTTGCATCTTCGAATACTTTTTGGGCCATTTGAGCATCCTGTCTTTCTTTTGGAGCTACAACCATGGACCTGCATGAAATCTGAGCCAAAACAAACCACTTAATTGTATTTTATATATGTTAGAGCGAAAGTCGACTTATCAAACTCATCGTGATAATAGAAAGATGCTAGCCACCTATCTTTTAATTTGTAATTATTAATATTTTTTAAAATAAGTATAAGCTAACGTTGAAGAAGGAATATAATTTAAGTTCTCTAATAATAAGAAAGAAAATGCGACTCCCATCAAAATCATGAACAATAATAAGTCCAACTCTTATAAGATAAACATGAATAGTCTTAACAAACGAGAATGATTCTGATTTTCAAAAGAAAGCCAACCAATAAGAGTGCGACAAAGATTATAATATTAACTGGAAGTTCGATTTCATTGACATCATGAATCAAAAAGAAGAAAGCATGCAGAGATATTGAAGAGATTTGCGCCATTACTTTCTTTGGATAATGAAAGACACATGTATGTGGGACATTTGTGCTGAACTGATAAATAAAAAAAAAGAAGCAGCAGAAAGTTGAAGAGCATGCCTTAGAGAGTGTGTTGGCTAGGGCCACTGTCCTGCCTTAGACAGTGTGTTGGCAAGGGCCACTGCCCTTCATGGTTTGAACACCAACACTCTCTTAGCTTTAAGTCTAATATAATACCCCCATCACTTGCTTTTTGCAATAATTGACCCCATTTCCAACCCTCTTAAAGTGGCTTTATTTCAACCTGAATTAGAATTATAGCTGTGAGTGATTTGAATTTTCAATGATCCACATCAAATAACCACGTCGGTAGGAGAGGAACAAAATTTCCTTATATCTGTGTGGTAACTTCTCCTTGGTAGATCCCTTTTAAAACCATGAGCCTAACAGCGATACGTAACGGGCCAAAGCAAACAATATCTATTAGCGGAGGTCTTAAACTGTTATAAATTGTATTAGAGCCATACACCGGGCAATATGACGCTAGGCGCCCAAGGAGAGTGAATTGTGAGATCCTACGTCAGATGGAGAGTGTAATGAAATATCCCTGATAAGGGTGTGGAAACCTCTCCCTACAAAACACCTTTTAAAACCGTGAAGCTGACGACGATACATAACTGGTTAAAGCAAACAATATCTACTTGTAATGGACAAGTTTGAGTTTATTTCTTCGTCGATTGTACCGAATCCTACGAATTTTTAGGAGATATTGTGTTTCTATAGTGTTTTCTCAACTATTTCATCAGCAATGATAGAACAGGCAAAACACTACTGTGGGAGAAAAGTAATACAGTAAGTTAAAGTCTTGTCAAGTTATAAAAAGGCAAATTGGATCCTTCTTTATTGTTTGGGATAAATTTAAAGATGGCTTGGTAGACCAAACAGACAATATTAGATAAAGAGGGCTCATGCAATGCACCATAATTCTCAATTATAATAAGATACTTGCCTGTTTCCCATTGGAAAAGTAGCAGTTAACATGATATAGATTTCACGTTCCAGAATCATATCTACAACTAGGAAAGAAACACATGGAAAAAGATAAAAACATCACCCAAATGGGACCCCAAATTTGGTTTAACAACCAACAATCCATGTTGCTCCATTTGAAAACTTTGACCCCCCCCCCCCCCCCCCCCC
>NW_019268518.1:6401904-6487352 GCF_002738365.1 Cucurbita moschata
CCCCCCCCCCCCCCTTCCCCTTTCATATGTGTTGGTGTTGCAGCTGCAAGAGCCTCGAGTAAGCCCCCTCGGCTCGACTTATCAGCTCGCTATGGCTGCCTTGCTCCACGATGCGCCCATCTTGCACCACACCAATGCTGTCGACACCCCGGATTGTCGATAGGCGATGTGCCACTACAACTGTGGTTCGGCCCCTCATTAGCCTTTCTAGAGCCTCTTGTAGCACGCACTCTGACTCGGCGTCGAGGGCGCTTGTGGCCTCGTCGAGGAGGAGGATTGTGGGGTCCTTGAGAACAGCCCTAGCAATAGCAATGCGTTGTTTTTGACCACCAGAAAGCTGAACGCCCCTTTCCCCAACTGGTGTCTTGTAGCCATCAGGTAGTCCACTCACAAAGCCATGCACATTGGCTGCTCTGGCTGCCTCTATTACTTCAGCTTCTGTTGCTCCATCTTTTCCATATGCAATGTTGTCAAAAATACTTGCTGCAAACAGGGCTGGCTCTTGCTGTACCAACCCAATTTTCAGCCTCAACGATTGTAAATTCAGTCGCCGAATGTCCTTCCCGTCGATCATAACTTTCCCGACGATCGGGTCGTAAAACCTCTCAATCAAGGCAATCACAGAACTCTTCCCTGATCCACTAGCTCCAACCAACGCCTGGCTCTGACCAGCCCTGATCCTAAGATTGAGATCCTTAAACACCATGACATCAGGTCGAGACGGGTAAGCGAAATCAACATGTCGAAGTTCGATTTCCCCACGAAGTCTCTCGACAGGTTCTGCCTCAGGATCATCAGGCTCGATTCTCGTCGAGCGATCAAGAATGGAGAAAATAGAACCGATCGATTCACCACCCCGAACGATCTCAGGAGCAAGACTAACAGTCTCTGCCACAGAATTGGCAGTAACAACCAAGACAACAAAGACTTTAATCACTTTAGAGAATGTTGATCCGCCATTGCTGACCAAATGAACACTGTACCATAGAACAAGAGCTTCAGATGCATAGAGAGCAAACTGCGAAATGCCGAAAAGAACGCCAGCCGTTTGGCTCCGACGAAGGCTCTGCCGCTCAAGAACATTAAGCTCATGGCGAAACAGTGAAAGGATCTTGTCTTGAGCATTGAAGGCAGCCACTGTTCTGATATTGCTAACACCTTCCCCTGCAATCATACTTGTCTTTGCGTGGGCCTTTGCAGTATCCCCAGCAAACCCTTTCAAAGAAAGTTGCTGCATAACAATAATGTACAACTTCTCTCATTACTTGAGCCTAATTTCAATAAAAAACTCTGTTATAAAAGTTCAACTTAGAACAAGCTGAATAAAAGCATCATAACATGGGGGGATTTTTCCTTTTCCAAAACAAGGAAAAAGGAACAATGACAAAGACATTAATAGATTACAGAAAGCAATGTCCTTTAGCAATCAATCCTAACTTTCACTGTATGAGAAGCATGCGCAAATTTAGACTACTGTTCAACACAAGACAAATGGTCAGAGGTCAGTACTATAGTTTGAAAACGAACCCCATCCCCTTAGATTTAATCACTTTTTTTTTTGTTATGGAAGTTCAAAAACTTTATATTATATGAATTATATGAATGAAGATCACGGGGAGTGAGGATTTGAAGCAGATATTCACATGGGTATCTGTCAAATGCCAGAGAGCAACGAGAGAGCTCGGATTTCAAGGGAGAGAAAGACGGTCAAGACTTGGAGCTTTGAATCAGAAAAAAAGAACACAACTGATAAAAATACTGCAAAGATTCAGAAGAGTCGGTGTTTGAATGGAAAAAACTATTAAAAACAGAGAAACCGAGGGAAAAATAGGCATTGGGCTCCAAGAAAAAGCTGATACAAATACAAAACAAAACCCACAAATTATTTTACTTCATAAAACAAAAGGGTGAGGTTTTTTTCACTAAAGTTTAAATTTTGATGGAATTTTTATATATAAAAAGCTATGAACTTTCAGAGTTGTTTCTTTAATGTTTATCACTGCAATTGTTTCAGAAGTTAGTGCAGAGCAGGAGTGTAGGGAGTGGGAAGAGGCACGTGCAGAGCACAGAGATGGTAAGAGTTTAATATTTCAGGTTCTTTGTCGCGTTGTTGATGAAGAGAGGTTTATATTCCAAGAGCTGTAAAAAGTAAATTTCAGAGAATCTGACCCATTTCTTAAGAGCTAAATTCACCAACTGCAGCCCCTCCCTTTTTAGGCTTTAGGGTCAACTCATGCAGGAAAAGCCCTACCTTTCCAATCAAAACTTCCTTAAAAACCTAATCTTTTTATGTGGGGTTAGGCTTATATGTATGGTTTGAAGTAAAAATTAGGTGTTTTTTACCTGAGCCATGTTGGCAAGAACCAGTAGAGGGAAGGCTGCAAGGATGAGAAGAGAAACCCTCCATTCGATAATGAATGCAACAATGAAAGAAGTGAAGAGTGAAGTCATGTTTTGAAGAATCACTGATATTCTTTCAGCAATGGCGGATTTCACATCAGCTGCATCAGTCGCCAATCTTGCTGCTACTAAACTTGAGTTGTGTTCTTCCTCATCGAACCATCCCACTTCATTCCTCAAGATCGCTATAACAAAAAAACAGAGGATTTCGTAGCTTTGAAAAAGTTCGATAAGTTTAAAAGATTTTATGGATTGATTCTTACCTGCGAGCATCATTCTTCTGACTCTGGTGGTTAGATTTTCACCCATGATTGTAAAGAAATAATGCTGAATTAGATAAGCCACCACTGCGTAAACTCCGATTCCGATATAGATGAATACGAATTCCTTGATTTTCCTTTCCATGGCGGAGGGATTTTTGTAATAGAAGACTTCGATCATGTTACTCATAACAATGGCGAATGTTGGACTGATGAAACCAGATAGAACAGACCCAATTGCGCCCATTATTGAATACGGCCATTCGGGGCCGTTGAGTTTAAGAAGACGAAGGAAATAGCCATCAGGGGCTGGATTTTTCCGGTCACTTTCGGCGTTTGAGACCATTTCGATTCTACCATCGGCGCCTGTGCTGTACGAATAGCTCAAATTTCGAAGGCTGCCGGAGCGGAGGCTTAATGATTTTGTCGATAACGAATGACTTAGCCGTGAAGATCGTGATCGACGGGTTGATGGGTTGGAGAATTCTCTGTTTCGAACCATTTCTTGGAAGCGAATTAATGAGGAATATGCTCCGGGTTTTGCGATTAGTTCTTCGTGAGTTCCTGTTTCGACGACTTGCCCCTGTTGTAACACTGCAATTGAATCGACATTTCTTATGGTTGATAATCGATGTGCGACCACCACTGTTGTTCTTCCCACCATTAATCGGTCTAAAGCTTCTTGAACTAAGCTTTCAGAGCCTGCATCGAGGGCGCTAGTGGCTTCATCCAGGAGAAGGATTTTTGGGTTCTTCAACATTGCTCTGGCTATGGCTATCCTCTGTTTTTGCCCACCGGAGAGCTGTAATCCTCTTTCCCCAACCTGGGTGTTGTAGCCATTGGGCAGGACTGTGATGAAACTATGAGCATTGGCTGCAACCGTGGCAGCTTCCACCTCCGCCGTCGTTGCGTCCGGTTTGCCGTAGAGAATGTTTTCATATATGGTGGTTGCAAACAGAGCCGGTTCTTGGTTCACTAATCCAATCTGATCACGTAGCCATTTCAATTGCAGAGTTTTAATATCCACATTGTCCAGAAGAACTTGCCCTGTTTTTCAAAAAAAAAAACAGAGTAAATCAAAACCATCCACCACCATTGTAGCACTATCATATCCAATGGTTGTAAATTTACCTTGATTGGGATCGTAGAATCTTTCAATGAGAGAGACAACGGTGCTTTTACCGGAACCGCTACCGCCGACGACAGCCACCGTCTTCCCCGCCGGAAAGAATATAGAGAAATCCCTGAAGATCATCACGTCCGGTCTTGAAGGGTAGCTGAAGCAGACATCTTTAAACTCAATGTTTCCATTAACTTCACCCAAGCACTTTCCCTCTAATGGGTCTTGAATGATCGACGGCCTTTGATTGATTATCTCCATCAATTCGTACCCAGCTACCTTGCCTTTGCTGAATGCTCCCAAATTTGAAAACGACTGCCCCAAACTCCTATAGCATCACACAAAACAGCGCTAAAAAAAGAACCCATTTGTAATAGATCGTTAAATCGTTAGTTTTCTTGAGAAACTTACATGCCGCCAACAATGGCGGAGAATATAGCAGTGAAGGCTTTCCCACCGTCGGACTGGCCGTTTCGGATGAACACACCGGCGTACCAGAACACAAGAGCCCAAGACATGCAAGCAATGCCATAGGTACACCCAAGGCCTAACCCCTTGGCCATTCCTGCCTTGTATCCGATTTTCAGCGTATTCTGAATCAAATCTGAATACGAATTCAGGGCTTTGCTTTCCCCAACATATGAGTAAACAGTTCGAACTTGAGCAATCGCCTGTTGGGAACATGTTTATGAAACAAATCATGTCATGTTGTTTGGAAATTTTCCAATGAAAACAAAAAACATCCACGTGATTCTGCTTGAACGAAGAACTTTACCTGTTCGGCAATTATGCCAGCATTGGCATATGATTCTCGACTCTTTGAAGTGAGTCCAGTGAGAGTATAAGCATATAAACCACCAGCAAAAGCTATGCCTGGAATTACTGCTATACTCAACAGTGCTAGCCTCCATGCTGACACAAAACCCACCACCAATCCAGCCAAGAACGTCGAGAGGTAGTGAATGAAGTTCCCCACCTACACAAAAATCAAACCCAGTTCCTTAAAAAGAAAGATTTGATTCCTGGTTTAATGGCGGTGTTGTGGCGGCGCATGTTATGATCCATTTTTCTAACGTACGCACGTTGCTCTAATTAATGAAATAGCAACTACCCAGATGGGTATTTTGCAGAATGAAGTAACCCATTTAGCCCCCACACTAGACACCATTAGATTTTTCTCCATTTTAGAAAGAAAAAGTGAAAAAGGAATTACCTTTTCGCTGATTGCATCTTGAACAAGAAGGGTGTCTGTTGAGATGCTGAAAACAACATCCCCTGTTCTTGCATCAGTGTCGAAGAATCCAACGTCTTGTTTCAGAACATCCTCTAAATACTTCTTTCGCAATGTGCTCACTTGTCTCTCCCCTGTGTACATCCAACATGCGATCTCTGTATCCAAACACCGACAAGCTCAATCAAATGCTCTGTTTTTTGGGTTCTCGAAAGGGAAAACAGAGGAGTTTTTACTTACCAGCGTAGGATGAGAAACAGACAATGAGACCCAAGTACACAAAATACAGAGCATACTGCAAATTGAAAGAACAGAGTAAAATAATCGGATCTGAGATCTATAAAAGACAAGAATCATAAAACAGAGGATTTGGGATGAAATTAAAACCTTAGTGACTTCCGATGTCATTTTGTGAAAATTGAACTGGTTTTTGCCGAAGCCATTGACCATTTCACCGAAAAGGAGAAAGAAGACGGGCATGGAAGAGCCGTGGACAACGGCGCCTAAACTGCCAAGGGTCATGAGAAACCAGTCGTATTTGTCAGCAAAAGCGAAGAGTTGGAGAAAAGGAAGGCTCTGTTCCTTCTTCTTTTCGGGCTCCGGCAACGCCTTGGGCTCTGCTACTGGCTCCGCCATTGGACAAACCCAAAAAAAAAAACGATGGGAAAGAAGGATGAATCAGTTAAAAGGAGGAAGAAGGAGAAATGAATTATTGGTTTATTGCAGAGAGATGTGAAGGGAAATGGCGTCGTTTTGGCTGCTTTTTTGAGATTGTTCCAGAGTTCTGTGTCTTATCATTCTCCACGGCAGAGCTCCGTTCTTTCGCCGGCGGAAAAAGGAAAGAAGAGAGAGAAAGAGAGAGAGAGAGTTTGACCAGTGGTCAAAGATGGAGAAGACGAGAGTTGAAGGAACAAGTGCGTGGGAGGAGTGAATTCTTATAGGGAGAGAGATGGGGACATTTTTTTAAACTATTTTTGTTTTTAAATTTAAATTTATTATTATATTTTTTTTAACAAAATTATTTGAGACGACAAAAAAAAATTATATATATATATATATATATAGTTGTCGACTTCGTTCGACGTATACTGAAAGAAGACGATATCTCTAATAACGAACCATTTTTATAAATGTGTGAAAATCTCTCTCTAACCAATACATTTTAATGCTTAAATAAGACGATATCTATATATATAATAATATAATATTTTGTATTATTTCTGATTTAAAAAAAAAAAAACTTTCATTCCATCTTTTTTTTCATTATTTGGATGAATTTTTATGAGTTATTATTTTTTATTTTCGTCAACTTGCACACAAACGGCCTCTTATAATTTCCTCCAATATATTTCAATATTCGAATTATTTTTTATTTATTTATTTTATTTTATTCTTTAGCTAAATACTCGAGTTTTAAAATATCCTTTCTTAAAAAAAATTAAAAAAATATTTTACTTTTTTCAATAAAAATGGAAACGGTGCCACGTGGCATTCTGAGTGGTTAACAATCGAGATTAGAAGTACACGACAGTGACGTTAGCTCACTTACACTATCCTGAAATTGCATTCAAGCCCTCTTTCTTTATCATTATTGCACAACCATTCCAAACTTTTTTATCCATATATTTTATATTTTATATTTATTTTTCATTCTCATCCCCCAAATAATTGACTCGAGTAGAATTTTTTGAAAACAAAACAAATTCAATTTAGTTTGCTAAGTTAAAAAGATGGATCCGACCGAGACTTATTATAATAGTTTAAGTTCACTGTAAGCTTTATAATTTTAAAACATGTACGTTAAGGAGAGGTTTTCACACTCTTATAAGAAATATTTCGTTCTCCTCTCTAGATATCGTAGGATCTCAATAAAAAATTAATAGCAAACTGGGTTAATATATATACCCATAATAAAAAGGTCAAAAAAAAAAAAACCAAAAAAGTTAGGTAGACAGCGTAAATGGTCTTTTGTCACTTATGCTTCAGGCATGCATTGCAAATGTCATAATGTCTGGAAATCATACGCCTCAATATTCAATTTCATTTCTCTTTTCCTTTTTTCCAATTTTATTTTTCACCTTTTAACCATAAAAAATAAAATTCCAAAGTGATGAAAGGTGACATCATATATATATATATATAATTAAAAAAAAGATATTTTTCTATTTCTATTTTAAATTTAGAGAGCAATAAGAAAAAGAGGCCTACCCTTTGTAGAGCCCAAGAAAATTGGGCTGCTAAGCCCATTAACTATTTTATTAATTAATAGCAATTTATGGGGCAAAAAAATAAAAAAGAATAAAAAGGAAGCCTTTAGGAGCATGCCAAATTTCATGATATAGACATAATTAAAATTAAAAAGACAGCCTTCACATCAAATTTGGTGACAACACATTGATTGATTACTATCATTATGTAAGTAACAACATGTTTACCAAATTTGATTAATCAATTAATGATAATAACAAAAAAAGGGTAATTAATTTGAATGATTAATAAATAAATAAAAAGATTAAGAAAAAGGTGGATTAGACAGCTTTGTATTCACTTTTGGGAACATAAAGATCTGTTTTTTTGTTAAGTAATTTTAACATAACTTCATGTTTTTTCTTTGAAGTTTTTTCTTTTGGTTTTCATGTGTATGCCCCCTTCTCCTTCCATCTTCGATTATTATTTTTATTTCTAAAGATTCAAAATCATGATCGTCTTATAAAATATTTATCTTTTCAATTAACGGATTTATGAGGAGACTCACATGTGTTTCACGGGAATGATTTGAATCATAAAGTGGTCATATTAATAGAGTTACTAGAAGAAAACATTCAAATTTATCTATACACTAAAAACATCCAAAGTTGAAAAATTGTTTCTTTATGAGTTGTTCTTGGATCGTTTTTTCCTTTAGATAAGGTAGATTTGACCTATTACTAGAGGGACGATCACAAGAACATCATAGATCTTCTTCATCCTTGAACTTCATGTCCAACTTTTTTTTTTTCCTTATAAATAGTGCTAATTATAGTTGCCAAAATCTAAAAATGCACACAACCTTCAAATAATGTACTTAACCTCACATGACACAATATCTATTAATAGAGCTTTAAAAATATATATATATGGAGTATTAAAATTTAAATTTTAATGATTTGATTTCCCTGATATCTTGAAATCATAATTAATACATGCATAAAGTAGCTTAAAATATCATATTGGTCTTCACAATTTAATTAATAAGTATATTGTTTATTATAGGTGGTATATTTATTATTATATA
This sequence comes from Cucurbita moschata, assembly GCF_002738365.1. Lineage (NCBI taxonomy): Eukaryota > Viridiplantae > Streptophyta > Magnoliopsida > Cucurbitales > Cucurbitaceae > Cucurbita > Cucurbita moschata. The sequence continues at coordinate 6,410,190 of NW_019268518.1, forward strand.
GGTATCATTTAAAGTTTTGGTTTTTTTTTTCTCAAATTAGAAAAAAGGATTATTTCCTTTCTTGGTCATGAATTTATTGGAAATGATCCTCTATGTAATACAAATATCACATTTAAAAATATATTATATAATTTATAATTCTTAAATTTAAATATTTCTACTTGAATTTTTGAACTTCCTTACTTGTTTTGTTCTAGTTTTAATCTTAATCTTCTCAACTAATGTATGATCATAAATATACTTTATACTATATACTACAAACTAGGATATATTATTTATCAAATATCATATAATATATTGTAGATTACATATCATATACTTTTAAAAAAATGGTTAACAAACCTGAGTTGAACTTTGGTCCCAAAGTTTCCTGGAAATCATGATAAAGCAAGGTTTGCGCACATTAATTATGATTATTTAAAATTTAAGCTAATTAAATAAAAAACCATATCCTAACCGTAATTATGCTCCCTAGTTTACCGTAATATATATATTTTTTTATTTTAATATTCTTAGCTTTGCGGCGAGATTATCATCATTATTCTTGCCACAAACTGGCTGCCTTTACTCGCATGTTCAAACTTCTCTCTCAATTAAATATTTTCAATTTAATTTAATCTAATTCATCATTTTACATTTGACCCTCTTTATATTTCTTTTTGGTATTCAACAATCATTAGCCGATTTAGACAAAATCTCGCATTTCCCTAAGTTTTAAAAACAAATCTAAAGGGAAAAAAGGAATCAATGTTTTCAAATATTTATATGTAGCAATTGAACTGCAAATATCAATTTTAGAGTTGAATTTTCTGAAACACTCATTCACATAAATATCGACTCATCAAATAATGAATACAAGACGTGTCTGCCTATTAAAAAGTTCGACTAAAATCGACCAAAATTTAAAAATAAAAAAATAAAAAAAAGGAAGGAGAGACATGGGCTGTCCTGTCTTGATACTAAGAACTTTAACAACAAACAATATGGGCCCAAAGATGTGGGGAAAATGAGGCCCATATGTCATTTGTAAAGCACAATACATAGTTTTGGACTACTGTTTCATCAAACAATGCATGTGAATCATTTCTTAGTGGACTGTGGGGCCCAATTCTAAATTATGGTCATACTCATTTATTGTACTTTTTCTTTTCTATAAAAAGAAACATAATAATTAATTTGTTGATTAAGATATGGCCGTAAGAAAATCTATGAGGTCGTTTGGATGATTCTTGTGTCGCAACCATTTGGAAAGCAAGGTTGGTAGAGACTATACTTTCAAAAATGAATGATTATCTAACCACAAAAACATATATTTAGCCCCCATATGTTCATCTACTGCTACGTCATAATCAAATCAACAAAAGCAGAATTCTGTAGGTTCTAAGATGCTTTTGATTTGAATATGCCGTGGCAGTAGATGAATTATCGGCTTGATTTGTTTCTAAGAGTAGTGTCCAAAATATCGCTAGAAACTTTATAGTACTTGTAGATAAAGCCGATGAAACTTTCAAGGATGACTGAGAATTATAGGCTTTATCCACAAGCACTATAAAATTTCAAGCGATATTTTGGACACTACTCTTAGAAACACATCCAGTTATAAAAATGTTCAGATAAGAACTGGAAAATTTAGCAATCTCATGATTCAGACAAATACTACCCATCTACATCGTTTTCAGGCAACAATATTGTAAGAAATAGTCTACAAAAATGTTCAGATAAGAACTGGAAAATAGAAGCATCTCTCATGAAAGGATTGGGCTGTGTATTGAATGATGAGGAAGGGGAGGCCAAAAATAGACTAGAAGATAAATAACACATTTGAGGTATAAATATGACAACAGTACTTATCAGAGATTGGAACAATAGATATCCTACGTAATATGGAAATTGGTAAAAAGAAAAGATAGGAGTACCTATGGGGGGTTCTCTACTGTGTTTGTTCTCTACGTTTCACTCTTCGCCATCATCATCATCATCTTCATCTCCGTTTTCCTACACACATCAACCAGAGTTTGAACCATTACTTCTGAACTTTTAGCCAGTCTATATGTACAGAACAGTTTAAGCCACGATTAAGTTGCAAAACACTAGATGATTAAGATCATGTACAACAATATTTCAATATTTCAGAAGCTTATAATTATGCAACAATGAAGCAGTAAAACACTAGATTTAGACTAAGTAAATAGCGACAGTGAAGTTGCAAAACGCCTAGGTTTGGACCACTTACAATACTTCAGAAGCTTACAAATAAATGCCCCATTACATTTAGAAAACTAGATGGAGGCTTGGGAATGATTGTCGAAAAGATGCATGCCTGAGTGATTCGAGAATGGCAAGAACAGAAATCACCAAACAAAATAGTGACACGCCAAAGACACATTCAAATGGGTTCAAAATAACATCCATAAATTTGAGTGCAGTTGTAAGATGGCGAAAGTGAAACTTAATCTTGTTTACCTCCTCCTCCTCTTCTCCATCAGAGTCCTCTTCATCTTCATCAATCTCCTGTAAACAAATTAGAAAGCCCCTCATTTTTCCTCCTTGGTAGAACCAAAATTTTCATTAGAACAACAAAAGAAGACGAGAATGCCCCAAAAAATGGAAAAAAAAAAAAAAAACTTAAAATACGACTATAAATAGGAACCTAATTATCCATAATAGAAAGATGAATGTCCAGAAACAAGAGGAGGCAACCAAAAGGTAATGAAATTCACAACACCCTGATCTCGAACAAAATCCCCAAAAAATGATGAAAATTCGATTAGATTTTTTTTTTTTTTTTTTGGATTAGGTATTTCCAAGCTGCCCGATATGATAGACAGAATACCTCTCAAATAATCTCAGCTTCTTGGCCACCTTCACCACCCCACCCCCCGGGGGAAAAAAAAATCGATAAAAGTAGAACCTCTTGGCTAGGTGAGTGAGAGATGCACCTACTACACCCTTTCATTCAGAAAAGAGGGATTCCTCTCTGTTAAGATTTCTGGAAACACTAATAGGAGATCCAACTGAAAGAAGGGAACCCAAAGATAGAGACATGGAAAACTAGGCTCAAGAAACCAATAATGGGGCCTCCCCAATCCAACCATTCTACCAAAAAACAAACATGAGAGCTAAGAGCTGTTCCGAACAGAGTGGTTAGTGATCAGAGAAAACGAGATAGAACACCTTGGAAATGAATGTACAAGGCCTAAGAAAACTACCACTATTAACTTGCTTAAAGTTTCAATTGTTAGATTAAGATGCATCCCATAGACACTATGATGGAAATATTGGTATTTCATACTACAAAGTGGGGGAAACCCCTTGGCAACAGAGCTTGATGAGTGCTCAAAGAATAGGTAAAATTATGTAAGACAGAGGAAATTACATTGTTGAAATATTTCAAAGGATTGGGCCACAAGTCCTCTTTAATTATCTCCGCAACCTGCATTTTAAGTAAAAAAACACACACACATAAGTACAAACAAAAGCATCGAATTATTAAAAGAGAAGCTGGAATGAGTTTTATATTATCTAAGTTTTTATCACCACGAGGTTTGAACCATTGTACTATCTAATTGGAGAAGCACTTTAAATGACTTAGAAAGCGAATTATACTAGTTAACAACTAACAAGAGTACACAGCAAACTAACAGATTAGACCTTATTACATTAACAAGCTGAGCATTTACATAATCATGGGGCAAGAAAATGTTCATACACACCTCATCATGAAGCTCAGTGATATCTTCTTCTTTGGTCTCACCAAACCAACTGAAGAAGCTGCATACGTAAATTATTGGTGAGCAATATAGAGAGTAAATATGACAAATTGAAATTAAAACAATAAACCACAGTAAGAAGAGAAGAGTGAAAGGGTGGTATTAAACTGACTTTTCTATTCGACAAAAAAAAAAAAAACTCATTGTTTAAAAGCAGAAATCATTGCAATAAAGGAGCTGGATAATGGTAAGACATTAAATTAGCACATATTTAAAAATCAGAAGTTACTTCCTTAAATACCTTTTAATATACTAATTAAACTTTATGAGCAATGTACGGATTTAGTAATTTTTAAATGATATTATTCTAAAATGCATTTGACAGAACTATTCCTTTATTATATACTTGAAGAATATAAAAAAAAACAATTTCATTAATCCTATAAAATAATTGCATTGCTTAGTAGCACACCCATAAGAATTTCAAAATTTTGAAATTTATTTTTAGAAAATTAGATCTTATTTATAAAATAATACATTAAAATATTTACGGTATTCTATTTTTCATAGGATAGATGTCTAGTTAGAAAAAATTAGTCTTCATTTAATACCTAATTTATTTGATTTAATGAGAGTCTTTTAAAAAAAAAAGAAACTAACTGCTTGCAGATTTGGTTTTTTGTTTTCAATGTAGTGAATAAATTTATCTGTTTTTTATAAGAAAAAATATAGTTACATATTAAATTCAATTGTGTTCACCAAGAAATAGAATCAATGAACTAAATTTAAGATATTCTCTCCCGCAAGCCCTCTTTCTTTGGTATTAAAAAAAAAAGAAAAAAAAAGAAAGAAAAGACAATATCAGAAGAGGATATAGCAGAATTGAACCCCTTTTAATTTATAATATATGATGTCATTGTCAAACCTTGAGGTTCTATGACTTTTAGTTTGTTTAAGATGGAATCAAATTTGTAAGGGTATAGAAGCACCTGTCTTCAATCAAGGGTCGCTTCTTTCCTTTCTTCTCACCATTTACTCCATTTGATGCACCCTTCAAAATTTACTATTAGATCATTGATCTGATTTAAGAAACCACAGAAATTATTGTTTTCATAGATATAACTGTTACCGAGTCATCCTTCCACTTGATTGTTGTTCCAGTAATTTTAATTGCCCCGTCTTCAAAGAATGTATATGTCTTCTCTAGTTTTCTATCTTCAAAATAAGGATTCTCATTGAAATTCTGCAATTTTAAGCAGTTTAGTGACAGATCATTATCACATTCTGCAATTGAGGGAAGATACCAAATAGGACAAAAAAAAATGTAACATGTGAATGATGCAAACGGACAGATTTAGCATAAGTCGAACAAGTTAGATGAAGCTTACAAGTATGATGGAATAACCCAGCTTTACATCCTTCTGATCCTCCACTTTAAGAGAATCTAAATGCCTAAATATCTGCAACAAGAATAAGAGATCAACAGTTACGAGAGTATATATTTGTTTGCAGTTGATCATTACAGAATCAAAAGCCACTTTGAATTAGGACTTCAAAATAAATTGGAAATAGAAAGAAGTTGCAGAAGTATTCATTTTTCACCCAAGCCACAATCAGAGATTCAATAGATTAAAGAAACAAACCTTTTGATCTTCTTCCGACAAAAGATCACAAAGTGCAGGATGACTCAAGAACTGCAAAAATCAAGCATGTGCACCAAAGGAAAAAAAAGTAAATAAACTAAGTGGCTGCAAAAGATAAGATGTAAAACGTCAATAAATAAACAGATCACTCACAGCAGTTAACCAGAAGTCTGGAATCGTTTTGATAATCTCATTCCGTCTCACATAAACAGGCCACCTTATCTCATTATATTTCTGTTCAACTTCCAAAACTTTGTCACCTGCTTCTTCATTAACCTGTTGGATGCCAGAGGTACAAGAATAAGATCCAGTCTATTTATTGAATATTGAATTATATATAAGAAATTGCATTCATGCCAAATGGATCAGGCATCGGCAGAACATAACCATGGTGAACGTCTTGTACACATTGCCTATCAAGTCCTAGATTTACACTCTTTTTTTGAAGACTAAACAAGATCTCAGATCCTTTGACCCAACACTGGACCATTCATAACCTCAAATTGGGAGGAGCTTCTACAGAAGTTGGGAGTCATATCTAACATTAATTGAAATAAAACACATGGAACTCTTCTCCTTAAAAGTTCAAAAAAGTTCAAAAAATTGCAAAAAAGAAAAAAAAAAAAAAATTATATATATATTTACTAACCTGACTAATTTGCAAAAGTTGAAAGCAGGAAAGGAATATTAACATAGAGAGACAATGAAATTTTGAATTCTTGCTAAATGTTTTTATTAAAGTATATTTGGGGTTGAATAAATATGTATGTATTTTGATAAGAAGCAACAGTTCAGTAAGGTAAATGAAAGAAAGAACAAGAACCTCAACAAGAAAACATGGTGGGGGTGTGGGAAATCTACATCTGGATATTGTACACAACACATTAAACCACTCCTTGGCAAATAAATAAACAAATAAAACGAGCCAATCAATGTGAATAAGAATTTCAATGGCAGTCTGTTCGATGGAATTATTCCATCCAAGTTTTTTTTCTTTTTCTTTTTCTTTCCTGAAAGGAAACGCACTTCTCATTGATGGAGTGAAAAGTTAAATACAAGATATAATTCCCTAGCATGAACTTATAGAAAATATTGCCCAATTAGACGTAAACATATAAATTTAATAACAATAAAGTACACAAATGTTGACATATACCATGTTGGACATTATGATTCTATTTTCATTGCTTACATCTCAAGCTTTTTACATGTATCGCCTCATGTTAGGAAAGTATGAAACAAAGAAGAAGAGATATGATTGATGTTTGAGAGAATTGAATTCAACCCTATAAATGCATAACAGAAAAAGAAAGGGGAAACATAACCATCAGGAGAAAGAAGAATCTGGCATGTGGTTAAATTCTATCAAAATAGTATCTCTATTTAGTACTTAGGTAATAAGATTGCGTCATTTTAATAGTAATAAGATGATTCGACCTACTTGTGTCCTTGTATCCGTTTCATATATAACTTGCCTTAAAAATCACAACAACATTCAAGTAGTGAACGCTTGCGGAATATGATGAGCTATTCACCCTAATTCTTTGCAATTTTGGCAGAGTCAAATCCTTGCCAACTAAAAACAAGGAATTGAGGGAAAGTCAATGATATATAGCTCAGGGCCCAGAAGTTCGAAGTACTTTCAAACAGTTGAGAGAAGATCGAAATAAAGTGGTAGTTTAGCAATGATATATAGCTCAGGGCCCAGAAGTTCCAAGTACTTTCAAACAGTTGAGAGAAGATCGAAATAAAGTGGTAGTTTAGCACGAGATTTGAACAAGATAGATCTTACATAGAAATTCTTGTAAAAATCTTATTTTTCACTCAAGACAGGTTTAAATGTCTTTGTTGTATGTCATAGGGCATCCTTAGTTAGCATAAAATATAAAAATTTTAGGATAAAGAGTGTTAATGAATAATTTAAATAGCTTAAATCATTCACAGCCTCAAACTTTTAGCTCAGAGTATTTAGGGTAAAACTTGATAGTTGACAAATTATTGGAACCAGGAATGCCGTCAATGCAACATGAGCATAATTCAAAACGCCTAAACCACCCGTATTCCGTAGAAGAATCAGAAGCCAACGAAATTAGCATAAATCACACCGTTCCACCCGTTTGAAACTTCAACTCAGAAAGCATTACCAAAAGCTCTGTAATCCATGCGAGTCTCGGTCAAATACCATTTGGAAAACCACCTCATATTCATCAGAATAAATATGTAAGAAGTCCAAAAGGCAGGAAAAATCGGTTAACAGACACCAGTTAAAGAAGCAAGAGAATTAAAAGTAGGAAACAATAACAAAAGCCATCGTCCTAGGTAATTGAGCTAATATATCCATGAATCAAAATATGAACCCCAAGAACACAATTAAAGAGCAGAAAACGCTAATTTACAGTGGTAACAGGAAAATGCATGCACAAACCAAAACCTATTGTCATACATGTACGGAAACAACAGTGAAGAGAGGGAGAGAGAAGAAAGGAGGTGACCTTTTCGAGCTCGTCTTGAACCTCCTGTAACTTCTCGATACATTGAACGAGCTCGACGTCAATATGATCAGACCCGTCGTCCTCAACCTTGTCGGCAGGCTTGGACTTTTTACCCTTTTCGGCGACCATTTTAGCGGCGGAAACCTAGTTGGGGGAGAGGAACACCCTAACTTGAAGATGAAGCGAAGAAAAAGGAGGGAAAAACAGAGAGGGAATAAAAAAGTTTGGGGCCAAAAAGAAAGCGGGAATCGGCTAATGAAGTGGGAGTTTCAGAGTGAAGGCGGCTGCTCTCTATTTATATGGAGGGACGAACGTTCTTCTCCTTTTGTTTCCTATTTTCTTTTTTCTTTTTCTTTTTTTAAATAGTAAAAAAAGAAAGAAAATTAAATTATTTATAAGAAAAAATAAAATAGCAATCCAAGCTTTTTAATGGAAAAATGTCAATAAAAAAGTAAAATCGAATATATGCCGTTAACTCTCCGTTAAAAGAAGCCATGGATCCTGAATTGGGCTCACGTGTTTCTTGTATTGGGCTGCTCCCATTTTGGGCCTTCAGAAGCCCAATTATAATGACAATACTCGGCTTGTACTCTCAAGACAACTCATGCTAAATTATAATAAATTATAATGGTGTCGGTTCGAAGCACTAAAAGAAAAAGACCCGAAAACAACCATGGAAGTATCAACCGTTTACTTTGTCTCTTACCTTAGGGAGGAGAGGATCAACCTATCAATAAAATTCCATAATAATACAAAAGTCAACACATACGTAGAGAGATAAAACTACCATTGGTTGAAGACCGGAACGAAGCATTGCTTATAAGGTCGTGAAAACCTCTTCCCGGCGGATGCATTTTAAAATTTTGAGGGAAAGTCCGAAAAGAAAAAATTCAAAGAGAACAATATTTGCAATCAGTGAACTTAAGCTCTTATAGTCCAAAAACAAGAACTAAACTAAACATGAGAATGATATTGAGTCTTGAATTGGATCCATTACGACGCATCGTGCTGATATTGATCTTTACATGAACATTTACATTGATACTAACACAAGCTAATAGTTGATGCCTCAGCTGGACAAGCTGAGTCCACCCCATCATCAAAACACACCACATTTCATGCTTCCAATTACAATTTGAAACATGCAACTCAGCAACTTTCCATAGAAAGCTTTAAATTCTATAACACAAGATTACCTCATTTTACCAAAAACATTTGCTTCCATTGCTTTTCTTCTTCTACTTCTCCATTTGATTCCGAGTTGAATGTTGTAATGGTTAGCATGTTCTTCCCAAGACTCTGCTGCTACCTTCGACTTCCTATTGACTTTCTTCTAATATCAGAGGCAGCTCCAGACTTTGTCCTCCTCTCTCTATCTTTAAAATAACTTTGTCTCCGGCGTTGTACTCATCCAATAACTTGTACAATTCTGCTTTGTTTCTTACCTATAAAGACATACAGAACCTTATATTCTTAAGAGAACCATTTGGTTGTTCATGCAATTAGACAGAAACTATCTCCCAGTTTAATGCAGAGGGTGGAAATGCAACATTTGTTTGGAAAGAATGAAGAGCTCACCGGCTTGTTATCAATGGCGGTGACGATGTCTCCGAGTACTATATTGCCTGCAAAACCTCTGGTGGTGGGTAATAGTCCGGCTTTGGCTGCAGGACTATTTGCAGGAACCTGAGGAGTAAAAATCATGAATGAAAAGAGTATTACTCATCTTAAGTTGACGAACTTGATGCATCTTAGAAGGAAAAGAAATTAGTCTGGGGAATGTATACCAGTAGAATTAGAGCTCCATCACGAACGTTGAGTTGATTAGCGATCAGGTCGGGAGCAAAATCTACATTTATGCCAGCCCGAATTACCTATATGAAAAATCAGAATCTTAAACCATGAATTGTTTAAATCGAATAGAAATAAGACAAGGTGGAATCTTGTTTAGCAACTTAATCCTACTCTGCCAAATTGGATTAACTGAGGAACAATCTTGACTACGGTTAAAGATGGGATTGCAAAACCAACCCCAGCTGATGTTCCTGCAACCATAACAGAACAGACTAATGTTAATCACATCCCTAATCTTATTGTTGAACAGTAGGGCAAGAAAAATTTGAAAATCACAACTAAACATCGTCACTGTCAGATCTCACATCAGTTGGAGAGGAGAACGAAACATTCTTTATAAGAGTGTGGAAACCTCTCCTTAGCAGACGCATTTTAAAAACTTTGAGAGGAAACTCGAAAGGGAAAGCCCAAAGAGAACAATATCTGCTAGTGGTGGGTTTGGGCTGTTACAAATGGTACCAGAGCCAGACATCGGGCGATGTGCTAGCAAGGACGTTGGGCCTCAAAGGGGAGTGGATTGTGAGATCCCACATCGGTTGGGGAGGAGAATGAAGCATTCTTTATAAGGGTGTGGAAACCTCTCCCTAGTAGACACGTTTTAAAAACCTTGAGGGGAAGTGTGAAAGGGAAAGCCCAAAAATGACAATATCTACTAGCGGTGGCCTTGAGCTGTTATGGCAGGAATAGGAATGCAACCAAGTGTTAAAAATAATGAATCAAAACTTGGCTGAAGAAAGAGGGAGCTTACCTGTTTGAGTAAAAATAGCAGTATTAATACCAATTAAGTTCCCTTTCGAGTCAAGTAGAGGACCTCCACTGTCAAAGATACAGGAAAACTTAAGCTTCTTGATGTCAACATTAAATACATAAGGTGGTATCACTTTCATCAATCAAAGAAAGGAATAATAAGACAGACAAGATTTCCCAGGAGAAAGAATGATGAAATCTCAGAATAACCTATTCCCAGGATTAATAGCTGCATCCGTTTGGATTCCGCCCCCAATGGTGACACCAGTCTGACTAAAAATGTCACGGTTCAGTCCACTAATGACTCCAACGGTGAGGGTATGATCAAAACCAAAAGGATTTCCAATTGCCAAGCATTGTTGCCCCACTTTAAGAGAAGATGACTGCCCCACCTTGATTGGCCTCAACAACTCATTTGAGGCATCCACCTGCAAGAACACGGGCGTTTATCTCATACTTGTTTAGACTTTTGAGGAATTTTATTTCATATAAGAACCAAGGATCATTCAGAATATGAAAAAACAAGGAACAAAAGATGGGAGTTTTGAGGGATTTTATGTCCAGACAAATCAGAGAATGGATGAGCTATGATAATTCACAAATAAAAGACTCAGCCCAAACTTGATCAGAGATACCAATAATCATCCAAAATTGCACATTCTTGGATAAACCGTGAAGCAAAAGAATTTAAAGCCGAGAAGCCTTGCCTTCAAAACAGCAAGATCCTTTGTACGGTCTGCACCAATGAGCTTGCCTTCAAAATTCTTCTGTATCCTATTCAAACACAGAAACTGAGAAAGTAAATACCTGTTGTTCATGAAAATAGTATATTTGTGTAACTTCAAGTGTCCTCACCCATCGGATGCGAGAATATTAACACGTGCAACAACCTGCCCAGGACTCGGATTTCTTGCAAGAGCACTAGCAATTACTGTTTAGTAATAAAAAGCAAAGGCTATGAGGATATGTTGAACTTCTTTCTGAATCACAGTCTAAAGTTGATTACATGAAACATTAGAAATGCCATGTTTTGGTAAACAACAATGCAAAATTTAGATGATTCAATCTGTAAGTAACTCAATGTAGTTATTTTTTGCTGTATTTGGTGACCTCTCACCATGATAATTTGTTACTATATGTCCTTGATCATCCCAGACTACTCCCGAACCATTTCCTTCAGGAATCTGCAAATAGGCACGGTAATGATTTGGTCTTACACGAAGGTTATCAAAATAAGAACACGATAAACCGCTTGGAATATGCCAAGAACAACACGAACCATAAGTTTATTGCTAGATTACCTCAACCATGCCAGTTACGTTAAGTTGAGGTCGCAAAGTTACATCGAAAATATTGACGACAGAGTACGTATTTTTCTCGAACAGTTGGACAATTCTTTCCTGTCAATCACATAATTCTTGTTCATACATTATTACAAATAACAAGGACAACGAAGTTCGAAAACAAATCAGTAGGGTTTAAAAGAAAACCTCTGTAGGGAAGAGGGTTCCAGAAGGGAAAATAGTGGGAGTTACTTCCTCAATGGTTACAGATGGATCTCCCAAAGCTTGAGCTGTAAATACACTACACAACTTTGTTATAAATAAGTTATTTTGTCACAAGTACATCAAATATGAACAGACGTGAGGCTATAAATGCTACTTGGTTTAAATTAAGAACTATGCTTCTTAGAACCCTCAATCAAAATTTTGTACATTCCATGCTGACTGGAAGACTTGTACATGAAACTTGACAAGTTTGCTTCACTTACAAAAAAGACAAAAGATGACATTAGAGATCGAGAATGTGTAACCGCCCAAGCTCACTGCTAGCAGATATTCTCCTCTTTGGGCTTTCCCTAAAGGTTTTTAAACGCGTCCACTAGGGAGAGTTTTCACACCCTTATAAGGAATGTTTCGTTCCCATCTCCAACTGATGTGAGATCTCATAATCACCCCCTTGGGGGACCAACGTCCTAGCTGGCACACCGACCGGTGTCTAGCTCTGATACCATTCGTAACAACTCAAGCTCACCGCTAGCAAATATTGTCCTCTTTGGGCTTTCCCTCAAGGTTTCTAAACATATCCACTGGGGAGAGTTTCCACACACTTGTAAGGAATGTTTTGTTTCCCTCTCCAACCGATTTGGAATCTCACAGTTCACCCCCTTGGAGGCCCAGCATCCTTGTTGGCACATAGGCCGGTGTCTGGCTCTAATACCATTTGTAACCGCCCAAGCCCATCGCTAGCAAATATTGTCCTCTTTGGGCTTTCCCTTCCGGGATTCCCTCAATGCTTTTAAACGCGTCCACTAGAGAGAATTTCTACACCCTTATAAGGAATGTTTCGTTCCCTTCTTCAATCAATGTGGGATCTCACAGAATGTGTGTCAACTGTCACAACCACTATTCCCTGAAAAATCATAGCTAGGAGCTTGCAAGCAGCTCGGAGACTCACGGACATTATGAAAGAAAACATCTCTTGATGACCAAGAAACTAATATAACAGGACGCGTCCAATCGTGAACAAAATGCACTTCATAGAGCAGGGCATAAAGCTGTGAGAAAAGTACCTTGAAGGATATGCCCAAGAACTTAGGAACAAACTAGCAAATAACGTCCGCCGAGTTGTGAAAAGAAATTTGCTGCTAAGTACAGAACCCAGATCCCCAGACTCATCGCCCGCACTCCTGAATAATCAGCTAAGCAAATTACAAACTGAGAACTAAAACATATGAATCCGAATCAATAGGTACACGATGGACAATTAATTTTGATCAGATAATGCAATGGCACAGAGAAAAACAACCTTTGAATGGAAATGGATTGAGCAGTGGTGGGATTTGAAGTGGAGGGTTGAGAAACAGAAGACACGCCATCAAAGCATAATTCCCGCCTTCCCAAGAAATGGGGAGTATTGCATGCCAGAACTTGCATTTCTAAGAGTTAAATTTAGAGATAAACAAATCAACCCAAGGGAGCAAGAGCAAGAGCAAGACTAATTTCACAATTTCGAAATGGTTCCTCACTCAAATATCGTCATTGAATCGGTACAAAAGAGGGAGATTGTAAAATGCTTCCACTAAGATTAATTACTAACCTGAAGACGAACTCTAAACAGAGGCGGCAAAATCAGAGACGGCGTTGTATTCCAACAACCCAATAGAGAGGAAGGGCCGGCGACGATAGATGGGGATTGAGAGGCAAAGTAATGGGAGGGTCTTCCAGAGAAGAGTGTACTCTTTAAACTTCTTCTTCGTCCATGGAAGCTATGGAACTGTGGAGCTGACACAATCCACAACCAACCACCAAGGATCATCCAATTCTCTCTCTAATAAAAAATGGATTGGTTTCTATTTGGGGATTATGATTTAATTCTACTTTGATATTAAAAGCAATAAATATTTATCACTTTTCTAGGGAAGAGTGTTTTTTATTGGTTTTGTAAGGACTCTCAGGCTTGGTAGTAAATTGGTTAATGTCTTCCATCACTTCATATTCACGTTTAAAAATAGACGTTGGTTAGAGAGAAGTTTTCACTCTTATAAACAAAATTGTCTATTAGAGACAGGTTTCTACACTCTATAATAATTGTTTCCTCCCCTTCTCCAACTAACTGGGATGTCACAGTATACTCCCTTGGAGACCCAACATTTAAAAAAAAATTGGTCTGTTAGAGAGAGGTTTCTACACTCTATAATGATTGTTTGGTCCCCTTCTCCAACTAACTAGGATGTCATGGTATACTCCTTGGAGACCCAACATCCTCATTAGCACACAACTCTATGTTTGGATCCTACAATCTACCCTCTTTGGGAGTTAATGTCAACGCGTCTATTAGAAAGAGATTTACACGAATTGTTTCGTTTCTCTCTCCAACTAATGTGAGACCTTACGAGTTTGTAAAAATATGATTTTTGTATTTTTTTTTTCTCTCTCTCTCTGTATATTCATACGCGTGTAACTCCAGTAACATATAGACACATACCCAACTCTTGGAATAAAAAAGTAGAATGAAAATCACATTTAAAAAGTGGTCACGAGTATATAGAGAAAAACGACGAAGGTTGTATCCTAATCTTCCCCGTTTGAAAATTAATACAGCTCAATTTATGGCGACACCATTTCAATTGGTCAATTGAAATGGTATGCATATTAAGCACTCTTCCCACCAACTTCAAATCCACCATAGCCAAGAAGTAAGCTTCATCATCTGGGTCATCTTCATCAAAGGCATCTTTACAGTTCTTCAATCTCCATGTCTTTCTCTGTATTATCTTCTTCAATTTTCTGTCCTTCTGCAACACACAACTCTCTCAAACAAGGTGAGTATCTAATGCGTTGGATGCATGTATGGAGTTTATATTAAATGGAAGTAAGTGACTAACTTTATGAAGATCTAACAGAATTTGGTTTAGAATGTTGGAATATGCAGGGCTGCTACGCTCTTGTTGTTGTTCTATAATATGAGACTTTGAAGTTGATGATATATGGGCAAGTTTATCGGCTCGAATGAATTGCCAGAACACTCTTATACATTCCTGCAATATCTCAATAACCCTATCCATTTTAACGCCCTCTTCCTCCTCTCTTCTTCCTGTCTTCTTATTGTCTTTCGCTTCGTCTTCTGCAATCAAACACATTCTTACAATTACTTAATTTTCTTCCTAATTTGATGCTATGCTAATAGTGTAATCGCGAGTAAATCGTGGAAATTAACCGAGTTCATTCCATTAGCATATTTAAATAACAATATATCCTACAAATATAAAAGAAAATGGCATCTCGGCCAAGATGTTATTCCACTCACTTACTATGGCTTAATCTACGAAATAGGGATCACTCTAACAACAAAATAATTTAACATAAATTAATAAAAATATTTCTAAAATTTATATTTTATCTTACAAAAAAAACTTAAATTTTAATAAACCTTTTAAAAATATATTTACATCGAAGTTGTTCCCAAATTTAAGGGTGTTTTTAAATATTCAAAATTATCATTTTTTTACTTTTTATTTTTTATTTTTTTAAAGTTTAAAAATATTGTTGAAATTATAAAAAATTTAGAAGTTTTTTTTAATTAATCTATCTCAAAATTTATAAGTATGAATTTAATATATTTATAAATTTTAAAAAATATCTATGTATTTAATAGATTTCTAAATTTTAAAAATATCTATTTTAAACTTTTAATTTTGTATTTAATAGGCTTTTTAATTTAAAAAATGTCAAATTTTCTGTTTAATAAGTTATATATATATATATATATATATATATATATATATTTTTGTAATGTCTAATATGTTGATTAATTTTTTTAAAAAAATTGAAATAAATAAGACGAAGTTTAAAATATATAATAAAAAATTTAAATATTTTTTTAGATACTTTTTAAAGTTTAAATATGTATTAAATATAAATATATATATATATAAATAAACTTGTGTAGGGTTAAATAAAGAAGCAAAAGCAGAGGAGACAACATTTGACTCACCTTTGAGCAGAGGAACTTGCAGAAGCTTTCTCTTACCAACACGACTTGTAGCATAATATTCAACTCTCGACCCTTCCTCCGACCATTCATTCTCCATAAATCTCTGTATCAACACTTTAAAATGCTCAAATTTCTCTGCAACTTCATTGAATCTGTAACTTCCATACCCTTCTCCGCCGCTAATCTCCAAAGCTTTCTTGTACTGCCACACTATAAACTCCCATGAAACCCACATTTGCACCACATAAACCACCTCCAACTCCCCTTCCATTCCTCTGTTTTCCCCTGTTTTTGCTTCGCCTTTCTTATCAGGCCTGCACCCACACAGCCCTTTCGATGAAACAGACTCCACTAACCCCTTCGATTGCTTCATTTTCCACTCTGCAAACCAAATTCCATGCGGGGTTTATGAAACAAACAACAATTGGATGAATGAATGAATGAATGAACTGACCTTTTGCGATTTGGTGATTTAAAGTGTCGTATTTTCGCATCTTTTCTGTGTATTGCTTGTGGAATTCGTGGAGTTCTTTTCTTATGCCTTTGCGATTTGATCTTTCTTCTTTCTTCCGTCGTTTTGAATCTTCTTCCATGGCTATTGGGTACTCCGATTCTTCAGGAATTGAGGGCAACCCAGATTCGGATTTTGCTTTGGCTTTCACCTTCTTAATCTCATTTTTCAGTTCTTCTATGAAGTCCTGATCAAAACTCCCCGATATGGCTTCCACAGGTTCATCAAATTCATTATCATCTTGGATTATGACATCATTGCTGCCTCGCAACCCATTTGGGAGAAAAATTTCTGGGTCTTCTCGGGGACAAAGATCTAAATCCGTGTCAGAAGTTGAAGAACTCGAATCATCAAAATCGTTCTCATTTGAAGTTTCATATACAGGTGGGTCAACATTCTGTGTAGTAGTTCTCAGAAAATCCTCGTACGTTGGAAACTTAAAGCTTAGAGATGAAAATGGCGTTTCTTCAATTCCATCACAATCAACATGTTGTTGAAACAGGGGTTGTTTATTATAGTATTTGAAGAAACAGAGTAGGAGCGGGAACAGAGCACAGAACAAGATCAAAAGGGGTTTCAAAAGAAGAACCAGAACGTCATTAAAATTTCCAGAAAACTTCATTCGTGGAGGGTTTTGGAGAAAACAGAGGAAGTTTGTGTAAGATTGGAGAAGAACATGATTCTAAAGCAAAAGCTAGGACATTTTGGGAAATTTTTGAATCAGACCATTTAGGAAGATGAATCTCGTATTTGATTCTCATAAATTCTCATTTAGCTTCATGAAAATGGAAATTATCAAAGATTTGTAAGGCTTAAAAGGATATTATATGGAAGAAAATAAAACTTTGGTCTTTTTAAATTTGAAAGTGGAAGAACAGGGCTGTGTTGTGGCAGCCATATATGATCAGTCATTTTCATTAACGATTGACTTTCTAAATATAATTTTAATTTTGATTTTACTTTTAATAACAAAGACTAAACTTTAAATAATAGTTAATAAAATGGGTTTAAGACATTCTTTGTTTTTATTGAATTTAAAATAATCAAATTGCATAAGAAAATTATGACTCATAAGCTTGTTTTATATGCTTCACATTTTTTTTACTATTTAAATCAAAAATTAATTAAATAAAAAAGAACCCCATTGGATTGATGCATATTTAATGAGTTTTAATTTGGAAAATTTGATCCTAATTTTTTTTTTTATTTTCAATAATACTTTTAATTTTTTTAAAAAAATAAGTTTAAACATTTAAAATTTTCATTAATACAATTCTTATACTTGTTATTAATATTATATTTCAAAAATGCTCGTAAAATTTTAAATATATATTTTTTATTTTTATTGTCTATTGTTGCATCAAAATACGAATGGAAGTAGGGTATAAGGAAAGCAACTATGTCGTCATCAATTTTATTAAAACGAAGATAGAAATATAATGTTTATTGGTGAGTTGTTAAGGAAATGAACGAATCTAAGTCAATTCCAAAGTATTTCATTTAATTTAGGGATTAGGGTTTTGCTTTTTCCACCTACTCTCATAATTAATTAAAAGATTCGAGTAGATAACACATTTTTAAGGATTAAGTAGAACATCAACGATGTAATGTATCTACCTCATGTTGCATGTTAGGAATCACGAACCTTAATAATAATATGATATTGTCACGAACCTTAATCACAAACCTCTTACTTACGAATATGTGAATAACGGTATACCAAAAAATAAATGTACCTAAAAACATTAGAAACATCCAATTTTTTTTTTTTTTTAAACCATGTCTCTCTTATTAGCAACATTTAATGTTCTTGTACCTTCTTTTATGCAAAAATTATAGAGGTGAACATTTAAATTCTATAAGAAAAGACAATGTTTAAAAGTGCTTTTGGAATTGATTCTAAGATTATTATAAAACATTATCAACTTCTTGTTCTGTTTGGTGAAATTAATGATTATTAAATTCGTTACACTTACTTTTTAACACACTACTTCATTTACACCCGTTTTTAAACCCATTTTAATAATATAAACTTTTAGGAGTATGAAAAAAATAATAAAAAGGCGAAGAATATTTATGAGAGGAGATAAATATTAATAACAAAAAACGAGAGAAAAGCAACCATTCATGACTACGTACAACTATTCACAACTATTGGTGAAATAATATAAATATCTACAAATTAAGCATTTTTTTCACTTAAAAAATAAAAAAAAGAAAACACATTTTTTTCCCCTTAAAATGTATACAAGAAATTATTGCACTTTGCATTAAACATATAATTTATAAGATATGAAAATGAGAGATATCTTGGAATAGAAGCATGAAATATTTAGTGATGAAGAAAGGGGCTTTCATTATTTACCTTTATAGTAGAGTCAGCTAAGAAGGGCCATTATTATTCATTACACGTAGGGGATTGAAATAAATAAATAAATAAAAATAAAAATTAATAAGAAGGGTTATTATTATTATTATTATTATTATTAAAATTATTAATCCACAGGGCTGCCACATTGAATACAACGCGGTTTTTTGCAGCAGCTGACTTGGGGCATGCTGCTGCTGCTGCTGTTGCTGCTGTGCTTGTAATTTAATGCTTCTTGCTGTCACCTTTTGACTCTTTGCCTTCCCCTTTTTTCTCTCTTCTATTTAAGCTTCTAAACGCCATGAAAGTTTCAACCTTTGCAGAAGAAATTTGAAGGCTAAGGATATGGGGAGGCCTCCATGTTGTGATAAAAATGGTGTCAAGAAAGGACCTTGGACTCCCGAGGAGGATATTGTTTTGGTCTCTTATATTCAAGAACACGGCCCTGGAAATTGGCGGGCCGTTCCTGCTAATACAGGTTTGTTAATTCTGTGATTAAAGCAGACAATATCTGTTAGCTGTAAGTTTGAGTTTGTACTGTGTTTGTTGATTTTTGCAGGGTTGCTTAGATGTAGCAAGAGTTGTAGGCTACGATGGACGAATTACCTTAGACCGGGAATCAAACGGGGTAACTTCACTGATCAAGAAGAGAAGATGATTGTTCATCTTCAAGCCCTTTTGGGGAATAGGTATTAATAATTTTAAGTTGTTTGATTTTTTTGTTACTCATGAGTTGATAATTTATGTGATTTATGGTTGTTTAGATGGGCCGCTATAGCTTCGTATCTTCCGCAAAGAACAGACAACGATATAAAAAATTACTGGAACACGCATTTGAAAAAGAAGTTAAGGAAGGTTCAAGTGAGTTCAATGGGGCATTTTGGAGATGGGATTTCATCAACTTCATCGTCAATGCCAAGAGGACAATGGGAGAAGAGGCTTCAAACGGACATTAGAATGGCAAGACAAGCCTTATGGGAAGCTCTCACGCCACAAAATTCAGCTCCTTTTGGTGAAATAAAGCCTTCATACCACAAAGTTCAAGCCACGGGCTATGCGTCAAGCACTGAGAATATAGCCAAATTGCTTACCGGGTGGATGAAAAATCCACCCAAGACCACGGCGGAGAGATGCCCAAATGGTGGTAGCTCCGGCGGCGGAGCAGATGAATGTGAGGATAATATGGGGTCGTTTTTTAGATTTGAGTGTTTTGAAACGTCAAAATCTAATTCGGAGGAAATGAAGACGGATCCTGATGTTCATGATTTGCCACTTTCTATGTTGGAAAAATGGCTTTTTGAGGAAAGTGGTGGAGTTCTTCAAGGAAGAGATCATGATCATTGCCTTGATGATATTGGATTCTAGAGGGACTATTTTTTCATATGTCCTTTAAATTTATTTAACTCAATAGTATAGAGAATGAATGTAAATTCCTTATTCATGTTCTTATTTACTAAATCAATCCATTTATCTCTTCTTTAATTCTACACTTAAATTCCCATGCATGCTAATATTAGATCGATCCAGAAATTAAATGATGTGTTCTTCTTAAAAATTCAAATCTCACTAACCCTATATACGTGAATTTGTCTAGAAAAACCACAAAAGGGTTTGATTGTGTTGGGAGTGTTTTACATGTTGGAAAAGAAGTATAAATAAAGTACGTGCTGTAAAGGCATTGAAAAGAAGTATAAATAAAGTACGTGCTGTAAAGGCATTGAAAAGAAGCATAAGGTCTCATGAGAATTGTTGCCAATTAAATGGGATTTAGAACATAGAGAAAAAGAGGTTGAGAATTTGTCGCATTTTCCAACTTGGATATGCAACAACAAAACTTAGCCTTAAATTTCTTGCACTTTTTTCTTCTTCAATGAGCTGTTGCTCGCATGGACACCACAGGATTGTAAAACGCTCCGTTTACGTTAAGATAAGATCAACAATCATGAGCGAAATATTTTTCGTGGTCGAGATGTTTGAGTCACATGTCGCTCGTAGCTAATGAAGTATCATGTGAGGGGAGTTAATATTCTTTTGCATGTGAAACTTGTAAATGTACAATGGGGTGATGCCCTAGTTTGGGAATGAACTATGATGAGCTGATGGTCATTAGGGTTGAGCCTTAAAGATTCAAAATTATTGGTGATTGATACCAATATTTTGTTTATATTTGTGGTTGAGATGTTTGATATTTTGGAAAGAGGAAGTCATGTGGGTGTTGGAGAAGGTCATTGTAAGGCCACCTCATGAGTCATTAACTACACCATGTGGATTATGTAAACACAAAACGCCAATTTGGGATTGCCAAGTGACAACACACACCCACTAAAAATTTCTGTCGCACTGACCGTACATGATCACTAAACGCTTAACTTTAGAGTTCGTATAATTAAACTACTGAAAAAAAAAAAGAGTTGTACTTTGTTGACATAGGTAGTAACTTTCAATTATTTTCAATTTTTTTAGTTATTTTATTATTAGAATCGCTCTCCTTTGATTGTAGTATCGATTCATTTATGTACATTTTTTATTTGAGTGTCAGATCGTAAGATATGTATATATTTGATAGTCAAATAATATGACCCACTAATATTAATGTTGATTTGCATACAATTGAGTGTAATAATATACATTGTGTCAAAGTTTCAAATGACATACCCTACATCATTGACATTGTTGTTCCTCACACGGTTAAACATTACACATTTTTATGAATCGAGCATCGTTCGTAGATATTGTAATAGTTTGAGTTTACCGCTAATAGATATTGTTCGCTTTAGTCTGTTGTGTATTACTGTAAGTCTTGCGATTTTAAAACGCGTATCTTAGAGAGATAATTAAATAAAAATCGATAGTGGGACAAAATGATTATGAAATGTTATTTATGTGGTCTATTTTAAATGATGTGATGATTTTACAAGTTAAACAAAAAATAGTAAATAATTAATAAACCACAACACATGAAGATAAAATATTAAAAAAAAATTAATAAACATGCCAAGCCATTACTCATTTACATCTGGCATCATAAATAAAAAGTGCATATCATCATATAACTTTGTTATGATTTGTTAAAAAACGTGTCACTCATTAATAAAATGTATATAGATGGATGTATGGATGATGTTTTTAATTAATACCCATGTTCTAGGACGACCTAGTCACGTTACTTTTTCTT
The DNA here is from genome assembly GCF_002738365.1 of Cucurbita moschata. Lineage (NCBI taxonomy): Eukaryota > Viridiplantae > Streptophyta > Magnoliopsida > Cucurbitales > Cucurbitaceae > Cucurbita > Cucurbita moschata. The sequence continues at coordinate 6,432,186 of NW_019268518.1, forward strand.
CATTTCACTCTCCCCACGAACCAATAAGAGTCATTTCAGCATGTTTTGTCCTCACTCACATGAGTTGTAAGAAAATTTTGAAGAGGTAACCGAACATAAAATTGCTTAAACAAAATGACTTTCATCCAACATCTTCCCTCGAACAAAGCACGCCTCCCTTTAATCGAGGCTCGACTCCTTTTTCTTTTGGCGTCCTTTATTTGACATTTGAGGATTCTATTAATATGACTAAGTTTAGAACATGGCTCTGATACTGTGTTATGTGTTAGAAGAACACGACTATTCACAATGGTAACTTTGAGCATGAGCTCTCGTGACTTTGCTTTGAGCTTTCCAAAAGGCCTCACACCAAAGGAGATAGTATTCCTTGATTATAAACCCATGATCATTCCCTCAATGAGCCGATGTGAGACTTTCATCCAACACCCACAAACCAACAAGAGTCATTTCAGCATGTTTTGTCCCTACTCACGCGAGTCGTAAGAAAATTATCAAGAGGTGACCAAACATAAAATTGCACAAACAAAATGACTTTCAATTCATTTAAGCATTTTTGTAGTCATGTTTGTTTCAAAATCACTCTCAATAAGACGTGGTCGTAGGTTTCTTTTATTCGGGTGTTAATTTGACATGAATACCAGTAAATTTACTGCTTGATAGGTGCAGTAAATGTGAAGATAATTGATGAATGTGTAAAATGGTAAAGAAAGGGTTTTCAATTTGTAGACAGACATGGCGATGGAGCAACATATAGCAATGGTGTCATTCAAGGAAATATAGAGATGGGCCTACGTGTTGTATGGTGAAAAGAAGAAAAAGGGAATCTTTGCAAATTGGAGTAGCAGCTTAAAAAAGATGAACAAATTTTGATACGCATTGGACAGTGACAACAATGCTGTAAATCTAACCCTCTTCATACCATCATTACTCGCTTGCTTTGAATCAAAACATCTTGTGTTTATGTAATGTATTGGGAGATCATTATTTCCTTTGCTTTTTGCATCATAACGTGTTGTTATTCTTTGTGCATGAACCACAACTAAGTGATGAAGAAGGAATAAGGGTGCGTTGTAGTTTAGAATCAACCCAACTATCCATTTCCATGCAAAACCCATACCAAATTTGTCGTAAGAGTCGTGAGATATTCGTCTTTCAAATTCACATCCACCCTCGTCCACGTACAATCTAGTAGCTATTGTTCACTTTGACCCGTTACATATTACTGTCAGCCTCACGGTTTTAAAACGAGTCTGTTAAGGAGAAGTTTTTACACCCTTACAATAAATGTTACGTTCCTCTCTTCAACTTACGTTGGATGTTAGTTCCTGATGGGTACCTCTAAAATTTCAAAGCCTAACTTTGAATCACTTCCCTCCCCAAACACTTCGCATGGCATAACACGATCTCACTTTTTCGTATGAATCATTATAACAGCTCCCTAAGCTCACTCCTAGCCAATATTGTCTTCTTTGGACTTCCCCTTTCGAGCTCCCCTCAAAGTTTTAAAACGCGTCTGTCAGGGAGAGGTTTCCACGCCATTAAAAGAAATGTTTGGTTTTCCTCTCCAACCGATGTGAAAACTCACGATCATCAACCAGTTTTTGTTTAAATTATGTTTGGAAGTGATGGTTCGTGTTCATTTAAATTTTAAAATTTGTAATCTTTTGTTCCATAAAATCTAGCTATAGTGTATCATTGTAGGATTCTCTTTAATCATGTCTCAAATCTTGTCTTAGCAAATGGATAGCACCAGCCAACCAGAAAAGATGGCAACAACTTCCCTTCAATAGTGGGTTATGTGTTAATTGAAGCTTTAATCAACTTTTAAGTACATTGTTAAACAAAGTTTCCACTACAACAACCAACATGATTCGATGTGTGGGCCTTCCACATTGAATATTAAGTAATATTACTAAACAAATTCTGCCATAAACACATAATTCAAACTAAAATAGATTTGATGGAAATAATTCAAATCAAAAGTAAAATACATAATCAAGCTCCATTTGAGGGAGATGAAGAACAATCACACACAACCTCAGTTCCTACAGCTTGTCTTCTATGGAAGTTCCGGTGACAACCACAGGCAGCACAAGTGAGTGCAGCGATCGTCCCTTCGTCGCCACTCGCCATGAATTCCCGACACCCGTCGACAGCATACCCTCCGACGCCAGCGGCATGGTTCTTTTGGCACTCCCCATATCTAACACTCCTTACTGTCAAAGATGAAGCCACAGTGTCTCTTGAGCTTTCTTCCCTTCTAACTACAACTTGACGCTTCCTCATTTTTGGTAATGGGAGAGGAATATCTTTGTGTAAACTTATGAGAGATCACAATTTTGTAAGCCATAACCCCCAAAACACTCAGTTTAAATAGAGTCAAAAGTTTTACGTTTTAAAAAGAAAAACTTTTAATGACATGTCATTTTTTCGTTCGTTGATTCTATATTAAACTTTTTTTTGTCTCTCTGTTAATTGGGTTCCAGGCCCTTGTAAAAAAATGATATGTTCTCTTTTGTGACTGATGTGAGGGAAAAAAAGATGCTTGTTTTGGTCAAGAACAGTTGCTCGAGATATCTCGAGGAGACATGTTTTTTGTTTTAAATTATGAACCAACAAGAATTCAAAAACAAAAGAGCTAAAGATTTGAAAATGAAGAACAATAATTCAAATGTAAATAAGGCAAAAAATTAAAGATGTTAAGAAAAGTTTTTGTTTCCACGTAGCTGATTGATTGGTTTAATATAGAATTGAACAGCTATGTAATAAGTTGGGTTTTGATCCTAATGTGTAATGTGGCCCCTAAATGAGTGTAAAAATGGGCAGGTTTTTTGTGGGGGCGTACTGCCTAAAATGACGCTCCACTTTGGCCTATGTACCCTCTCCTCTTCCTCCTCCTCTGCAAACCAAGCTAATTTCTTCCAACTCTTTGAGTTTGCTACTCATTTTGAAATGTTTTGATATCAACTTAGAGGGGTGGATATATTGTAAGCTTTTGTCGAACATAGCCCAACAATTACGTTGTAGTAATGGTTTTTATATACTATACTTGGAAATGTACCTCAACGTTCATTTATAATTCGTCCATCTAGGCTACTAGATAGGTGAAAATTGCTATGTTGTTGAGGTATATATGGTTAATGTTTAAAAGCTTTATATGGTCAAAAGTGGATATGTAATATATTTATGTACATTTATTACCTGTCGAGAGACATTGAGTGTAACGTAATAGACAATATTATACATTGTGAAGGTTCATAGTTCCTAATATAGTATCAAAGACATGCTCTTAATTCAGTCATGTCAAACAAATGATTCTTGACAGTCTCCCGACCGACCAAATCATTTTTGATGCCATCACCCATTATGTTTCCCAAAGGCTATTACTCAGTGACACATTGCCAAGGTGGGAAACCACTATATAATATTTGATTCTCTTCCTTTGCCTTAAGGTTTTTCAAATCTAATAATTTAATTCTTTTCGAAATCCGACTATTTAATTTAAAACATATAGGTTGGGTTGGGTTGGGTTGAATTTTTAAGATTATTGTGAAGATTAATAATATTCGATGTTTCTAACTAATATCATCGATAAAGTGAATATTTGAAATTTTAATTTTATGATATTTTAGTTATTAATGTAATATGTACAGTGAAGAATTACCATTTTTTTTTAATAATTAAAAAAACTCGACAATTTAACAAAACCCAACCCAAAATTAGAGGGTTGAATTGTAAACTTTATTCGAGTTACTTGAGTTACCAATCAAATTAATTCAAAATTTCAAGATGGTCTAAAAGATTTTACACCAATTTTAGAAGGGAATATTCCCAAATAATTAAATTATAAGAAAGTGTAAAAAATAAAAAAATAAAAAAATCTAAAAAAAAGGGCCTATTGGGCCTTTTTCTTGTTTGGTTTTTTCTATAAAAAACATTGGGCCATTAGTCTGCAAAATGACCGGCCCAGGCCCAATTCGTTTCTCGGCAAAGGGTGTTAGTCGGAGCACCGAATTTACAAAAATGCCCTAATTTTGTGGTCCATTAATTGCATTAATGTCTCACTATTGTATTCTTACACATATGTTGGGTGTTTCTTCCACACCCTTCCATTTCAACCACTTCCTTAATTTTACAAATTGGAATAATAAAAAAAAAAAAAAAAAAAAAATTCTCCAATAACCAAATATATATATGGTAGGAGGTAGCTAAAATATTAATTCCCAATTATTTCCAACACCCAACTTTATAAATTCAAGTTTGACTAAGGAAGGAAAATAATAATAATAAAAAAAAGATAGAAACTTTATGTTTGAACCAGGATTCGTTTGTGCTAGGGTTTTAGGTGACCTTTATTGGTAGCTACTAGGGCTCGATGATGCTAAACCCTCACCCATTTAGAATCCAATGAAAATAGACCGGGTGCTTTTCTCCAAATGCCAAAACAACCCTTTATTAACTCTCTAAATCAAATATTGTATGTTTTGACCCTATGTATCGCCGTCGGGAGAGGTTTCCACACCCTTACAAGAATGTTTAGTTCCATTCTACAAAGTTATTAGATCTTGCATCAAAAAGTATTATTATTTTCTTCTTTTTCTATTCATGTAATGATTATAAACGTGACAAAGAAAAGGGTATTAGATTATGATGATGAAATAAATCAAACAACATTATTCTAAACCCTTCTTTAAACGTAGATTAAGTAGTAGCAAAGGCGGCAGCTGCAGCAGCAGGTACATCACTGACCCTTTGCACTTTGCTTCATTAAACAATAAACAATAGTACCCAAGTACCGCCAATGATTGAAAATAGTAATATATATATAATTTAACTTAATTTAATTATAATTATCCCTTAATTAACTTAATCAGCATTTGGAAATGTGCACAAAATCTAATATTCAGGCAATATTCTACTTTCTGCTGCTTTCTCCGAGACAGAAGATCAGGGGGAAATCTTTTGGTCTCTGTGATGAGACGTTAGATTCATGAAATTTACAGAAACAGAGAAAAAAAACATTAAACATTCGTTAACACCGAATTCAATGTGGAGTTAATTAATGATTAATGCATTTAATCACTAATTTCATGTTATAATCCACTCCAAACAGGGTGGTCTTCTCATTAATTGATTCAATTAAACACTAAGCTAAAATGAAAATTTCAAAGGGGGGGAAAAAAAAAAAAACAGAGCTACCTAGCTTGGATTTCTATATCAGCTAATGATGAGGATGATGCAGTTTTATTCTTAATTACTTGTGAAACAGAGCAGTAGATCAAGAGGAAGAAGATGACCCATTTGAGCCAATATGCATATGTAAACCCGCATCTGCTCTGTCTTCGTTGTTGTTGACGGCGGCGGCGGCGGTGGCGGTGGCGGTGGGGGTGGTGGTAGTGGCGCCATTGGTGTCGGTCTTTTTTCCCATGGTGTTCTTGTTGTTGTGCATCCATACTTTGAGAACCCCTCTTTCAATTCCGATTTCATTGCAGAAATCTCGAACCAAATCTTCGTCTCTCTTCTGCATTTTCCATCCAACTCGTTCCGCTAAATCCAACATTTTCTCCTTTTGTTCGTTGCTGAATTTTGTTCTGAATCGTTTCCGTCCATTTGGGCTCCGCTGTGCGTTTTCCGGCGGAGGACCGGACAACCCAGCTGAAAGCGCCAATAACATATGTGGCGCGGAAGGGTAATACGACGACGAGATCGGCGGCGGCGATGCAGAATTCGGACTCCAATTGCCAGCCAACGGCGGAGGAGGCGGGTGATGGCGATGGTGCGGCTGATACTCAATGACATGAGTCGGAGCGGAATTAATCGCCAAAGTGGAGATTGGTTCCTCAGGGTCCCGGCGGTGGAAATTCCGGTGACAGCCACACGCAGCGCACTTAAGCGAAGTGGGATCGTTAGGAGTGGCAGAAGGAGAGGGCATAAATTCCCCACATCCGTCTAAGGCATGAGCTCCTAAAGTGGCGGCGTGGTTTTTGAGACATTCTTTGTAAGTAACAAGCGGAGGGTGTTGTTGAGCGTGGTGGCGCTTGAGAAGGCCGTTGGTGAAGGGCGGCGATTTAGCGGAAGGCGGCGGAATGGTTGTGGGAGCATTATCAGTGTCGGGGTCGGGGGATTTAGTGTTATTAGTAGTAGGGATGGGAGCTGCTGGGGCTAAATCCATGGCTCTCTCAAAAACACAGACCTCTCTAAACATGGAGAATTAAACAACAACAACAAGAACCACAACAAAGAAATAAAAACTTAACCTTTCTGTAAAAAAAGAAAAAAAAAAAAAAAAAAAAAAAAAAAAGAGAAAAAAGAGAATAAAAATCAGAGCTTTTCTGTGGTGGAGCTTTGTTAACCCAATAGAGTAGTTGGGTTATTTAACCCTGGTTAGTTATAATGTGTGGTTAGTTGCATGGGTAATAAATACGGGAGTGGGGGAGTAATTTTTAGTATATGTCTAAGTTAATTTTAAATTTAATTTTGGGGGTTCTGATGAATTAATGAGTCGGGTCTCGTCGTCTGTGGATAATTATGAGTGGGTCAGGGGTGGGTTGACCCGGGGAATTTTTTTTAATTATTTTATTTATTTAAATTTAACTATAGCTGATGGAGGGAGGACCAGAGACAATACACTGCAACCCCATGTTATTATTTTTTTTAATTTTAATTTTAATTTTTATTGCCAACTTGCAGGAAGGACTGGACCGCTTTTAAAGTTACCTTTATTATTATTATTTGGGTTTTTTTTTATATTGGCAGGTACTAATGAAATGACGAAATTGGTGCTGTGGATATGGTGTTTAGGAGGGAAGTGGGGAGGGTAGAATTGTCTTTCTCAAGAGTTGAATATTACGGCTGGAAGTGGAAGGTATTTATGTCGGCTTCAAAGGAATTTTAGGATGTTGAACCCATATTTTGATTTCTTTTTAATTTATTATTCTCATGCTAAACGACACCGTTTTGAGTTTCTCATTCTACCAGATATTATTAGCGTAGGATCAAACAATTTTAAACTTTGGAGTGAGGTTATTAAATAAACCACGTGGAATAAGTAATCAGTATTTATTATTTTAAAATTTAAAAATTGGGAAGGGTAGAAAGGGAAGAAAGGATGAAATATTAATAATTTGCATCGAAACCGTAAAACAAGCTTTTCCGTGCTTTCATTCTCACTCAATTATAGCTTTTTCTCCCAATAATGGTCGACCATATTATTTTATTTATTTTTTATTTTCCCTTTCGAGAGGGCATTTTGGGAAATTGGGTAGCCAAAAATGCAAATATGAAAAATGTAGGGGGGTGGTGGGACCGGAGTAGGGGGGGTCAAGTAATGGGGCAGCTAAACCCTTTCACTCATAATTGTAGGGCATGGGCCCCATCGTCTTATCATATTAATTACATTAATTAATTCATTCACATTTTATTTATTATTTATTTCTTACCTTTTTTTTTTTAAATTCTTTATCTACTTCTCTTCTTTACCACCCACCAAAATTTAATTAAATATCTAAATAACATGCTTTTATATTTATATCACCACTTAAGTAATAAGCTTTTAAACTAAGCTAATATGTTTAATTAAATTATGAGTCAAAATGATAATAAATATTCATAATTCAACAACCAACCAACAATCATTTTATATGCTCCCTTAAATTTAGACTTTATAATTCTCAACATTTCATCCATTATTTTTTTAGCTTATACTAAAAGGAACCAACACATCAAATATGTTGGAAGTCCCATTATTATTCCTATTATTATTATTATATGCATCGTATCTCATTTACCTAAAATATATTCAAATCTTTGTCCTATGACTAGATCTTACTCCATCTCGTCTCTGTCAAATGACCCTTCACTTTATATCTCGATCCTAATAATTTTACCCTATTTTGTGTCTATTCTATTATATAACGAAGACGTCATCAATTATTTAATAATTCTTCTTGATGCTACTATGCCTAATACCACGTGAGGAGTTTTGAACATTTGTTCTCTTAGTTTGTAATGTCTTAATGAGTTGAATTATGATACTTTTAAACTCAGAAACGTCAATTAATGAACCCTTCAAATGTAGGTTCCTTTTTGTTTTCTATATGTGGTTATAAATAAGAGGAATAACTCAATCGTACAATACATAAAGAGAAATATTAATATTCTGACTACTTGAGCTATACTTGAGCTATACTCAAAATCGATGAGAACGATAACGGTAACGACATAGAAGTAAATAGAGGAGGGTGAGTTAGTTTGGTGAAATAAATAGAGATGATGAGGAGCGGTGAATAATGAGAGTTAATAATAGTGAAAGGTGAGAGGAAATTGAGGGGGCCATGGAAGATGAACGACAAACCTCCTCATTCAATTCATTCACTCTTCTTCTTCTTCTTCTTCTTCAGAGACAAAGAAAGTGTCAGTGATTGACCTAATAATAATGCAGCTCAGTCCATTGCAGATCTCCAGCTTCCGAGGTTTCGAGTTGCCGGTGGGCCCTTTCCTTGTTCCTTCTCTTTTCCATATCTTCAATCCCCTAACCATGGCGGCCTCTATTCTGGTTTTGACCTAAAGTTTTAAAACCCTTTTGACTCTTGTGTATCTATCTCATAGTGGATTGAGAAGAGTATTATAAAACAAAACACAACCTATTTGTAGATTTTTATTCATTTTTTGAAATGCATCAGACCCAATTACAGCGTAATGCCAAATCACTAATTTCTGTTCTCTTTAGAAACACTCAAAATCCTTTGTTCTATTTTGCTGCCAAACCATCAATTCATCTGATTAAGAATGCTGTACCATCACAAAGAAGAGAGCATGAGACCTGTAAAAATCATGTGAGCTAATTCGCTCGTACTCATGTGAATGACGATTTCCTTTCTTGATCCAATCCTAAGAACGAACGTGTCGAGAAAAGCCCAGCAAAACCTTGTGACAGACAACCTTCAACAGCACAAGGAGCTTTGGAGCAACCCATTGCACCATTATTTCGAACTATTTCTGTGTTTCCATCTGCTGCTGCTGCTGCTGCTGCATTACATGAAGGTCCGTTTATCTCCAAGTTCACTGGCTTGCAAGCCATAAATCTACTTTTCTTGATGCTCGTAACAGGACTTAATTCCATGGAGCCAGTTGTAGGATCACTCGGAGACACCATCCCATCCATTTGCAAGTCCTCGGGTAATTTCCTCTTCAAACCCGGGAGAATCTTTAATCCTGACACAATCATAACCCGTAAAACAGAGCTTATTACATACAACATTCTGCATGACATGGAAGTCCATTTGTAGAACGAAATCTATTATACCAGGAAACGGATCTTCAGATGCACCTGACTGTGATTCTGAGCCTCCACAACTACAACGTAACTTTGAGATTTTATTAGATCCTGACAGCCTGCATAATAATTAGATGTTATCAGCTTATCGAGTGTTAGTACAAGACTAAACCATGCCACGTCAGACTCGAGACTATATCCAAGCCAGAATTATTTAACTACTTTCAACTTCAAACTCATTGCATCTGTAAAATCCCCCACAAACAAACCTGTACATGTGCTCGACGAAGTCATCAATTAGGACGGGCCAAGCACCTGAGAGAAGAATGCAACTGAGTAATTCCAAATAGTACAGTAGAGAAAAATAGAAAAACATTATGCTTGTGTACAGGCATACCCAACATTCCACCAAAAGACTACGGGTAGTCTTGAGGCTCTTTCCTCTACAAGAGAAATGAGGCATAATCCTCAATTTAATTAGACAAATTTAAATTAAATTCAACAACAACAGACCTACGTGTTATATAAAAGTCCCGAGAGGATGGGGGGAGGTATCCATCCATAATTTCTCAAGTCAAAATTATGCAGCTCATTTTTAACATCACTATCACTATCAATAACGGGATCAACCTATTCCTTTAAATTGTTTTCTGTATTATCAATCTATTCATTAAATTTTGTCTTCTGTATCTTTCTTAAGCTTTAGCGATAAAAGTAGTAAAGGGCTAAATTATCACAACCAGAGTTGTTATAGTATTGCATTCTAAGGTGGACTTTTATATTTGAAGAATGTGCAGACAACTGTTAGATGCATTCTTCCAGCCATCATATAACTATTGAACTTCTAATCGCAGTGTATGGTCATAGCAGTGTATGACTCTCGCAGAAGAGGCATGTGCTTCTTAAAAAACAAAAATGCACAAGCCTCAAAAACATTTTCAAGCATTAAGCATACACTTGAGGAAACAAAATAACAATAGTATGCCAGCATAACAAAATGATCAACTAATATTTGCATTGTCATAATATTTCAAGCATCCCTAGAAGAACCAAAACAGAAGATTAACCATGAAAATGAAAATGAAGTAGTATATTCTTCTTATATAAATTGACAAAATATATTTATCCGTGACTTTTTCCTGTGATAGTATTCAATTGTATCGATGGACAAACTTCCAACAGATAAGGAGATGTATTACTTGAAGTAATTCCCAAGTCTTCAACATTTTTGATTCAGCGTATTTAATACACAAATAAATATTTTAAAAGATAACAAAAAAATGTAAATACAAATACCTTCAGGATCATACCCTTCCAGATTTTCATGTACACAACGGCTGAAAGCCAAAACCTGAAGCCATGTATCCTCAGAAATATTGTGTCGCTGATTGTTCTGTGGAACTTAACTAGATTAGAATCCTTGAGATAAGTTGGATCATATGACACAACACGTCTATTTCAAGGAACAAGGTAAAGAATAAAACCCAAAAAAATAACTTGGATGCATAAACCTAGACAGAAGAAATTTGACATATTAGAATCTTAGGTATAAAAAAATACCCCAAAATTTCCCAAATTCATTAACTTCAAAAATTGAGATACATGCATATATTTTTGTAAAATACATATGAATGTGCATACAAACGTGTCTACGAATGGCAAATAATAACATTGATAGAAATGTCCATTCATGGGTATTTAGCATGTAGGTATATTTCATAAACCAACGTTGATGAAAACAACTTCAGGTGGAAATTCCAGTTTCCTGATTATAATCACTATACATTTTATTTAAAGTTTGTAGACTACATTACAACCAAAGTGAAAAGAAAGAAAGGAAACAGGACCTTATTAGGAGAAGAAAAAGGGGGAAAATGGTACCTCAACAAAGTCACACCATTGATTAAGTAACCGAAATCTCCCATCCAAAACTAATCTCCATGCTTTAATTGCCCTACCAACGGCTGTAATTCAAATAAAAGAAGAAAAACTAAACTATCAGAAAGTAAGAAATTTTTTAACTTACCCAGTGCACATGTCATGATATCGTTCGTATTAGGAAACTAAAACATAGTTTTACATCCAAGCCAAAAGAAGGAACCTTACTGATATTCTTTTGACCATTTTCTCGGCACACAAAGAAAACAAACTCATAGAAGCGTGAAAATTCAGAGAAGTCTACCTACAAAATAGAATTGTCAAATTCAAAGTACAAGCCAGAAAATTTTCAATCAAAATTCTTAAAGTTAACTGAAGCACATGAATAAAACACGATAAATCTTACCGAAAATATAATATTGCCACCAGGCAATACCCAAAAGCTTGCCAAATTAGAAGAAACTAGATTACAGTAGCAAACCAGGAAAAATGATAGGAAGGAAGAGTTTACCATCAAGTTTAGATATGACATCAGCTTTGATAGTTCATGAAGGATTGAGTTACTGCAAATGTAATTTATACTTTTTAGATAACCTAGATTAATATAAGAAAAAAAAATTATACTGCAATCAAAACAACGTATGATGGCCTCATTTATCAAGTTGTATTTAGGCAGCTAAGTCAGCCTTTTTCCATGTAATATTCCATTTATTGAACTGGTATAAAACACAGGACCATACCATAACTAATAAAATAAAACTAGTAAACATCCATGTCTACAATATTAAAAGTCATCTTAGTTTAATAATTGAGTTGATAAACTATCTTAGTTTCATACGTTTGTCGGTTAAAAATGTTTAGAAAATGTCTTGGTTTGGAAGGACAAGAAATATAGAGTTGTACAAAACAAAGTGGATATACCCCGTATGCAGTGACGATTGCACATATATTAAGAGCTCTGCAAGTGCTTGCTTTGAACTTTTGGCCATTTGTGTTTCAACATGTCCAAAACCTCCATTCCCATGACAAAGACCATTTTGAGATCGAATACCTATAAACAAGTAAAAATAATGTAAATTTTATCGATCTGAAACAATTAGGTAAGTCTAAAGCTTCTCCCCCTAAAGGGCTGCAGTGGAATCAGAAATCATAATACAATAATTACTAATTCTTGGATTCTCCCTCCTAAATAATGACAGCGCTTTCTCATTTGGAAGAATAAAATTCATTCATAATTCTCTAAGTTGACTGACAAGAAAATAACATTGACATGGTGCCTGATGCATCCTATTTTCCGAAATAAGTACCATAAACTGAATCTCTAACGTTCTTTATCATCCAAACTATTAATGCAGTTCCCAAAAATAAAATCACCTAGACTTCTCCGAATCAAATACATCATAACTCCTTAAACATAAAAAATCACCTAGAAACTAACCATCTTTAGAAACATAAATTAAAAAAAAAAACATCAAAATCTATAACAAAATTACATCTTCCAAGTTAACATGCATCCGCAAGAAGACGAAGACATAGATTTGCATGAAAAACACCAAAAATCCCAAGAAGACAAAAGTATTGCAACAGATAATGAAAGGGCAGAAAACATTGAAAGATTTGAAAGGTTTAACAAAAGCAATGTTCGGTGAGAATTGGCAGTAGCAAATCATGAATAAAAGAGACATCAGACAATAATCAAGAGAAAAAAAGCAGAATCTGAAATTTGAAGCGGTAGGGGAAGAGGAGGAAGTTGTTACCACAGTATTGATGATAAATCTGGACGATATCGAAGCGATTCATCTGCAAGAAACGGAGGGAAGAAGAAATGGAAGTCTTGATTGTCGAGGAGGCAAGAAGCGGAAGAAGAATCCAGACCTCAACGCGAAAACAGAGAAGGAACCTCTCTCTCTCTCTCTCGATTCTCTTTCTCCCCCCTTCTTCTTTGCCTCTGCCTTTCCAGTCACACGTTACGTTTATTGCGCAATTTCTTCTTATATTCTTTGTGGATGCTACGCAATGGGTCCAACCGAACCGCCATTACGGTTCTTTATTTCATGCACACCGGTTTTCAACCCGCATACCTTTGATACTTAAATTTATTAACTCCAAATTTTTTATTTACCATTAATATTTTTAACCTTATTGGATATTAATACTTTTAACTTATTGGATATTAATATTTTTAACCTTATTGGATATTGTTGACATAAAGAAAGTTGCCAACATGACCCAAATAGCATCGACATAACTGAATTTGTCGATACTAATAAGGTAGGTTTGAAAATTCCCTTTATGCCAACGTTTTCTAATAACGTTGGCAGATCTCCCTTATGTCGGTAAAATTTGGATCATGTCAGCAATTACTTTTACGTCATCGCTATCCAATCTTACTGTACTTGAAAATCATTCCAAACCAGCCTCAAAACTTTATTGCATGTTCTCCAATATTGTAGGATACTGTTCATGGATCTGGTGCATGCCACTTCTCTCTCTCCGTTTGTCTCTCTCTCCGTTTGATATATAGAGTTAAAAGGTCATCTTCATATAGTTAAAAATTAACACTATTAATTATATAAAATAAAATATTTATTTGGTAAATATGTACATTGGTTTAATAGTTTTAAAGTTATATATATTTCAAAGTCCTGAAATTTTTATAATTAATAAATATGACTATTAATTTTGTTAAAAAAATAAAATAGCTGACGGTAATAGTTTAATAATAACAAAATATAGAAAATAAATAAATATATATATATTAAGTGTATAAAGTACAGCGTAGACTTCCCGCGTTTCCGTTTCCGAATGCACCGATCATAATGGGACCGGCTTCATGGCCCGCCGGACGCCGGTGGTGCCAAAGCCCTCACCTCATCATCGTCGTCGAGTCACCTCATCTCCTCACCTTGTCGCCATGGCCACCTTCTTCCTCCACTGTCCCTCTTCTTTTCTGTTCTTTCATGTCCTCAGAGGAGATTCGTCCTCCATCCAAATTATCCAGGTTCAAATTTCACAAAACCCATCTATCTAAGATTTAAAAGCTCCAAGAATTCTCTATCCATCCTACGAAAATGAAGTCTTTAAATGGTGGTTTGTTGATATGAACAGGATGACAGATTATCTTATAACAATACATGCCAAGAATCAGCCTACTGTTAAGAACAGAATGTCATGAATTCATTTCATTATAAGCTCCTTGAAAAAGAATGTACAATAATATGTATCAATGGAAGAGATGCTGCCCGTTTCTACAAAATTAAACAAATACATAACAATATGGGTTTACCTTAATCACCAATAGTCCCCACAAGAACACCTCCCATCTCTGAAATGGTGGAATCTGCTAGCATCTCTCACCACAATTTCACGTTTGGTTATCATAGCAATCAGCTTAATCACAGAATGGCAGTCACCACAAACGCGATGGCCCTGCACAATTTGTAATGGCGTATGATTTAAAGTATTGATAAGTCCATAAGCTATGGCCAATTTCTCACTGTGGTATATCTGTATCTTTTCTTCATGATCTACATCTGGAAGCAAGATGTTCCGTTCAGGAACATAACCAAGCTTTGAGATCTCTAACATTAACTCGTCCACTTTTTCGACGACTTTTTCTATTTCGGGATGGCGTTTATCCCCAGATTGGAATGCGTGGGGTTGATGTTTAACTTCAATCCAACTACATGCTGGAAGCATACTCAAGCCCTTTCGTTTCAATGTCTGAACAACATCAGCTGCTTCCTTTAACTTGCCAGAGCTTTTATATATGTTTAACAGCACTATATAATTACGAAGCTTCTCGGGTTCCATCCCGTAAAGTTTTTCAGCAACATATTTTCCAAGTTCTAGATTTTCATGAACTCTACAAGCTCTGAGCAAGGCAGCCCACATATTTGCTGTTGGTTGAAACGGAGCTTTCCTTATAAGGGCATAGGCTTCATCTAGGAGCCCTTCTCGACCTAGCAATTCAATCATGCACGTGTAATGCATAGCGCGCAGTTTCATCTTATGATCCCTAGTCACTGATTGAAAAATTTCCCATCCACGTTCGAATAAACCTGAAATGCTGCATGCAGATAAAACAGCAAGAAATGTCACATGGTTTGGTACCATGCCTTCCCGAAGCATTCTCTCAAATATCTCAATGGCCTCCTCCCCTCGACCGTGATTCCCATATCCAGCTATCAAAGCATTCCATGATATCAAGTTTTTACAGGACATTCTGTCAAAAATATGTCTAGCATCATCTACCTTTCCCCATTTGCTATAGAAATCCACAAGTGCTGTATTAGCTACTACATCTAACCCAAAACCATTACGAACTAAACTAGCGTGCGCTTGCTTAGCGCGTGTTACCGAGGCCAATCTCGAACATATCCTTATAATTATCGAAAAGGTGAAATGGTCGATTTTAACTCCAGAGTCACGCATCTGATAATATAGATTCAGAGCTTCTTCACTGTAGCCATGGAGTGCGTAACCAGCAATAATTGAATTCCATCCAACTATTGTCTTGTCGGGCATCTCATCGAAGACACAATGAGCGTCTTCAAGGCCTCCACACTTGCTGTACATGTCAATCAGTGCACAGGAAACAAAAATGTCCTGTCCTACGCCTGCCTTTACCGCACACGAATGTAATTGCCTACCAGGAAAAATAAGTTCCAAACCAGCCGATGCCCGTATCACTGTGGCAAAGGTGCGAGGGCTGCAACCAGGATACTCTTCCCACATCATAATGAACAATCTAAACGCTTCTTTATAATTTCCAGAGTCTACATACCCGGAAATTATGGTATTCCACGAAACTGCATTCCTCTCGGGCATTTCATCGAACAATTTAGAAGCATCAATCATCATCCCACATCTCACATGCATAAGTAGAATCCTGTTCATAATATATTGATCAGGCTCAATTCCATTATCAATCATGTAAGCACACAACCTCTTCGCCCCTCTTATAGATTTCAAGCCAATACACGCATTAATCAACGCATCAAATGTGCTATTACCAACATCATAACCACCCTCCAGCTCAAGAATTTCAAACATCTCAAGTGCATCCCTGAACTTATTACACAAAACCAACTTCTCAATATGGCAACAGATCCGTACACTGGATTTTGTAATTCGGGTCTCCTTCGAAGGCGGCGTTCCTTTACGAACGTCGCGTTCGACTTTCGAAGGCTTGGGTTTGAGTCGTGGCCGTAGCCCTTGTTCCAAGGAAGAGCACTTGACCCAACAAAACGAATTACGCAATTTTCTTCCATTGGACCACAAAGAATACGCAGACAGCAAAGATCTGTCCCTAAAAAGCTCGGAACCGGAGAAATGATGGGAGAAGTAGGAAGTAGAGCTGGAGAGGGAAGTACGTTGAAGGTGATCATGAACATAGTTTTGATAAAGAGGGACTTCCATGGCTGATAAATTGAAAGAGATGCGTCAAATCGAGAATGGCGGGGGTGGGGAAGTTACCTGGAGAGATTAGTAAGCTGAAGGATGTCCTGAAATTGGATGAATTAGAAGACGGTTGATTGACAAGATGAATGTGCAGTAGTAGTAGATTCGGAGTGGGTTCATCCTCCGGAGAAACAATGGCAGAGTGAAAGAAAAAGGGCTGTGGATTCAAGAGGGAGCATCAACATCGACTACTCCGCCACCGCCGATTTCTTTTTTGTTGGTCGTTCAACCTCTTCGCAATAACCAACCCGGGGTTTTAGGTTTTGCATTTTAACCATTAATTTCCTTTTTATTTTTCTTTTATAATTTTAATTCAACGCTTATCTTTAACTCCTAAATTTAATAACATTTAATTACAATTATTCACCTTTAATACAGAGGTTGCATTGCAAAAAAAAATAAAAATATATATATATATATATATATAGTTATTAAATGAAGCTTAAAAAACACCCTTTTAAAATTCATGTTTATTTAATAAAAAAATAATGTTAGAAAAGTGAAAAATTGGGATGTTTTTAAAACGTGTTCGTTGTGAAAGACCGGTAAACCCGTACAAGTTAACAACAAGAAGACAGTTTCGGTGTATAGGTTTTCACACCCTTAAAAAGAATTCAGATATAAATTTTCATAACTTTATAAAGAATGTTTTACTCTCTGAGAGTGAGTCGTTTAGTAAGGTTTAGACACTTGGAATGCGCATCTTTACCTAAACATTATCGTCAAAGAACAATGTGTGATGTGATGTTATTTCTTTTCTTGTTTTTCAATACAACTGCCATCTGGGTTAGCAAGTGCCACATATTTTTCTTTTGTTCCTGCTTCTAACATATGGAGTATCCATTCCATGGAACAAAATCTGATTCTCTGATCTTAGGTGAAAATAGGAATTCAAATCTTTGCTTCTTTGCTTCTCGTGTCGAGTCTAATATTAATATTACACGACAATCCCTTCCATGGCGAAAGGAAATCCAGTTCCAGAAAACTCATACACCTGCTGCACTACATTCCCAGATGAATTCCCCAAACACAGCAGAATTTAGCGTAGCTAAGAGAATTCAAACACTAGGGTACTACTAATACTTCTTTAACCATAAAAGAGGTGGCAGAAAAAGCCTTCTAAACCTAACTTGAATGCAGCTCACCCAAGAACATCACCAGAAAAATATTCCCCCATTTTCGTTTCGAATCACTACTTTACCTTTCAACCATTCATATTTGTTCTCTAGTTAGTTTCCGAAACATTTTTTATAAGGGTGTGGAAGCCTCTACCAAAAAAACATTGAGGGGAAGTATATCTACTGACGATGGACTTGAACCATTACCATGCCTAGTATGTATTCCAGTATATGCATAGCCATCAAAATTCATCCAGAAGATAGATGGGAAAGTAAGTAGTTAGTTTAATAATATTATAGCAGAAAACAAAACCTTCCAGCCGTTTCAGCACCATCAAATCAACAAATATAATATATATAAACAGCTTCTTGTGAGAACTAAGATGTAGAATCTGATTGGCATCAAAACCAAGAAGATTACAGCTTTTCACAAGGCAGCAGGCATAAATGACCAGAAATTTCAGTTCAGTGAATACCAGAATTTCAAGCTTGCATTTAACTAATAATCTTTAAGGTGTAATACTATGTTGATCTGTACGAACAGGCATATATTTCCCTGAAACTGTAATTAAATCATACTAAGAAATATAGATCTAGGAGAACATAGGAAGGTGATGCAACAAGGGTTGTATATTCCCTAATTAAAAACTGTATTTGTGATTATGTTCCTTACACCTGTCTGCCATGAGCTTATTTAGAGACATGATTTTCCACAAGAGTAAGAAAAATCTTCTCAGCATATTGTGTATACCTGTGATGATTATCCTATCTATATGCTTCAAGCAATATTATAGATGCTACTATTTCTTGATCTTCTTCAGCTGCTTCCTAGGCCCAGGAACTTCCAATCGACCAACAGAACAGCCACATCTAGCTCGAAATATGAGCACAGCTCTTCCATTAGGAGGTGCCATCTTCTTAAGTTCAGCTTCTAATTCGCGGTGATGATCACGGGGCAATTCAAACAGCCCTTTCTTTACTCCATTTTTAACTAATGGACTAGAGTTCTTCACACACTCCTCTGTCTCCAATTGGATATCGAATTCAGCTGCCTTGCGAAGACCCTTGCAATAAGGATTTCCACATTTCCTGTTCGTGCAAATTAAAACAACCCAGGCAGCTAATGAAGCACAGAAAATGCTTAGTCCAATGGATCCATAAATCCAAGGAGCACGAGAGACTTCCTCCCCCATTAAATACAGAATCGCGCCGAAAATATCAAGGAATTCAACGATTACAAGCTTCATATAGGGAAATAACAAAACCCCACAAGCACCAACCACAGCGATCAAAATCACAACATCGATGACGGCCGATCGAGACCTATGACAAACGGGGAATTTCGAACAAGTCGATGAGACAGTCATCTTCCTGTTCCTTGATTTGGAACTTGGATCGGATAAATTCACTGAACTCGCCATGACGGTTGGTTGGTCAACGGACTTGCAGACCGAGATTGAGTATGGGAAATAGACCATCTCAAATCAAATTCCAACCGAACTGCGATCGAAACTGCCCGATTCAATCAATCAATCAATCAATCAATCAAATCAGCAATTCAGACCCCGAATCAGATCGAACAACTCAAGGGAAAAATCCAAATCGAGAAAAGGGTATTATTAATTCCAGATGAAAAAGAAAACCCAGAAATTTGTCGGCGCCTAAACCAATTCCAACTCCTCAATCGAATCGAAACGGCAATTAAAACCCAAAAAAGACGTAATGGGGATTGAGAAATCGGCGAAACAGGTTAAATCCAAAAGAGTGGAGACAGAAAAAGAAGAAGAAACTAGTGGAGAGAGCGTGATTTGAAGCTTTAAAGCCACATCTCCTGTGGAAAAAGAAAGAGAAGTCGGTTGAAGAATTTAGGAAATGGCAATCGGCTTAAGTCAGAGGATGAAGGAAGCTTACGTGGG
Organism: Cucurbita moschata; assembly: GCF_002738365.1. Taxonomy (NCBI): domain Eukaryota; kingdom Viridiplantae; phylum Streptophyta; class Magnoliopsida; order Cucurbitales; family Cucurbitaceae; genus Cucurbita; species Cucurbita moschata. The sequence goes on from NW_019268518.1 coordinate 6,451,835, forward strand.
CTACTTCTCCCTTATGGGCTTTGGATTTCTCCTTCCATGATGTGGGAATGATTTGGTGGGCCACTCCATGGGCCTGGCCCACACTTTTTTTTTGTTAAATTAACCTAATTTATTAATATAATATAATATTATATTAATTAAAACTTAAAACAATCTCAACCTTAAAAAGATTTTTAGAATTTATTATTATTTCTTAATTTAATTTCCATTTTTAGAACAAGTGTGGTCTTATTCCCATTTATGGAAGTAATAATTTGATGGAGGGATGTTAATTAAAGTGTTTTGATTCTTAATCAATTAAATAATATAATAGAATATACTTTACAAAGGAAAAAGGAACATACTTTTAATTTTTAAACAATAGAATTAACTAATGATTAACTAATGATTAGATACTATTTTATTTTATTTATAATTGAAATTTGACCTTTTTTTTTTTTCAATATATATATAAATTCTCAAAAAAGGAACAAAAAAAAAAACAAAATTAATTTGGTACCACAAATGGACAAATCAAAATTCAAAACCCAAACGCAATGCCATTGCCGTTGTTCATAAAAAGGAAGAAAAAAGCACTGACCTGAAAACTACCAAACGTTGACCTTGAAGTCTTTGGGTCAAAATGGGAATTGGCCATTGCCTCAAGAATTCAAATTTTTTTATTATGACATTTAAAAATAAGTTTTTTTTTTATTATGAATAAAACAAAAAGGCGTTCTGGTTGGGCCGAAGCCCATATTCACTTGGTTGACCTAATTTTCATAGGTGGGCTTGGATTTTAACTTATATGGAAATGGGCTTAGTTCGGGGATTAAGCCCAAATGCCACGTGGGCAATTTTATCCATTTTATATACTTTATTAATAAATACAAATTTTAATGTGTATTATAATTTGTCATTATTACATCCCGATTTGAATATATATACACATATATAGTAAAGTAGTTCAAGAATAGCATATGAGTCAGATCTTTTAACTTAACTTCAAAAAATAGTTAATGAAATTAAGTTTTAACCACCAAATATTTTATCCTAGGTTAAATTAGGATTGAATTGATTTGATCTTAGATATTTTATTAAAGGTTAATAAAGTTGAAAGGATATAAATTATTTTTATTTAGTTATTTTCTATATCTTTTAAAAAAAGATATAGAAAGCCTCAAAAAGTGTGACCCATATGACTTAGATTATCTCTCATCTGACTTTGGCACTTGCATCAAAGAACCCAATGTCAACACGACATAAAGCCTGTAAATTTTTTTATAACAAAAATATGCATAATAATAATAATAATTATTATTATTAAAAAAAAAAAAAAAAAAAAATCTTATCCTCTCACTGCCTTAGTGCTTCATTAAATTCCTCTGGATCTGAACACTCCTCATACCTTCCTTTTACTTTCCCTTCACAACTCTCTCTCTAGCCGCCTTATGGATCATCCTAAAATCTTCCCAATTCTTCTCCTTCTCTTCATCGTTCTTGGTACTCCAAACAATTTCCCATATTTTTCTTCTATGTTCACTCCCTTGATCCTCATGGTTCTTCATTTTCTCTTCAGGATTTGGCGTGGGAGCGATGGAAGCAGCGGCACATCCCGGCTATGATACCACCAGTTCATCGCAAAAGGTAAGCTTTTTGGAAGCCTAGAAATGGAGTTTTTGGAAGATATTGGTGTAATTAACGAAGGGGTTTGTTTGTGTTGGCAGAAGAGTGGGGGCAAGCCCAGGAAAGTGATGATGGAAGTGATGGACTATGCAGATCCAGGCCCAAATACCAATACAAGAAGTGGCTATCTCACCCCCCCTTCTTCCCCTCCTCTGCCGCCCTCTTCCTGAATCTCAAATAATAATTTCTTCTCTGTTCTTCGTTTCTCATATCATATTCTAACTTCCAAGTGTAATTCATGCATGGAATTGCACCTTTTGCTGTCAGATTTCCAGTAATTTGCTTCTAATATTCGATCAAATAATTTCATTATTTTATGATTAATTATAACTTGGGTTTTGTGCAGTATTAATAAACTAAGCATTCGCACGAGTATAGATCCCAACAATAATATATAAAGTAAATGGAATTGTTAAATAATAATAATTTAGTGAAATAAGAGAAATAAATCGAAATAATTTCCCAATTTTATATGGTTGCATTTAAAGCTAGGCTATAACTCTATTGACATTTTACTACTTATATTCAAATGTGACCAACTTTATGTTATTTAACATCGTTGTTATTATGTGAGTCAGAACTTTGTAACATTGGATAAATGGTTTCGTTTTCCGTACTATTGTGTTTTATTTGTTGAAGGAGTTTTATTTGTTGAAGGAAAGTTCGTCGGAAATGAGAGAGGAGGACATGTCCGACATTGTATCAGTTCATCAACTCAACTTGGTTCATAGGCATGGATTAGAGTTGAGCACTAAAGAGAGAACATAAAAACTGTAACTTAGAGAGAGTTCATACGCTTAATTTTCTTTTCTACATGCATCTTGATTACATACTTATAAAGATTAAAGTTTTACATGTGACTCAGAAAGATAGTCCTTTGGGTGGAGGAACAACAGAGTCGACAGATGGAACTTTAGGTGGAGGAACAACGGAGTTGATAGATGGAACTTTGGAACTTTGGAACTTTAGGTGGGACACTACGGAGTCGACAGTTGGAACTTTAGGTGGAGGAACTACAGAGTTGACTGGTGATACTTTAGGTGGAGGTACAGAGTTGACAGATGATACTTTTGGTGGAGGAACTATAGAGTTGACAGATGAAATTTTCGGTAGAGGAACCACAGAGTTGATAGATTATACTCTGGGTGGAGGCACAGAGTTGACAGATTGTACTCTGGGGGGAGGCACAGAGTTGACAGATTGTACTCTGGGTGGAGGCACAGAGTTGACAGATTGTACTCTGGGTGGAGGTACAGAGTTGACAGATTGTTCTCTGTGTGGAGGTATAGAGTTGACAGATTGTACTCTAGGTGGAGGCACTGAGTTGACAGATTGTACTCTAAGTGGAGGTACAGAGTTGACAGATTGTTTTCCGAGTGGAGGTATAGAGTTGACAGATTGTACTCTGGGTGGAGGCACAGAGTTGACAGATGATACTCTGGATGGAGGAGCAACATGGTTAATAGATGGTACTTTGGATGGAGAAACAACAAAGTCAACCGGTAGAACTTTGGGAGGAGGAACAGGAGGAACAACAGAGTCAACGGATGGAACTTTAAGTGGAGTAACAAAAGAATTAAATGCTTCCATCCTCATCTTCCTCGAATATACTTCCTTTCCCTACCAAACGAACACACAAAAGTTCATTTTAGCTCCAACATAAATATATATTAGTATGTTCCTTCACGTATGACTAAAAAAATTTCTATATAAAAAAAAAATGGTAGTGTTTAGTTAGAACAAATAAAAATGGTTGATTTCAAGTACTTTTAGCGGATCATATAATTAAGTTTGTTCTAAATTGTTTTAGATAATAAGTAATGCAAAGCACGTCTTACCAAACATTGGATGGATATACAAAAATTTGGGAGTACCTTGGTTGAAGTAACAAAGACCTCATCCGCAGCTCCGATCACTGCTTCAACTCCAAATCCTTATAAAAACAAACGGATCAAAACCCAATATTTAACCAAATATGTGTATGTAAATAAAGAATCCTAAGAATTAAAACCTTACCAGATGAAAATACGAAGCATGAAAGGAGAAGAACAGAGAAAACTCCATAGTTACCCATTTCTTTTCTCTCTGGTTCTTTTGTTAAGATTAAAGAGAAGATTTGAGGCTTTAGAGTTCAGGTCCAAAGCTATTTATAGTATGCAATTCAAAGGCATTAATGCTATGTTTGGAAGCAAAAATGGTAAACCTCAGTAAACCTAAAAACATCATATTATTATTAAGACTATGTTTGATAACAACGCTTAATAACAACTTCGTGTCTCAAACTTTTGCAGTACAAACCAATGATATCTAAGTGGATGCTTGCATGGAGTCCAACTAGACACATGGCATCATGATTTGTCAACTTCTTTTCATATACGATCAAATATTAACAAATTGGTTCTATGTATGACCAAATGTCACCAAATTGAGTTTTATGATGGTTGGAATGGAAGTCATAAATTTTGTTCCATCGCCAAATATTATCGAATTCAGTTACGCATCGACGCATACCCTTTCGAGAAAAGATTTATTTAATTTTCTATCAAATATATTCTAACTTCCAAGTGTAACTCATGCATGGAATTGCACCTTTTGGTGTCAAATTTCCAGTAATTTGCTTCTAATATTCGATCAAATAATTACATTATTTTATGATTAATTATAACTTGGGGTTTGTGCTAATAATAATAAACTAAGTATTCGCACGAGTATAGATCCCAATAATAATATATAAAGGAAATGGAATTGTTAAATAATAATAATTTAGTAATATAAGAGAAATAAATCAAAATAATTTCCCAATTTTATATGGTTGCATTTAAAGCTAGGCTATAACTATATTGACATTTTACTACTTATATTCAAATGTGACCAACTTTATGTTATTTAACAACGTTGTGATTATGTGAATCAGAACTTTGTAACATTGGATACATGGTTTTGTTTTTATTTTTTGTTTTAGGGTTTTATCATACGTTCTCCATACCATTGTGTTTTATTTGTTGAAGGAAAGTTGGTCGGAAATGAGAGAGGAGGACATTTCGACATTGTATCAGTTGATCAACTCAACTTGGTTCATAGGCATGGATTAGAGTTGCACGCTAAAGAGAGAGAACATAAAAACTCTAACTTAGAGAGAGTTCATACGCTTAATTTTCTTTTCCATATGCATGTTGATTCCATACTTGAAAAGATTAAAGTTTTACATGTGACTTGGAAAGAGGATGAAGCTGAAATTAGAACCAACATCAGCAAATTGTACTGTGTTTTTGGTTGGGGTTTGTTGGAGATAAGTAAGTTATTACATGCCAACGGAATTGACAGATGGAACTTTGGGAGGAGGAACTACTGAATTGACAGATGGAACTTTGGGTGGAGGAACTACAGAGTTGCCAAATGATACTTTGGGTGGAGGAACGACAGAGTCGACGGATGATACTTTGGGTGGAGGAACTATGGAGTTGACGGATGGAACTTTAGGTGGAGGAACTACGAAGTCGACAGATGGAACTTTGGGTGGAGGAACTACGGAGTCGCCAGACGATACTTTGGGTGGAGGAACAACAGAGTTGAAAGATGGTACTTTCGGTGGAGGAACAACAGAGTCGCCAGATGATACTTTGGGTGGAGGAACTACGGAGTCGACGGATGGTACTTTGGGTGGAGGAACAACAGAGTTGACAGATGATACTTTGGGTGGAGGAACAACAGAATTGCCAGATGATACTTTGGGTGGAGGAACAACAGAGTTGCCAGATGATACTTTGGGTGGAGGAACAACAAAGTCGACGGATGGAACTTTTGGTGGAGTAACGAAAAAATTCAATGCTTCCATCTTCATCTTCCTTGAATATGCTTCATTTCCCTACCAAACAAACACACAAAAGTTTATTTTAGCTCCAACATAAATATATATTAGTACGTTCCTTCACGTGTGACCAAAAAATTTTCTATAAAAACAAAAATGGTAGTGTTTAGTTAGAACAAACAAAAATGGTTGATTTCAACTGCTTTTAGAGGATCGTATAAGTAATAAGTAATGCAAAGCACGTCTATATCAAACATTGCATGGATATACAAAAATTTGGGCGTATGGATAACCAAAACCTACCTTGACTGATGTAACAACTTCCTCGGTGACTCCCATCACTACTTCAACTCCAAATCCTTAGAAAAACAAAGGGATCAAAACCCAATATTTAACCAAACATGTGTACGTAAATAAAGAATTCCAAGAATCAAAAGCTTACCCGATAACAACACAAAGCATGAAAGTAGAACTGAGAAAACAGTGTGGCTACCCATCTTTTTTCTCTCTACTTCTTTTAATAAGAGAAAAGAGATGATTTGATGCCTAAGCTATTTATAGCGTGCAATTCAAAAGCATTAATGCTATGTATGGAAGCAAAAACTCGTAAACCCAAAGTCACCCTACGTAGAATTGAAACCGACGTCCTCACATAAACCTAGGAACACCATATTAGCGACACTCTTTTGTTATAGACACTCTTTTGTTATTAAGACTGTTGTTATTAAGACTGTGTTTGATAACAACTTTGTATCTCAAAAGTTCGCTATACAAACCAATAGATTGTGATATCTAAGTAGATGTTGCATGGAGTCCTATTAGACTCATGGCATTGTGATTAAATGACTATTAAGTTCTTTCCATGTATGATCAAATATTAATAAATTATTTCCATGTATGATCAAATATTAATAAATTATTTCCATGTATGACCAAATACCGCCAAATTTAGTTTTATGATTGTTAGAATGGAAGTCATAAGATTCGTTCTTTGACTAAATACTATTGAATTCAGTTACGCATTGACCTATAGCCTCAAAGACGAAAATTGTAAATTTTTCGAGAAAAGATTTGTTTAGTTTTCTACCAAATATTTATTGTAGCCATGTTTGGAAAATTGGCGATGAAACATTAGGCAAGTGCAGATAGTTGGGATTGATTTTTAACTATGTATTTTAGAGAAACAACGTGACTTTTTTCGTTTTATATTTTTCACTTGTTTACAACTGTGACAACCCATTTTCTTGAGTCACGAGCCAAGACTTGAACTATTGGCACAAAATTTAAAATAACTCGATAAACTCTGATAAGCTACACTTAGGGTTCTAGGATAACATGATTAGCTCTACACTAGTCCTTCTGTTCGTAACCAACTTATATATCATATGCACCGATGCGTGACTTCATCATGAACACTATCAATCTAGACAAACTCCATATGAAAAGTTACTTGGCGGCTTTCTAATAGGCTCTATAATATCATCATCATCAAGGAGGGAGCAACCCTCGTATTTGTTAACTATCATATATCCATATGGTCACTTACCCTCGTCCATACAAGTTCACAACTAAGGAATAGTTGGAAATCTCCTAATCGCCCCCATACATGGTATTTTTATGGCACTATAAAGTTAAACATATATGATAGACGCACAATACAGGGAACCTAAATGAGATTGGTGTGTAATTATAAGTTTATAAGTGAGTTTATTGCTGAGTATATTACTATTGCTTATTCAAATTATAAAAAAAAAAAAAAATTCCGTTGTATTTATTTAACCCAAGTAAAAAGGAAAAATCTCGGGATATTATTATTCGGAGTGAAAAATCTGAATTCCGTTGTATTTTGGGGGACAACATAGGGAGTAATTTTGTAGAGTAAAAACAGTCCCCAGGGTCAAAACCCTAGATAGACTCCGGCACAGGAAGTCTCGAGAATCAACGATCGTTTCCCAAAAATTATCGATTTCGAACAGTCGGTCTTCGCCTCACATTGCTATCCTTCTTCTTCATTGTTCGTCAATCTACAGGTTGCTTTTGATTTTGCTTCTAACGTTTTTAATTTCGAAGTCTGTCCTCTTTCGTTTTATTTTCTGTTATCGTTATCAATTGTTTCATCTGTTGTTGCTCAGTTCTGCGATGCGGTTGTATTCATTGTTCTGATATATCTATGTGCGTCTGATTGTGCTGTCGAGTTGAGATCTAAACTCATTTTCTGTTCTTGTTGCTAATTTGGCAAGAGAACTGCTCTGTAAAAAAAAAGTTTCTTCTTGATGCCTGTAGAAGGCTATAAATTGTATCCCCGCGGAAAGAGAACGATTTTTTTGTCGTAAAAGTAGCTCCAATCTCGTTTAATTTTTCGTTTCTTTTGTTTTCTGTTCCATTTAGTTTTGTTAAATCAGCCGTTTTGTTGTGCAGTGAGCTGACAATAATGTTAAAACTGATATATGAAGATGGAACGGTCTTTGTTTTTGTTATAGCTGGTCCTCTTTTCATATCCTTGGCCGGAAACATGAGTTTTTCACTTACAACTGAGCAAGCCGTTTGCTAAGATGTGTATCTCATATTGAATCATTTTCTTGTGTTGTGTTAGATGCACGCATGATGTTGTAGCATATATGTTCAGGGTTATGATCTAGCTAAGATATGTTCGGGCTGTTCAGATTTTTTGTTATCCTTAATTATTATTTTTTATTAATTCATGGCTTTAATACAGTTTTTTTTTTTAATTTGTGTGGAGACAGATATAACCAATTTTTCAGTCCATGGCTGGTCAGAGGAACAGTTATGGAAAACGGAACCATTCTCAGTCTGATTATGCTGAAAATGGAGGGAACAGGCGAAGAAGTCATGGTGATGACCGAGACCAGTTTGTCATAGATCCAGAGGATACTGTTTACCGGTATTTGTGCCCTGTAAAAAAGATTGGTAGTGTTATTGGAAGAGGAGGGGAGATAGTGAAGCAGTTAAGGATAGATACTAAATCAAAGATTAGAATTGGAGAAACAGTGCCTGGATGTGATGAGCGTGTTATAACTATCTACAGTCCAAGCAATGAGATTAATTCCATGGAAGATAGTGATTATGTTTCTCCTGCTCAGGAGGCTTTGTTTAAAGTGCATGATAGAGTTGTGGCTGATGACTTAAATGAGGAGGAATCTGAGGGAGGAGGTCACCATGTCACAGCGAGAATTCTTGTACCATCTGATCAAATTGGTTGTATTATTGGGAAAGGTGGGCAGATTGTGCAGAATATTCGCACTGAGACTGGGGCACTGGTTCGAATTCTTAAGGATGATCATTTGCCACGTTGTGCTCTGAATTCTGATGAACTTGTACAGGTAAGTGGATGGATTTACCAAATGTTTTTGCTCCTTTATAGTATTTATTTAGTTGAAGTTATGTGTTTCAGGTTTCTGGTGAACCCTCGATTGTGAAGAAAGCCTTGTACCAGATTGCATCTCGACTGCATGACAATCCATCACGATCTCAGCATCTACTTGCTTCTGCCATACCTGGTGTCTATGCTTCTGGTGGTTCAATTTTGGCTCCCACACATGGTGCTCCAATAATGGGATTAGCCCCATTGGTTGGTCCGTATGGAGGTTATAAAGGTGATAGTGGTAATTGGTCCAGGTCTTTATATTCAGCTCCAAGAGAAGAATTGTCTTCAGCAAAAGAGTTTTCTCTCCGACTGGTATGTCCAAGTGAAAATATTGGAGGTGTCATTGGAAAAGGTGGAGCCGTAATCAATCAAATTAGACAGGAGACTAAGGCTGCCATAAAAGTTGATAGTTCTACTGAAGGAGATGATAGCTTGATTAATATTTCATCTAAGGAGGTTTAATCTAATCTTTTATTTCTCTGTTTTTGTTGGCTGTGGATTATAATTCTGACATCTTTGTTACTGCTTCAGTTCTTTGAAGACTCATATTCTCCCACATTGGAAGCTGCATTGCGCTTGCAACCAAGATGCAGTGAGAAAGTAGAAAGAGATTCTGGGATTATTTCATTCACAACCCGCCTGCTTGTGCCTACATCACGAATTGGTTGCCTAATTGGTAAAGGTGGAGCTATCATTACTGAGTTGAGAAGGCTCACCAAAGCTAATATTCGAATACTGTCAAAAGAGAACCTTCCTAAGGTTGCCTTGGAGGATGATGAAATGGTGCAGGTAGTCACTGTTAATTGATTGATATTCATTTTCTTGTCATGATGAACTCATATATTTCATATGGCTTGGGTTGGTTTGGGTTAATTTGGTTGTTTTTATGATTAGATATCTGGGGATCTTGATGTCGCCAAGGAGGCTCTTGTACATATAGTGACTAGGCTAAGAGCCAACCTTTTTGATAGAGAAGGTGCTCTCTCTGCTATGCTGCCTGTTCTGCCTTATCTTCCCCTATCAGCTGATGGTTCAGATAGTCTAAATTATGATGGGAGAGATAGTAAAAGACATGGGCGTGGACATTCTTATTCTAGTGGTTATGGGGGTTTCACTGATTTGGCTGCTGGTGATGGTTATGGAAGTTACAGTGGTTCACAGGTATGTATATTGTCCTTGACACATATAATGCCAGATAAAGTTTTGAAATTTTCCACCTATCTGCCTTTAATTGAAAACAAATTCATTTTTCATCTTGATATTTAACCTATTATTGGTCAGAATCTAACGACCAAACATCTAATTTGCAACTGAAGCCAACCTTTTTCTTTGTAGATTGGTGGTGGTGGTGGTGGTGGTAATGCATACGGGGCCTATGGAAATTTTTCTATGGGACGAAGTGGTAGCTCAGGGTAAATTCTTCTCTTCATCTCCATTTCTTGTTGTCAATCTAGAAAGCAGGAAAAATTATTTAGATTGACCTTCTGCAGTTGGTGCACCTATTAATTATTTGGTCAAATCTTGCATATCTTTATAAGCATTATGATCAGATTTAATTTGTTAATGTATAGGTAGTGTATATCTTTATAAGCATTATGAATCGATTTTACTTCTTCTTTAGGGTTTCCGGACATGGCAATGAACCTCGGAGGAGAAATTATTCCTAGCTTGGCAGTCATTATTTACAGGTATGTTATTCTCTTCTCCTTTGGGGTAGGAATAAAGAGAGAAAATATGGAAGAAAAGATAACTTCACCTGTTCTATAACGTTAGCCAAAGAACCACTGACAATTGTTAGTTTGATAAACATAAGCTATCCGGTCTCCCTATGCTTAACATTCTGATACAATTATTTTCCCCTTGCCTTTCCCTTCCCATTAAAACAGCTGAGATTTATGAAGCCTGAGGCCAGCCTACTGCCTTAACCTGAAGACCAGATGAACCAGCGTTTGACATATTCATGGCCCACCTTGATGCTACCTTTAGTCAGACTATGCCTGAAGATCTTGTTGACTCTTAATTCTAACTCGTCCACACACCAAGATGACCATGAATAAAATCTTGAGCTCCTAAGAACCTACTAGCTGAAATTCCTGGGTTTTTTTGTTGTTTTTTCCTGCACAAATATTGAACTACGAAACCATGTTTACTTCCGCAATGGACACCCGTGGAGTTTTCGTTTTGTGTGGTTTTACTGCTATAAAAGATTCGTTTATAATTCACGATGTCCAGGAAGTTCCTTCTCTTCATTTTTCTTTTCTATTCTTTTTTACCATGGAGTGCAGCCCATATCTGCATCGTTCACCTGAATTGTGCAGGGATTAAGTGTCATACCCTGCTCTCTTGCACCCAACAGTCATTCATTTTTATGGCGATATAACATCCCTACTTTAGACTTGTTAATTTCTGAAAAAAAGGGTTTTCTTATTTAGTAGCAAGAGTACTCCTACTCAGGGGCAGCGTGTTTGATCCTTTGAGTGAACTGAATAAGAACAACCTTTGATGTTTTTTTGGTCTAGGCCTGGAAGTGGGCGGGGGTGCCTCTAGATTACTGGGTTGAGGCCCCTAATGCCGGGTTATTAAAAAATGAAGTCCCAATAGTGTTGTTTCAGAATATGGAATGAGCATAAGATAACAAAAGAGGTCAGATCGTTTTATAGTTCTTCAAAATATAGCTATTGAACTTTGTGAAATTGGAAATAATATGTGGCTTAAAGATGTTTTCGATCCTTCGAATGAAATAAATTGTTGCATAGCTTGTTGAAACCTGCCATACATCTTTTATGATCTCTTTTGTCCATTTCTAAGCTTCTGTAAAAACCCTGTAGTCTTCACCACCAGGTTTGATTTTTTTATTTCAACATCATTCTGCCATTTGAAGTACGACAGGGCAGATATTTATACCATCGTTCCACGACAACCTTTACCTCTTATGTCCACGCTAAAACATGCTGTTATAGTTTTTCCATTTAGTGGAAGGCTATATTATGCCAAGCCAGTGTCTTATTCTATACTTGACTGGGTAAGGTAAGAGCAGTTATAGTTTGAGAATGCATTGCTTTTTTTTATTGCTTATACTGTCTGTCAGGCTATCTTATGCCATACATTTTGTTTTCTTTTTTCTGTGTTTTAATTTCATATTGGATATACAGTACTTTATCTTCAAAGGACTGTTATCTTTTGTTAACGTATCTATGTACTGGGTTACTCACAAAAAAGCACCCTTCCTCTATGGAAGGACATAACATTCTCTGACCTTGGACATGGTCTATGCTAACATGGAAACTTCTGTTGTAGCTAGAACTGTTGTAAGAACCGTGCTGGTTTCATGCAGCTGTTGCTGAATCTAACTGGATTTTAATCCTTTCGAAAATAGAGGTTAGGTAAACTTCGTCGGTACTACAGATTGTCAGTATTCGGAACAAAACTGAGTTCTTTGATCGTTTTAGAGTTGTCTTCAAGGTAGATGGTTGCTTCTTGGGGGACAGAGACTCTTAACATGGCCTGTCTACAATCGATTCGAAGATTAATTCAGAGCTGATGGATAGAATTATATGTTGATTGAATTGAGACTCAAGTTAAATGGGGAAGTATCTGTATTTTTTTCTCTCAATAGAATTATTTCAATGTTTTATTGTTCGAAAGCTAGAATTCATTATAATGAATAGTATTGCGTTACAGTTTCTAATGTGCATATGGTCAGTATGAAACAATAGCCTTTAGTATTGTAACCTACTTCTATATTAAGGCAAATGTTCCCACACTAGGGTTTTCTGAGAGGTTGTGGCCATTGATCAAGTTGAACACCCTAATTGGCTTTGTTAGCTACTTTATGTTTTGAAGAATTTGTACAAATTGGTTTTATTAATTGAAATAAAAATTTTGTACAGATATAATATGTTTTATTTTTTTCAATTCCAGTTGGCAGATTACAATGGAGTAAAGGCTGGTCATCAAATTGAAATTTCTCCTTTAGATCTTGGTTCAGAATCAAATTCTAAGCTCTCATGTATTTACTTGGTATTCCCTTCGATTAAGAAAAATAGATTCAATCAAAATGGAAGACATGAAATCAAAACATATTTAGGATAATTTTTAATGCTATAAAATTGCTATTTGAGAGTGCATATTTTCAAAACTTTAGCTCTCCAACAAAACCACTATCATGACTATCCCTAAATATGTTAATTAAACGACAATTGTATAGATAAGTTTTTGTTAGCATATTTAAAATAATAATAAAATCTAATCAAGAACTTTTTGTATACCAAGGGCAAAATTAAAAATTTTAAAAGATCATAAACTAATTAGGGATTGTTTGATATATTTAATCTAAAATGAGTTGTATTCCAATTTATTTGGAACATGATTCGGAGTAATTTTGAAATGATCAAAATTATTTTTGCCAAGGTCAATTTACTCCAAAATATGCATTTAATTATTTAAAATCAATTTAGTATTTGATTTTACCATTTAAATGAGATTTTGAATAATTAAAAGCATATAAGTAGTTTTTTTTTAAAAAAAACATTTTATAATCGGTCTCAAAGATGTCCTTATGTACCTAATTGATTTTAAATGACTCTTTCCAAGTAAAGGGAAGACCAAAATTTACATCCAATGGTTTAGAACTTAAAAGAGAACTTAGAAAAGAAAGTGTGTGAAGCACACAATTCCCACACAACAAATATAAAAGTTTGCATATAAAAATGAGGAAGTGGACAAAGTGGAATGGTTTCTGATAGAGTCTAGAGGCAATCACAATACTGAACCCAACTCAACTTCCCTCGATTTCTTTCCTAATTTGATCATTTTTTTATGTTTTTGTTTTTGCAAACCAACTTCCCAACTGCCCTCATCTTCTCCAAAGGACATCTGTTGAGTTATGAATGATGATGATGAAGAAGAAGAGGATGAACATTGAATGGAAGTCCTTCCAAAAATACATTTGAAAAAGGTCCCATGTTATATCTTCTTCTTCCTTTTCAATTTAAAGTAGATTATCCCTAAGTTCCCCCTCTTTGTGGAGTGGAGTTGTTATGCTCTCCTGTGGGCTCTTTCGCCACTAAACTTCACCAAAACAACATTGCATAGCCTTTGTATTGCATATTAATAGCTCCTTGGCGCACACTACTCAGCCATGCACATTGAGCGTCCTAAACAAACCCCCTCTCAAAGCTTCCAAAGAAAGATGAAGGCAACTATGAGCGAGTCAAGTGAGCTAAAGAGCTCCAAAACCAAACCAGGGGTGAACCGAGGTTTGTCAATACTCGACTTCATCCTAAGGTTGGCTGCCATTGTTGGAACATTAGGAAGTGCAATAGCTATGGGAACCACCAACCAGACTCTTCCATTTGTCACACAGTTTATTCAGTTCAGAGCTGAGTATAATGATATCCCTATGTTTACGTATGTCATAAATAACTACTTTATATTTCAAAGACTGACTCAATGATTTACTAACCTCTTTTGGGTGTTTGAGCAGCTTCTTTGTTGTAGCCAACGCCATTGTAAGTGGCTACTTGGTTCTTTCTCTGCCTTTTTCTATATTCCACATCCTGAGGAACAGAGCGCATGGCACAAGGGTTCTGCTGGTCTTCTTAGATGGGGTACTTCCTTTTATCTGTATGAACTTCAATCAGCTAAAGAAAACCACCAATCTAGTATGAAATATACAAGAAAACTTAGGCAGTAATTAAAACAAAGAAAGAAAAGTGGACCATGCTCGCTTACTTGTAATTTGTACAATTGTGAACAGGGAATGATGGCTCTTTTGACATCTGGGGCATCTGCAGCGGCGGCCATTGTATACTTAGCACACAAAGGAAATGCCAAGACAAATTGGCTAGCCGTCTGCCAACAGTTTAACTCTTTCTGTGAGCGAATCTCAGGCTCTTTGATCGGATCTTTTGCAGCAATTATTCTGTTTTTAGTTATGATCTTCCTGTCCGGTGTTGCACTGTCTCGTCGTCGACAGTAGTTTGTGAGAACTGCATCATGATCCTTTTATCTGCAAAGACTAATGCATATATGAATTTGAGTGTGCTACAAAATGACTGGAGGTCCAATCTGTCAGTGTGTGTTATGTATTGTGATTTCTACCAAGTTGATGTAATCAATGAAAACCGTATGAATATTATTATATCTCTCAGCTAGCCCAACAATGCAGGTAGACTTCAACAGGAAAACATGGTAAGAATACTCCTATCTATATGAAAATCATGTAAAGAACGGTATAATCTATGACGAGAATTGTTGAGCGAGGAGTCCCACGTCGGCTAATTAAGGAATATATCTCCATTGGTACGAAGCCTTTTGGGAAAACCAAAAGTAAAGCCACGAGAGCGTGTGGTTATTGGAACAGAATGCACATTGTGCCTTCGGTTGTTCCTGACCGAGAGAAAATACACGAAAGATGGGAGCATAGCAACGCACAGCTAACTACTTTCTTTGACAAACTTTGGCTTTGAGTCGAACAAAAAATGCATTAGAAAGCTATTATCTGCATCGATCATACTACGACCTGCCTCCTTCTTCACCCCACCATCATCCATCAACTTTCGTACTTTCTCGACACCATCCCACTCACCTTTTGATGCATATATGTTAGATAGGAGTACATAATCCCCACTCTCATCCTTCCTCATTTTGAGTAATTGCTCGTTGGCACGCCTTCCCAAATCGACATCTCCATGTACTCTACAAGCCCCTAGCAGTGTTCTCCAAATGATGGCATTAGGTTCAATCTCCATTGTGTCTATAAAATCAAATGCTTCAATCAATAACCCGGCTCGCCCCAAGATGTCAACCATACATCCGTAATGCTTGATATTCGGCTCGATTTTATACGAGTCTCTCATGAGATTAAAATACATACGCCCTTCTTGTACTTTCCCAGCATGACTACAAGCAACCAACACACCAACAAAAGTGATCTCATTTGGCCTGATTTTCAACCTCAGCATTTCTTGAAACAGATTTATGGATTCGTTGGCATGTCCATGAAAAGCCAATCCTCCTATTATTGAATTCCATGAGGAGGTATCTTTATCTCTCATCGCTCGGAACACGTCCACAGCGTTCTCAATGCTTCCACACTTGGCATACATGTCTATAAGTGCATTACCAAGAAGCACACTTATATCTCCACAATACATATCGAAAATGGAACGGTATATCTTCTTTCCAACTTCCAAGTCTCCCAAATCAGCAGTAGCAGATAAGATACTCAACATTGTCACATCATCTGGCCTTTGTCCCACATCTCTCATTGCATCAAACATCTCCAGAGCTTCCCTGTTCAATCCCGATAGAACGTATCCCGCAATCATTGCATTCCATGTGACGACATCTTTGTTCGGAGCTTCATCAAACAGTTTCCTAGCCTTCTCCATCGCCCCCAGCTTCGCATATGCCGTTATCATCACATTCCACGAGACCAAGTCTCTTATTGGCATTTCATCAAACAGTTGTCGTGCAACATCCAATTCCCCTCTTCTTGCATACCCTGCTGTCAAAGCTGACCAAGGCACAACATCCGTTTTAGCAGAGGCATCAAAAAGTGCTCTTGCAGTGCTCAAATCGCCACAATTAGCATGAAAATAAATAAGAGTATTCCTTACAAAGGTATTGGATTGAAACCCAAACTTCACAACCTTCCCATGAATCCCAAATCCTAACTTAACCCATGAAAGTTTAGTACATGCCTTGAGAACAAAGGAGAAGGTAAATTTATCAGGCTTAACCCCACGATTTTCCATCTGGGCGTAAAGAGAAACAGCGCTTGCAGGCGCCAGACTCTGAGCCGAACCCCTGATCATGGTGTTCCATATGAAGATATCCGGTTCAGTAATTTGAGCAAACACTTGATGGGCATAGTGCATTGTTCCAGAAACAGCTATAGAACTTAGAAAAATAAGTTCTCTGAGGGCAGAGGGGCTTGAATTAAAGCCATTGACGACCAAAAAAGCATGAACTTGCTTCAAAGCACGAAAATTGGTGCATTTCTGCCATAAGCTAGAGCGTTGAAAGCGATTGGAGCTAACATTATCATTTGTTCTCTTTCGGATCATCAAAAGAGTGTGTGTTGAGACGAGGGGCAAAAAATAGTTGGATTTAGAATTTGGGTTTCATGCAGTTCTCGCACTTCATTATTCATATTTATGTCCCTTTTTGTATTTTTCAATAATTTAGATTTTTTTTCTTACTATTTAGGGATTAAGAGAGAGAAAAAAAAATTGTATCAGAGCTAAGTTACCGGTGCAAGACACTGGTTGGAGTAGGGGCATACCCTCCCCATACAAGACCAATTTTAAAATTGTGAGGCTGATGGTATTACCTAACGAGCCAAAATAGACAACATCTACTGGTGGTGGACTTGGACTGCAAATGGTATTAAAGTCATATACCGAGCGGTGTGCCAGTGAGGACGACGCTAGGTCCAAGGAGGTAGATTGTGAGATTTTACGTTAATTAGAGAGGGGTACAAAACATTCGTTATAAGAGTATGAAAATCTCTCTTTAATAGACACATTTTTACTATGAGATTGACAACAATACGTAACAAGTCAAAACATACAATATTTACTATAATCCTTAATAATTTTTTCAAAATTCACAAATTTTAAAGAAAATTGAGGTGGAAATGTTGAATTTGATGAAATTAAAAGTTACATTAAAATTTGAAACATAATTTTGTAAAAATATTGCAATTGTTACTATAAACTTGAAACAATTTTACCTCTCAATAAACTTTCACTTTTTATAATAAAAATATTTTCTATTTTTTAAAAACATTTAATAATGTTCTTATTAAATAGAGACAAAGCCATAACTCATATAGTTTTGGGCCAATAAGAAAAAGCCCACCCACTATCCAAATTCCAAACGATATTTTATTATCACATTTTTCCTTTACGTCCCCATAAAACGATTTAAATTAATTATAAACAAATACATTAACTTCACAAATTAAGTTTCCTTTGGTTGTGAAGTGACTCCATCCAAATTGAAAAAAAAAAAAAAAAAACCACCATATTGCAATGTCAACGGCATAAAATACTATACGTATTAATTTGATTCATCTTATTGATAAGTATCCATTTATTTTTATAAACACTGTTTACGTACATATTTATATAATGATCTCTAAAATCAAGTATAAATTAATCGATTATTTGTATGTATAGATCACCTCAACCGTCATAAATAATTATAATTTTTATTTATTTTTTTTAAATATAAGCCAAAAATTATGATGCAAATTTCACATTTTAATTTTTAAGTATATAATTTTGAAATTATATTAATTTTAAGGAGGCCAACAAAAAACTATATATATATACACACACACGTATGTATATATACGTACTTATGCATGTATTTGTGGCTTTTTTTATATATATATATTTAAATTTAGGAAGGATTCTCATTGCGTGTGCTTGTGATCCTTTTGGAAAGAAAAAAAGGGATAATTTATAAAAATGTTTTGAAAAATATTTAAACTTTGATAAAGTCAAATAAAGAACGTTAATCAATTTTAATTTATTATTATTATTATTAGAATTATTGATTCTTTAATATATATATTAAAATTGTCTCGACTAATAATCCGAACAACGATCTGATGAAATTTAGATCGAATCATTGATCATGAAATAGTTTCATAAAAGATTTTAAAAGTTGCCAAATCAAGAAAAGATTTGATAAAAAATCTAAATAATTTATTGGATTGAGACATGTTTTTGTCTCTAAGTTTCAAATAATATATTAATTATATATTATTTAAAAATTATGTAACAAATTGATTTCAAATATAATCATTGGATAATTAACCAACATTTCACACAAACAAATTAATTAGATACAAAAAAAAAAAAAAAAATTAAATATTTATGTAAAAGATTTAAGACAAATATGTAACAAAATACGTGACATTTAAATACAAAGTCCAATCTTGTATGGTTGTATGAAAGGAATTAAAAAAAAACATTATTTAACCTTAAAATAATAATTGGTTTCTGGGTAACATCGAAATGAAACCTTGAACATGATCCATGTATTCCATTAAATGAATAATTAATAATATCTTTACCCAATTGTTAATAAAGTAAGTAATAGATAGTAACAAACTGCCTCATATTTTAATGCCATTTATTCTCAATGATGTGGTTGAATAACTGTATGCCATGTGACGTCATATTTATGAATACGAGGCCCAGTTGTAATTATTACCAAAGTCAAGGGTTTATGTTGCAAATTAATAATAAATATTTGAATACACCATTCCCATAATAACTGATTATACTTGTTTGAATAAAATAAAATAAAATAAAATAAAATAAAATAAATGCCAAAGTGGCAGTGACTAGGCGATACACATGGGCCAAAATCATAGGTTTTTTAAAAACATTATCCTACACCAACTATATTGTCATTGACTTTAGAGAATTACATTATTTAAATGACACACTCCCAATACTTTTTGTTTGTCCTATCGTATAATATAAAGTCTTACCAGCTTATTAATTTTATTTTCTTTGTCTCATTATGGAATATATTAGGTTAATATATGTAATTCTTTGAATTTTGGCGATTCAACTTTTAATCCTTTTAATAATTAATATTTGCCACCTTATAGTTATTGTGGTTTCAAAAAGTCCAACACAATCTATATTGATAACATAATGTATTTTGTTATTTTATTGGGTTTATATTATCTAATATTCTAATCAAAATCATGAGAAGATTTGGTGATCTATTGGGAGACATGCCCCCATAAACTTATGAAATATTTTAATCATAATACTCTTATTTTATTTAATAATTTATAAACAACATAATTTTTTTTCCTTTTTTGTTTAGTAAATTGAGAGTGTTACAATTCTTCAAGTTTAGTTGGGATGGGATGTTCTTGGTACACCTACCAATAACTTTATTATATTTATACAACCTTATTTATTGGCCACCAAAATATAGAATCTAACTCTACCCTTACCCTTAAGCTAATATTTTTCTTTTAAGGTTAGAGAATGATCATGAGTTTATAATCAAGGAATACTATCTTCTGAGACATTTTAGACAATATTATACCATTGTGGAAATTTATTTAATTTTTGAAAGTTAGAATATAGTAAAAATAAATAATTATAATTTAAGAATTATGTTAATAATTAATAAACTCATAGTAACCTACTTAAAAACTAATGTTTGTTAATACTTAAAATCATATATTATTTGTTTGAACAAATTAATTTACGTAATTGAATTGAATTGGATTTTTTTTTCTTTTTTAAGTATTTTAATTTTGGACGTTGAGGCAAATGTGAACACAAGCTGGCTGTCTAAAATTTGACACGAGGGTTAATACCTTTTTAATTTAATATTCTTAATATTTTAATAATAAATACTGAGCTTTGTGTTTATCTTCAACGCCGTTTTGATTCACCTAATTCCATAGCTAACCTTTTATATATAATTCCAATAATTAATCTAATCTAATTACGTAACCTAGCTTTTTATTATTTTTATTTTTTATTTTCAAACTAAAAAAGAAATTAAAAAAAGAAAAAAAAGCCTAACTTTTGATCAAATCCACTCAAGTCTTGGACTTTAATACTTTTCTGCCAATCACATTGTGCCACGTCAGTGTCTCCTCCCGGTGGATCTTGTCGGGGAGAAAGAGGCAGGGTCCCACATTGAATTGAACATAGGTGTTTCGTAATTGGTCAACGTTGTTTGGTCTACTATTTTGCGAAATCACCAATGAGAGTCCGCCAAGTGGATGCTGAGCCGGCATTTCTTTTTTTACTATATCTTTATGGCGGCAGATCTAACGAAAATCTGGTTATTCATTTTTAACCGTCTGATCTTTCGGTTGGGAAATTAATTTTAATTTGGCGTGCTTAAGATTATTCATTTGAGCACGCTACCAAAAAACAGTTTCTTTATGCATATATAAATAATTTGTCATTTAACTAAAATTTATTTTATAATATGATGCTTATTTTAATTTAATTTCACGTTTTTTTTAAACTAATTGTGTTTAATATCATTTTATCAAAACTAAGACAATCCTACACGTCTGGAGAAAAAATAACGAAACTAAAAATGTGATAAGTGATTTGCTGTCTAGTCCAAAAGAACACGCTATAAATGTGACTACGTTATTTGCAATTGCATACAAATAAAATGGTTGATCATCATTCTCAAATTAAAATTTTATTTTATTAATTTTAAATATTAAAAAAGTTACGTAAAATTAGTCGAGAAAAGATGGTGATATTTATTTTCATATTATTATTATTTAAAAAATAAATTGATATTGCAGTCTAATTTATAAATCGTGACTCGAGTTTCAAAAAATAAAATCAAACTCAATCATTGGTCGTATCATTTTGCATGTGACCAAACATGATGCCAAATGTTGTCACATGCATGAAATAAAGTCCCTAATGTTATTATATATGAGATCATAAATATTGATTTTTAATTTCTTTGGCTTTCAAAATTTAAATAAATGCGAAATTATAATTATTTTTAGGTGAAAAATAATTTTTATGCGTATATAATAACATTGTTTATTGGTTTTTTTTATTTATTGCCCATAATATTAAAAAAAGAAAAAAAAAGTCAATTTCTACACACAGTCATTGAATATGAATTTAAACCGCGTATGACTTTATTTTTATAAATTAAATAATAACTAACACCATGACTTTGATTGCCTTAACTCTGCGTCTTCACCTATTCATCAATCTCATCACAACAATTATTTATTTATTTATTTTTACTTTTTTTATGAACAAACTTTATAATTTACGAAATTATACACATCATTTTAATTTATATGTTTAGTTGTTTCTTTTAATTTCATAAATTAAATTCTATTTTTTCTCGTCTATACTCTTTAATTTATCTCAATTTGAAATAGTTGACAATATTTTAAATCCGACTCCAACTTGATTTTTTTATATTTTTTATTATGAAAATACGGTTGAATATAATAATAATACAAGATTCCACGGAGAGGAGAATGAAACATTATTGATAGGAGTGTGGAAGCCTCTCCCTGAGCACACCTGTTTAAAAAACCTTGAGTAGAATCTTGAAAGGAAAAGTTCGAAAATGGCAATATTTGGTAGCAATGAGCTTGGACTGTTACAAATGGTATTAGAGTGAGACGCTGAGTGGTGTGTTAGCGAGGACAGTGAATATCGAAAGGGGGTGGATACCAAGCAATGTGCAAGTGAGGACGCTGGGACTTAAAAAGGAGTGGCATATGTGTGACAAAATGAAGAGCATAGTAGAAACAAAGAAAGAAGGCATGTGATGACGATGGCGATGATGGCAATATAAAATTAAAGGAAAACAACAAAACATTGAAAAAATCCACCATAGTTTAGCTTAGGCAACACGTTTCTTGGTTGAGGAAGGGGCCTATATTAAGGCTTCTTCGGGTGTTAGACCATGGCTTCTCTTCTACCTCTCTATTCAACAAAAACCCATTCCTCTGTTCCAAATGCAAAACCATTCTACCATGAGGAATCCCAATCACAACCACGCCGGAGAAGAAGACCACATCGAATTGCCGCCGGGCTTCCGCTTCCACCCCACGGACGAGGAGCTAGTCACCCACTACCTCACCCCCAAAGTGATCGACCCCAATTTCAGCGCCGTCGCCATCGGCGAGGCCGATTTGAACAAATCCGAGCCCTGGGAATTGCCTGGTAAACTAATTTCATTCATTAAATTCATTCATTTGTTCCACTTAAACCCCTGATTTTTACCCTTTTTTGAATGTTACAGGGAAGGCAAAAATGGGGGAAAAGGAGTGGTATTTTTTCTGTATTAAGGACAGGAAATACCCAACTGGGATGAGAACGAACAGGGCGACGGAGTCAGGGTACTGGAAGGCCACTGGGAAAGACAAGGAGATTTTTAGAGGTAAAAGAATTGTGGGTATGAAGAAAACATTGGTTTTTTACAGAGGAAGAGCCCCAAAAGGAGAGAAATCCAATTGGGTTATGCACGAGTACCGTCTCGAAGGCAGATCCCCACTTTCCCCTAGTCTTCTCAAGCCCATAAAGGTTTATTTTTTGGTCCCTCTCTTTTAATTTATTGCACTTTCACCCCTCTCTATTCACTTATTTCCTCTTTTGAATTCCCAGACTGAATGGGTGATTTGCCGAATCTTCTACAAGAGCTCTGGGGACAAGCGCACGCACATCTCCGAATTGCTACCACACAAGCATATCTCCGACGCCAACGGCAACTCGCCCGCTCTTCCACCGCTGATGGAATATTCCCATTTACAAACGCCGTACACCTATGACGCACGTGCATCACGCGTGACCTGCTTCTCCAACAATCCATTACTTGACGAAACAAAACCCTACACCAACGCCGACATGCTTTACAACGCCAACTCCCTGCTGCCGTTTTCTTACCCAAACCCGCCGCCAGATTCCGGTTGGCCTCCCGGAAATTCCATCGTGAAAACGTTGCTGGAGAATCAAACCGGCGGCGGAAGTGGTTTACATTACAATAATAATAATAATAATAATCAAGTATTTAGCCATGGAATTGGAATGATGGAGGAAGATCCTCATGACCCATCATCATCTGATGATCCAATTGACCTTGAAAATCTTTGGAACTATTGATAATATCTTCAATTCTCAATTCTTTTTCTCTCCCAATCATTCCAACCATTCCAATCATTGGGGGATCATAGTTCATTTAGGTTTTTGTTGTTAGTTCATCTCTGTTTCGGGTTTTAGTTTGATCCAGATATATTTGTATATACAAATCTTAATACGTTCTACATGTCTATCATGATTCATAAATTCTAATCTTTTCTTAATTTTGACTGTCGAAGTGATTTTGACACGGTTCTCCACTAATAGAATTGAATTTGATTACACAGAGATTCGTTCATGATATACATCTCTTAACTTTATTCCCTTCTTTCCATTCATCAACTTATTCAAAACATCGACTTTGAAAATATGCACGAATCTAATGTGTTTTACTTTTGTGATAGCTTCAGGATATGACATCTGGACAATGTATAATGCTAGAATATCTTTTTAGCAATGAAAAATATTACTTTGTTACGAATTGACTAAATATAAAGTTTAGTAAAAATGACGTAAAGTTGTATAGAAGACTAAAGTTTTATTATGAGCTAAAAGGTAAAAAGTTCGGTGGATCGAATCAAAAGTATTAAAAGTCTTAAGAATCAAAATGAAAAAGCGGTAAAAGTTTACGCACGAAAGACTACATTTTCACTCTAATTTCTTTATATTTAAAAATACAATACAAATTATTGTTACGCGTATATATTTAAATGTCCTTAACGAATAATTAGGTATATTAAGCGTATTAAAGTGTCCTTAATGAAGGGTATTAATTACATCTTCCTAAGCTTTCTTAATAACTATATACAACTTGTTTTTTTTATTAAAATAAAATAATAATAATCGTTACAACTTGATATTTATGAAGGTGTATATATTTTTTTTAAAATTATTAATTTAGAATTGGAAATTTTCAATATGAATGAGAGAGAGGCCAGGGAATAAACTAATTTTTGTTATTTTTTAATATACATTTTAAAAGTGACGTAGTTTCAAAATATTCGTCGTCGAAAATAAAGTATTTGTACTGAATATAATAAATAGACCATTATTTAGCAATGCATTTTAATTATTATTATTTTAAGAGTATTGTACGGATAAATGGGTGTTACGAAATAATTTTATTAAATATTATATTATTTATAATCAATTTGAGATAATCTCTTTATTATTTATTGCAAAGCCGGAAATAATCAATTCTATTTAAAGTGAAAATTGTACTATTTGATAATTATTTATTTATTATTCTAAATTTTTTAATATAATATAATATAATATTTTAGATTGGAAAAAAAAATATCTGAATAGAAGTCGGCTAAAATTTATTTATTTATTTAATATATATATATATATTTTTTTTTTGTAGGGATGGGGATGGATATTTTTGGATGTTGTATTTTATGACGCTGGTTTTTAATACACAAATCTTTACGTCTGTGATTATAATTTTTCCTTTTAAAGATCTAAATATTTAGAAATAGAATTTTATTTTATGAAAATTAGAAAAAATAGAAAAAATCAAATAATTATCTCATTCTGAAAACAGCTGCCTCACCCTAACGATTATTCTCCATTTTTGTCTTCACACAAAACTAGCATTTGCATATCAATTTCAATCATTTAATAGTTTTGGAGAAGTTACGTGAGAGATCATACATGAGTTGGAGAGAGAAACAATTGTCGGAGGACGCTGGCTTCCAAGGGGGTGGATTTTGAGATCCCACATCGGTTGGAGAAGAAAATGAAACATTTTGTTATAGGAGTATATAAATCTATCTTTAGCAGATGCGTTTTAAAAACGTTTAGGAGAGGTCAAAAGTGAGATCGCACGTCAATTGAGTAAGAGAATAAAACAGAAAAACTTAGCAATACTATAAATGGGTAGCTTACTTCATATCTATTAATTACCCAATTGAAATAAGTACGAAAATTAAAAGGGTAATTTTTAAAAAGATTAAAAAAAAAAAATTAAAGGGCAATGATGGAAAAACTATAAATGTCGAATAATCTTTCTTAATTTTTCTTTTTGCATATATTTGCGATGGGAGAAGGAAACTTCATGATTTGGCTTTAGCTCAATGGTAGCATTTGCTATTTTTCATTTATACGTGCCAAAATGTAAACCAACAAATTTGTAAGGACTCTTTTGCAATTTTGGTAAAGATGAACTTGATATTGTGGGTGTGTGTAGAGGTATGAACTTGATATTGTGGGTGTGTGTAGAGGTATGTAATAGTTCTACATTATTAATTACCATAAAACCTAGTTCTATATTATTAATTTATGCTTATAAAATAGTTTAATTTAATTAATTTAAATATTTTAATTTTTCACCACTCATTTATATTTATAGTTGAATTTAATGAAATCAGTTGATACTAGGAAAGGAAATTTCGTAACTAAATATTTTATGTTTTTTTTTAATAATGATTATTGGGCTATTCGGCTAGGGCCCATTTAAATAATAAATGGGCCAAATTAAATTCCTCCAACCCAAAGTAGTTAGATTGCAACTTCATTCTGATTCTGAACTAACTTTGCGCGCCATCGAGACCAGCCCGTAGAACTCATCGCGATCAACCTGGGCGACAAAATCAAAGAGGTAGTCGAGAAACCCTGATCTTTGAATTGAAGTCGAATTTACTGATTTGTTTTTTAATTAATGTTTTTCTTCGGTGATTAGTTTGGATTAAGATCTGAAATTCTGGGAATGTTTTGCAATTTATATTTTGGTATTCGACATTCGTAATCTCATTGATGGAAGATCTTTAACTTGAACTTTGGAAGATGTTTTTGGCAATTGTTTCGATGTATTTATTAGTAGATTACTGATTCTATGGTGCCTCCAAGAACAACAGATGGGATTTGGTGAATCGATACCCTCTTTCTAGTTCTAATCATATCCTATTCACACGAACCAATGGTTGTAGAGCACAATTGCTCATCTGCCTGTGCAATGAATATCAAAACATTTATGCTGATGCCTTGAATTTACTGTAGTTTAAATTTAGAAGTTTTGTGTGGATGTAAGACACGAAACAGCCTGTCAAAAGCATTCAAGTTTTGACAATGACAATGTTGCAGAGTATATCAGCAACTAGGACAGAAATAAATGAAAGGATAGGCAAAGAAAATATCCAATACCCAAAATGTGCATTTAAACACCAGAATATTCATCTATCTGTTACTCGCTTGTAAATCTCAATTTAAGTAACTATTAATGACTGAATTATCTCATTTCTATGAATTCTTATTATCTGCTTTGATTAACTTTTTGCTAAGTTCAGCGATGTACATCAACGATCATGTATTTTACTCTGCCTTTAATGTTGATTTACACATATAATGCTGGTTAGGATTTGTTTGGTTAATTGTAGAGGAGGGGAATAGCTGAGCTCAAGGCAACGACTCCAGATCCTAATATTCTAAGCTGTTAGACAACTCAGTATGCAGGATCAGGGGAACCAGAGGTTGAGGTGACGGATCCTTCCACCTTCATTTTCTTGTTTCTTTATTGTGGCTTTGATCCATCTCTTTTATTTCGAAAAGAAATTGCATGTGTGGACTTGTATCTTTTTTTACAAATGTTATGGTGTACATTTATTAGGGCTATTTACTCTTATGTTGGACCTATTCAAAGCTAAAGTTGGCAGTGATGAAATCGTAGTAAATTAGTTGTCCCCACGGTCTCGTCTACAACATGAATGCCGGATCTGTACAGTTTTGCTTCTCACACCCTCATAAACAAAGCATTTAAGCTTATAGAAAAGGCCTTTCTTTTCTCTTATGGACCCCCACCCTCTTCTGGTGCCCCCAAATCGTTTATGATTCACCTTCACAAGCTTGGAGTCCATAATCAATAAATTGCTTCCGCATTCAGAAGACTATGAAAGTACTCATTAACACACTATTGTGAGAAAGTTATACAAAGAAGCAGCCACGGTCTCAATTTCTCATTAAAGTGCTTGCCGGATCTGGATTGCTGATGAGGAAAGGTGGAATTATAGGGATGATTGGATGATGTATTTCCAGAATCCCCTAAATAATTAGAGCTTCTTTTTAGAATGGATGATTCAAGCTAACTTCTGAAAGTAGAGCATAGTTGAGTCCACTATTAGATGAAATAAGGATCCGTATGTTATATGGAAGATGTACTTATTTAGCAACCAAACTTTGGGTCTGGACTCATTACCAAGGTCAAGTTTTGAGGTCCAGACTTCTTCCATCAATCACTCACTCATTTATTTTTGCATTTACAATTTGGGAACAAGTAGGACACATACAAGCTATGACAGGGAAAGGGTTTATAAAGTTGGACCCAAAATGACCACTATACCCTCCTTGGGTCTTTTAGGATTATTCATTTCAACACTTGCAATGGAAACAGAGTAACTCTTTGACTTTTTTGTTGCCTTAACCTCTTGCCTGGTTCTGAGTTAGTTGAAGCGACGTTAGCACATGTAATAAAGGCTATTAGCTTTGAAGTGATTATTGTGGAGCAAATACTGGTTGAAGGATTATATTTTATTAGGAGTCTTGAAATTGTTTTTCTGGGAATGCTTCAAGTGCTTTATACAGTCAATTCTTTGTCTGCTGCGTTTTAAGCATGTTATTAAATTCACATGTCAACCATTAATGATTTATATGTAATTTAGATTGTAATGGAAAACGCAGTGTTTTGAAAGGTAAGCATTCTTCCATGAATGTCCAATTGTTAATGGAAGCTTGGAAAGTATGTCTCATGACAATGAGTAACTGCAATCGATGCATTATCTAGTCACAATGGTCGGTATCTGTTATTTCAATCAATCACTAATAATAGCATCTTCTTCAAGTTGGCTTCAAATCTTTGCCTACACTTTTCCAGATCTGAGTTGATGAAGGGTTGCTTAGCAGTTGAACACATTTGGAGCCCCAAAGATAATAGTGGGTTAGTTCATTGAAATTATTGTGTTAATAATTTTTGTCAATAAACAGATTAGCCTTATAGAGTTGTGAATGAACAGCTTTCGGAGCGGCATTGACTTTCCATCTACTAAAGAAACTGCTTGGATTATAATGCTACTCATTGGCTTTGGTACACCCAGGAAGACAGGTACTTAGGGATTTTGATTTTGTCCACCCTGCAGGGTAGACTAATAATTGGGGCGTTCATTTTTTAGCTCTAATATTTAATCATATCATCAATTTTTGCTTAATTTAATTTGGCAATATGGTTTTAGATTTTTTTTTAAATTTCTTGATACTGCACTGTTACATGATCAGCTAAATCTTGCAGAAAAATATGATTTGTTATTTGTAATTTGCAATAATTCCTGAAAATTTAACAATAATTGACATACAATCATGTGAAATAGATGGAAACTAGTTAAAACTTTATGCTCTCAAGATCTAATATTGAAATTATATATGTATTAACATTGTTTTGAATTATTGAATTTTGACTAAGCTGCCTTTAATTTACTGACCCACATCAACCAAAAGTTCTATCTTTAATCGGCATTTACTGCCGGTAATAGTTGCCTATTTCCCCACCTAAGAGAGAGAAAAAAAAACTATTTTATTCCCAACCACTAAATTTTTTTATAAGTGTTTATTATTATTATTATTATTATTATTTTAAAGACCTCTAATAATAATAAGCATTAACTGAAAAGTAGGTTGGTAAACAATATTTATTAGCATAAAAGCTCGATTAATTCTCACTAAAAAAAAAAAAAAAGAATTAGAATAAGTAAAGAAAGGAGAGGAAGAGGGATAAATAATAATAATAAAAATAAAAGATCAATTTTAATTTAAAAGAAAAAAAAATGGTGGGTTGGAATAAAGGGTGTTTGTGGTTGTAAATGATAGAGACGAAAACTATGATTGGGCAACTTTAAGCCTCCAATTTAAATTACTATTTCATAATTTCACAATTAAAAATCTGTTTCCTCTTAACTTATTTTCACACAGTCTTCATTCTAATATATATATATATATATATATATATATATATATATATATATGAACTGTATAATTTAGAAATATTTTTTAGAGCTAAAAATAATTTATTAGTGAGTGACCTCAGTGGTAGGATTAAGAAAAATGAGGACATCACATCTATTCAATCTTAATAATTACTAAAAGCAATTGAATAGGATTCAATTATTATTGAAAATTATTAAATGATTATTCATTATTATGCCTATAAATCATGAAAATTTGTCACTCATAATTTTTTCTTCTCCCTCAATTCCCAACTGAGTCGTCTGATGGAAAAAAAAAAAGTCAACTTTTATAAACGAATTAAAAAAAAAATTAGTGGAAAAATAATATAATTTAATGAATAATTGTTGAGGTTGAATAGAAAATAGAGAAAAATAAATTAATAAAAAAAATATATATATAAAGAAAAGGTTTGTCATATGTGAGATTTTGTGTGTTGGCTTAGGTGCATTTAATTCTCTCCCCATTTATGCCACTGCCCATCTCTTCATTTACAAACCACACTCACTCCCTCACTCACTCACTCACTCTCTTTCTTCTTCTTCTTCTTCTTCATCTTCTTCCTCTCCAATGGGAAGGTCACCTTGCTGTGACAAAGTGGGGTTGAAGAAAGGGCCATGGACTCCTGAAGAAGACCAAAAGCTGTTGGCTTATATCGAAGAACATGGCCATGGAAGCTGGCGTGCCTTGCCTTCTAAAGCTGGTCTCTTTCTCGTCTTCATAACATTTCTTTTTGAACCCTTTTCTTTTTTCCTTTTAATGTATGCAAATGAACCTTTGTTTGTTGAAAACATTTGGCTTTAGGGCTCCAAAGATGTGGCAAGAGCTGTAGACTGCGATGGATTAATTATCTTAGACCTGATATTAAGAGAGGCAAGTTCAGTTTGCAAGAAGAACAGACCATTATTCAACTCCATGCTCTTTTGGGCAACAGGTACAACTTTTTTTCTTTGTTTTTTTTTTTGCCTCGCTCCTTCAATTTTCTCGTGTTCTGGGCTACTGTCTTGTCTTGTTCTGGTCTCTTTTTTTGAAGAAAAATGACAAAACATTCAATATTGAACCAAAAAGCTTGAATCTTTTGGAATGAGGTGCACTGATATTGATGCCAACTTTGGCTTCATTGTTAATAATATTACCACTTTCTGACAACCTGAAATTTTGCAAACACAACACACACCTACTAAATTTCTTCACCAACACGAAATGGTGTCTGAAATTGTAATACCTCACATTGGTTGGTGAGTAGAACAAACCACCATTCATAAGAAAGGTGTGGAAACCTTTTTCTAACAGACTCGTTTTAAAGCTTTGAGGGAAAGTCCAAAGAGGACAATATCTGTTAGCGGTGGATCTGGGCTGTTGTCATCAAACTCTTGTTTTTGAAACCCTCTTGTTTGTGTGGATGTTTAGGTGGTCGGCCATAGCAACTCACTTGCCAAAGAGAACTGATAATGAGATTAAAAATTACTGGAACACACATCTTAAGAAAAGATTGGCTAAAATGGGGATTGACCCAGTTACCCACAAGCCTAAAAATGACGCTTTGCTCACCGGTGATGGCCAGCCAAAATGTGCGGCTAATTTAAGCCACATAGCACAGTGGGAAAGTGCTAGGCTGGAAGCTGAAGCAAGGCTTGTTAGAGAATCAAGGCTACGTAATAACAACTCACATTCTTCTCTCCAACAACTTCCAAACCCTCCTTGTTTTCCACCTTCTTCCTCTTCAACTTCCACTTCAGCTCAGCTTTTGCCCAATTCCGACTCGCCCGCTGCCATGGCTTCCCGTTCGCTCGAGGCATTGAAAGCTTGGAACAACGGTGTGTACTAAAGTTTTACTATTTTAAACCTGAACGTTTAAGTTGATAGGTTATGGTAAATTTAGCTTTTTTTTTTTAATGTCATTGGTAGGGTGGTCCAAATCGGCCGAAGGAACCGGTGGCATTCTGACCCGTGGTATTGGGGGTGACCTCGAGTCGCCTACCTCGACATTGACTTTCTCAGAGAACGTACTGCCGGTTATGGCCACCGGGTGCGGGGAGGGCGAGAATTCAGCGGCTATGATCGAGTTTGTGGGGAGTTCAAGCTCTTGTGAGAGAGAGTGGAAGGAAGAGGGATTTGGAAACTCAAGCCAATTACCAGAATACAAGGAGGGTTTTGAGAATTCAATGTCGTTTACATCTCATGATATGACATTATCCATTGAAGCAACATGGACAGCTGAATCCTTAAGAACAAAAGAAGCCATTGCTGAAGAAGGCTTCACTAATCTTCTTCTAAACAACAAAGTTGAAAGAAGCCAATCTGAAGGAGGTGGTGGTGAGGACTCTGAAAATGGAAGTGGGAGTGCAGCAAGTGATTACTATGAAGATAACAAGAATTACTGGAATAGCATTCTTAATTTGGTAAATTCTTCTCCCTCTAATTCTTCCATTTTCTAAAACAGATTGGAGTGTGTGTGTGTGTGTGTGTGTGTGAGGCTCAAGAATTTAGCTGGGTTTGCAGATTTTAGTTGCATCCATAATTATGAACTCGTAAATGTGTAATAAAAATGGTTCTATGTGATTCAGAGTTTCACCAACTATGTCGGTTCTAAGCTACTCCTATTAATAAACTCTACTCTCACATTTAATTCTAAGTTTATCATCAACTCACAACTAAATTTATCAGCACAAATCAAATGTATATTAATAATGTAAAGTGTTACGCCTTGCATAGTCTTTTCACAAAAGGGTGAGACTCAAAGCATATGTACCATGAATGTTTGTGGAAATTAAGGAATCACTTTTGCAGCTTTCTTGTGAATTAGGTCTCCAGCTTCTCCGAATGGTATAATCCAAAAACATAAGAAACAGACAAGCCAAATGAGGATAGAGATAGCAATTATGCAAGTCATTCATCTTGGTCCCATCTCCCATTTCGGACTTATATAGCCTCTTTTAAACTATTCATATCGTGACCGCTACTACGATAATAGAGGGTCGAGAGTCTCTTTTCATTACGATCCTTACACATCCTTCTACTTACTTGAGAAATAATTTGGAAGTCGAGTATTGAAAATACTTGGTAAATGCCTTTGGTTGGAATTTGATATGCACACCACCCGACAACAAAATAATGTAAATCGAGAAATCTAAAATCGTTCGTAAATGAGCCAAACTAACTTATGACTCTACCCATATAGGATAACCAACCTATGCCTCTATCCAGATCTATAAATACTAGTTAGCCAGCTTGTTTACTGGACCCAAAACTTGACCAATTAACATGCACGTAATCCATAAAACTTAAAACCCTTGTCAACGAGTCTTTGTCCAAGAACAAAAATGTGGGACAACCAGCCTATGTCATTAGTGGTACAATTAAAGCATGTCTTGATATGTTATTGCCACAATTTCATTTTGAAATACCAATCTTTTAGACTATGTAAGATGTCTCATAACACGAAAATCACTTGGCAACCACATGTACATATATATCTAATCACATAGCAACCACATACATATATATCAAATGATTTAAAATCAGCCGTCATTCAAACCAAAAAGTGTTTTAACTTAATTGAAAGACAAATAAATAGTTTGCACTGTCCTAAACTTTCAAGCTATCAACACTTTGACAATGATGGTATGGAAGCTTACTATGAAAATGGAACAAAAAAATTGGTCAAATGAAATTGATCCAACTGAATCGGACAACTAATCTAACTTAACAAGATCGACTAACCTGATTGAACTTATGAGTTGACCAATTCGTGGCACAAAATAGGATCAAACCAAGAATGGACCTACTCAAATCGATGATGAAAGAAAATCAGAGCACAAAACACAATCAAATGCCAAATTTGACCCTAAAACAGAGCCATTAGCACGTGTTTCCGGTCAAATACAAGCAGAGATAATCCAATTTGAGTAAATCACAAGAACAACGACTTTTTCTAATAGGATAATATTGTTCACCAGTTTTCGTTGTTTTATTTTTTGTTTCTCCAAAAAGCCCCCTACCAATAGGGATAATGTCGTTCACTTATATATCTATGATCTTCCCCTTAATTAGCCATGCAAGACTCAAGAAAACGAAGCTAGAAGATATTTGATAAGGGTTATAAAATTGTACACAGACATTAAAATTTACTTAAATTACTACTAAGCAGATAAACAATAATTTCAAATTTCAACCCCACATTAAATAAGGATGATAGAAGCCAGGCTGTGTTGATAACTGGGGAACCACCAAAGCAAAATTTTGGCCACATAAATAACATTTTATTTCTTAATTAATTATAACACAATAATAATAATAATTAAAAGGTACCACATTTATTTCACCTTATAATAAGACCTCACATGGCTCCTCCTCTGCACATATTAAATTCAACAAATACAAACACGGAACTGTGTGGAACTAAATATACAAATCTCATTGATTTCTGCTGTTTAAGAAGCCTCATTTATTTTTCAAACACAAAAACTATATTCATCCCCTAAATCCAATATGATGCATGTTGAGGATTATTGGGATTGGGAGTGTCCCACATTGGTTAATTTAGTGGAAGATCATGGGTTTATAAGTGAGGAATACTATCTTCATTGGTATGAGGCCTTTTGGGGAAGCCCAAAGCAAAGCCATGAGAGCTTATGCTCAAAGTGGACAATATCATACCATTGTGGAGAGTCGTGATTCCTAACATGGTATCAGAGCCATGCCCTAAACCTAACCATGCCAATAGAATCCTCAAATATCGAACAAAGAATGGCGAGCCTCGAAGGTGTAGTCAAAAGTGACTAAAGTGTCGAACAAATGGTGTACTTTGTTCGAGGGCTCCAGAGAAGGAGTCGAGCCTCAATTAAGGGGAGGCTATTCGAGAGCTCCATAAGCCTCAGGGGAGGCTTATAGTGTGCTTTGTTCGAGGGGAGGATTGTTGAGGATTATTGGGATTGGGAGTGTCCCACATTGGTTAATTTAGTGGAAGATCATGGGTTTATAAGTGAGGAATACTATCTTCATTGGTATGAGGCCTTTTGGGGAAGCCCAAAGCAAAGCCATGAGAGCTTATGCTCAAAGTGGACAATATCATACCATTGTGGAGAGTCGTGATTCCTAACAATGCAATGTTCATTGAAGAACACACGCTTCAAAATAAGAACGATCGATCGAGCGATGTTCAAGTTATAAACTTATGAGATGAATCTTCCTGTCCTAATGTACACCATAACCCACAAGAAAGCATCGGCAATCTTGAGCAACACTTGACAGCCCAAGGATTAAAGCAAGAAATAATGGCTTAAGACCCCTTGAGCTGCAAACCCAGAAAATCATAGAAGCTCTGTGATACCAAATGTAATAAGATCATACAGAAATCTCAATCAGCAAACTGGTGGAAGTAAAATATTGGAAGATATATTTAATGCCATTTGTTAGTGCTTATGCGCACATCGATAATAGGCACCAAAATTACAGTTATCATCAAGGAGCCTCAGTACCAGTGCTATGAAGTTAAATGGCAACAAATATGTCATGGTCCTTGCTAATGCATACGCTACGCTAAAGATGTTGAGGATTGTTAGGAGTGAGTTCCATATTAGCTAATTTAGAGAATGATCATGAATTTATAAGATCTCAATTGGTACAAGGCCTTTTGGAGAGCCTAAACAAAAGCCTTAAGAACTTATGGTCAAAGTGGACAATATCACACCATGGTAGAAAGTTGATATCATGGTATCAGAGCTATATGCCCTTGACTTAGCCATGTCGAACAAAGAAGTTGTGAGCTTATTTTTTTCGAACAAAGCGTATACTTTGTTTAAGTACTCCAATATCATACCATTGTGGAGAGTAAATTCCTAACAAAGATGAAATCTAAATTCGAACTCCATTTAACAAATTTACTTAATGGAAGACGCGAAAAAAATACCATAGATGTTAGCTCCAGCATAATGGAAACAGGGGCTCTACACAACTCAAAGGATTGAACCCCCTGCAGGTTTCAAGGCTGAAATCAACATGCCCGAGGGAAAAAAAAAAAAAAAAAAAAAA
>NW_019268518.1:6487602-6513360 GCF_002738365.1 Cucurbita moschata
GGGGGAAAAAAAAAAAAAAAAAAAACTGCAATAAATGCATATGGTAGACTCCTTTTCAAGAAAGTCAAGAAAGGAAACGGAAATGGCCGGATCAGAAAGCTTGAAAATCTAAATCTTCATGCAGAATATAAAGATTAACGACTGTGCATACAAAATACATCACCAAAACAAATCACTGACCAAATTTAGGTATACAACGTAGCTTATTTCTGCTATTTGGGCATAAGAACTTCCGCTCCCGATGTCGAACAATGCCGCTAGAACTTTGGCATCGGCATTTAAATACAGCGATCACTGAAATTAGGGCACCGCAGGGGAATCTCCCGCCAATCTTTAAACAAAGAAGCTACATCAACGGCCAAGCACAAAATTAATTTTAAGACGTTGGAAATCGACGGTGGTGATGATAATAACTTTAGTTTAATTTTCAAATTAATTTTACACTATCTAATTTATTTATTTATTCTTATCAAAACTTCAAAATCTATTATTTAAATAATTGTTTTAAACGAAAACTAAAAAAATATTAAATTCGTCTACCAATTCAAATAAAATAATTGTTAACACTATAATTTAAAAATAAATTATCTTAAATTTTTTGAAGGAAGAGTGGATTAGAATACAAAAGAATAATTAAAAGAAGAAGAAAAAAAGAAAAAAAAGCCTTGAACAATTGCTTTTGACGGAGCAAATGGATCTTAATCTGGAAGCACATACAAATATTTATGGATTCTGATAGAAATTGGCACACCCAGATTCCAGTATTCCCGATTCGTTCTTGATTTTCCCTTTCATTCCTTCTAAATTCTGAGTTCATTCATCCCCCCCTTTCCATTTTTTCGCATCGTCAACTCCAATCTTTCGAGATTTGTGCTATGAAATTTGGGAAGGAATTCAAAACCCATCTGGAGCAGACGCTTCCCGAGTGGAGGGACAAGTT
Source organism: Cucurbita moschata (assembly GCF_002738365.1). Classification (NCBI taxonomy): domain Eukaryota; kingdom Viridiplantae; phylum Streptophyta; class Magnoliopsida; order Cucurbitales; family Cucurbitaceae; genus Cucurbita; species Cucurbita moschata. The sequence continues at coordinate 6,488,543 of NW_019268518.1, forward strand.
TCTGTGTTACAAACCCCTCAAAAAGCTCATCAAGCACTACCCTAATCTCCCTTCTACCATTGATCCAATACCCACCAACTATTCGCTTAATTTTGTTCTTCCTCCCCCTCAGCAGCCGGTTTCCTTTGACGATCCTACCGATTCTACGTCTTTTGAATCCGTTCGTGACCGCTGCGAGACGGGTGAGGGTTCTTTGGTTGACCTGCAGGATTGGTTCGTTAAGATTCTGAATGAAGAGCTGGAGAAGTTGAATGATTTTTATGTTGATAAAGAGGAGGAGTTTGTTATTCGATTTCAGGTTCTCTGTTTTTTGTTTTTGGCGACTGTTCTTCGATTTGCCTGCCTGTTGCTCTGATATGTACATGCATTTACAATTTGGGTTTACTGTGTTATTGCTTTCTCTGTGGGGTATTTGACATTTCTAAGCTAATTGGTAAAGGGTTAGAAAGTTGAGATCTCTGCTAAATTGTTATGAGATTAAGAAACCTATCTGAAGTGGAATGTGCACTATGCCCCATATTTTGGATTACAGTAGGAGTTGAGCCATCCGTGGCTATGCAATCGAGTCATATTGGCCTTCGTATGAGCCTTCACGGCAGCTTCTGTCTCCCTGGATTAGAGATAAGCAATGCCTGAGTAGGTCGTAGAAAAGTCAGCTTACTATATTATGGTGTAAAAGACCAAGCTCACCGCTAGCAAATAGTGTCTATTTTGGAAATTTTCCCTCAAGGTTTTTAAAATGCGTATGCTAGGGAGAGGTTTTCACACCCTTATAAAGAATGCTTCGTTCTCCTTTCCAACCGATGTGGGATCTCACAATCCACTTCCCTTCGGGGCCCTGCGTCCTCGTTAGCACTCGTTCCCTTCTCTAGTCGATGTGGGACCTCCCAAATCACCTCCCTTTGGGAGTCAGCGTCCTTTTTGGCACACCGCCTCGTGTTCACTCCCTTCGGGGCTCAGTTTCCTCACTGGCACATCGCCCAGTGTCTGGCTCTGATACCATTTGCAATGGTCCAAGCCCATGTCTTTTTTGGACTTTCCCCTCAAAGTTTTTAAAACCTAGAGAGAGGTTTTTATGCCCTTTTAAAAAATGTTTCGTTCTCTTCTCCAACTTCTGTGAGATTTCACATATGGTGCTCTTATAACTTTTTTGGGGTGGCCATGATGATGTTTAGTTCTTCTCGCCTCGCACTTTGGTTCTGTATGTTTATGTTTTCTGCATAATGTTTTCAGGGTTATATTCTTGGACTTGTTCCATTAAAAACTATGTGCTATGCTAATTTCGTATGGAGATTGGAAAGGTTTCAGGCAGTTTATTAGCTGTCTAATGATGCTTGAGTTCCTATTGACACAGGAACTGAAGCAAAGAATTGATCATGTCAAGGAAAAAAGCAGCAGGGGAGGCGTTTTCTCATCAGAGAGTGAATTCAGTGAAGAAATGATGAACATTCGTAAGGACTTCGTTGCCATTCATGGAGGAATGGTGCTTCTAAAAAACTATAGCTCCCTGAATTTTGCAGGTAAATGACCTCAGAGGTAAAGTAAAAGATCAATCTATAGAAACTTAAGCGTAATATCATGCATTTTTCCTAAGGAGAGTTAAAAATTGTAAGTTCATATCCAACTTTAGAATACTTCCTCTGGCTTTTGGTCCCTAGGTGCATCGTTGTTATGGTTCATGTTCTGTAACTCAGGCATAAGAAGCTTTCGAACTATGAATTATTTTCAGGGCTAATAAAAATTCTGAAGAAGTACGACAAACGAACGGGTGAGCTGTTGCGTTTGCCTTACATGCAACTTGTAGTACGTCAACCGTTCTTTACAACAGAACTTCTCACAAGTCTGGTTCATCAATGTGAGGCAAATCTCGAGCTACTCTTCCCATTGGAAGCAGAAGTCGTTGAATCTACCCCAGCCATACAAGTTGATCAGAACCCGATACTCGATAGCTCAAGAACTATTACTGCCAAGACACCTTCAAATCTTGGGGAGGAAAGTGAGGATTTATATCGAAGCATTGTCGCTGCGATGACAGCCATTCGTGGCCTACAAAAAGAAAGTTCCACCAACAATCCATTGTCATTTTCTTCTCTCTTTAAGAATCAGGACGACGCGAGTACCGGTGCTGTGACCGATCAGAACTCTCCCTCTAACTCATCAACTTCTTTGCCTAAAGGTAATGAAGATGATGAATAGTTTTGTTTTTTTCTTTTCAAGAGTTCACCTTTTGACTCCATACACAAATCCAACTTGAACGAGAGATATCTAATTTTGTACATTCGATGTATAGAACCCTTTGTTTTGACTCTTTCGCTCTTCTATATAAGTTCTATGTTCCATGTTTGCTGTCATTTGATATTGTTCTACTTCTACATTGCAAATGAACTTGAATTGTCGAATCAATCCATTTGTATGAAGGAAATAGTATCTTTACTCCTTTCTCTTTTTCCTTTCTACAGATTCTCAGGGTAAACTAACCCTATTTCTTGTTCAATATGATAGGGCAACAACTTACTTTCTACACTTGAATCACAAACAAAAAGAAAATCAAGCCATGTGTAAGAATTAAAAAAATTAGTAGAAAAAGTATCTGTGTTCTTCATTAGCCGGTCCTCATCTCCTCATTGTCGTAGTTGAAAGGAAGTGGAACAGAGTTGAATGCCCTGTATTTCCCCACATTGTTTAGGTGCTCATTCTCCAACCTGAAGAATTCAAAATTTACAAGTCTTTCTTTCACAAATAAGAACTTTCCTCTTAATTCATTCCCTGAGATTATAAAGGAAAGTAGAACACACCTGAAGAAATTCCAGATTCCTCGTCGAATGATTTCCAACACGGCGACAATGGCAATCAACGCTTGTCTATGGATGAATGGAGCTTCTCTAAAACCTAATACTGATTGCATCCAAGCAAGCCGTAGCAAGACATTCAGTACCTGTAATTCAGATCCCAAGTATAATTATCAGCTACTTTTGGTTTTAATAGCAGAAAGCAAACTGCTTTTCCAAGTAGTGTTCTTACAATTGCTGCAAAGTAAACACTCTTGTTGGATATTAGTAATTTGTCTCTCAACCATGGATTTTTCGAGTTGCGTCGTAAGAGGCCCCAGTCACATACTATATCCCAATATGTGCCTGATATTGTTGCAACAACAGAACTAACAAGAGCCAAGGTTCTCCATGTCAACCCCATATTCAAATCATTGCTTGTTCTCATTGCAATTGCAACAATTGTTGAGAAGTACTTCAGTCCATTAAACACATGCTTTACGTCTTTATCTTCGATCAAGCGCCGAATGCACTGCAAGCATTAAACAACCTTAGCTCTGATGGTTTGATACATTAAAGAAGTTGATAAAAAATACCAGCTAAACCAGCTGATTACCTGAAGAGTACGAATCCAGTATGGAATAGTTGCAACAACGAAGTAAAAAGCTTCAAAAATTTTGCTCTGAGAGCACGAATTCGTTCGTCGTATAAAGTCACCCCACCCATAGTAGCAGATATAGAATTCTAAACTTCTGAAGGCTTGCACCTGATGTGAAATTGTAAAGCGTATTAGTTTTGTTGTTTAAAATTTCCAGGGAGCACGAAAGATAATGAAATCAGGTGAATGTCAAACCTGGCTGGTAAGTTGATCTGCCAAGAAAAAGTCTTCCATTGTAACCTAAACGCAAAGAAGATGTGAATTAGCACTAACCCAACACTTTTTCGATCAAAAGTAGAAAGTCATATTTGTTAAACTTCTCTTCTCATGACTACCTTGTAGAACGGAGCGCAGACCAAACGAAATGCACTACGAATGAGGAAGAAGCGGCTAGAACGGAATATGATGTTGAAAGGACAAAATATTATAAGAAGAACAGCCTGCAAAATGAGTTCAGTTCAGACATGGCTTTACTCTTAATATAATAGCTACAGCATGAAGATATAAATACTAGAGGCATGCACTACACAGTGAATGGTGGAGCATACAGTGAGTAGAGCTAAAGGAATCGACTCGGTTAGGGCTTCGTAGCTTTTGGTTTCTGGGTCAATCTCCATATCCAAATGTGAGAGAACACATGCCAATGTGAGCACCGCAAGACCTGAACTAAGAAAAAAGACCTCTCGATGACCCAACTCTGTTCCTTGCTTCAAGCCAAACATAAATGTGTAATTGACACGGTAACGCCTCCAAAAGTATATATTTGCAGAGTATATCATCAGGTGCAAGATGATGAATCCAAAAAAGCTGAAAAAAGTACAAAATCAATATATTTATGTAGATGGTAGCTGAAATTCAAAGTGGCTATCTAAAATTACCTGTAGAGAGGAAATATGTTATTCATATACTGGTTGCGCCCTTCGCTCTCAAATATATCTCTTAGGTGTATAACTAAAACGATGGCCACTATAAGTGCAAGAGCACAGCCGAAGAAGAAACCTGCAGGTAATCAATTCAGATTTATGATCATAAGACATCGCAATAATATCTCCATGTTTCCTATATGTTTATAATACACACTCTGGGAAAATTCATGAACTCAAGCTTGAAAAACATTAGCTTTTGCTCTACAAGTATTGTTACCGGAGAAAAATGTAATTCCATGTCTTTCCCTTCTGATTTTTCTTCTCAAAATGTCCATCCCTCTTCTTCGGTTTCCATTTGCGAAGTGCTTAATGAAAGCAGCCTCCACTCTTTCTATGAGCCTTGTAAGCTGTGGCGGTACCGAAACATTTCAGGTAAGAATTGGCTAAATATATCACAATGAAGCTTCAGGAATTGTAACAGACCTCAATAGTGCAACCAAGAGGAGATTTATCCACCATATCTAAGTAGACCTTTGACACTTTACGTGATGTTATCTGAATTGACAAAATTATAGGTTCAGAATAACTTGAAGGAGAAAGATCATTTATTTTAGGTAAATAGACTGGAAGCTGCAGACACCTTTTCATACTTCTTCAAGATCTTCGAAATGGCCAATGTATTTAAGAAGCTGAAGATCCATAAGGAATAAAACCGATTACATTTTGACAAATTCATGAAGAAATATAATCTTCACTACGATATCAAGACTCACATATTACCATTACCTGTAGCCTTTTAGAACTTGAAGCTTTTGGTAGAATTGAATCAAGGCCCGAGTCATCAATTCTTCTGACTTCCTCAACTCGGTCTTATTATACGATAACCGAGCCTTGGAACGTGCAACCATGTATTTTATAGTTGATGCTGGTGTTTCCGGGGAGATGTTAATCCGTACATGGGGTAAGAAGTCTAATGGAGCGGGCCTGAGTTCTTGAGTGGCTTGAATGCTTCCTCTACTCCCCTTCCTGCAGTGACCCTTTGCCTCTTTTGCTTCCATGTCCTCGTCTACCGAAGCTGCGTCATCTTCCCCCTCAACTTCCTGAGTTATTTCCAAGTGTGATCGTCCTTCAAAAATACAATCTAGACAGTAAAAAAGAATCAAACTTTCTTTTCCTACATAAACCATTGCAGTTTTACAACTAAAGATCTAACATGTTCTTTGATTTCAATGTTAACTTACCTGAAACTCTGCCATTGATGGAATTACAAGTTGAGGTGGCTACACTTCCTGCTAGATCGACATGTTCATTGACATCTTCGAACGCAACATCTGGATTCTCCACCTTTATCTTCAGAGCAATCAAGATATCCATCTGTTTGCTCAATTCCTCTGCCTCCACTATCAACTCCCCCACCTTCTTCTTGTAAAACCTCACCACTTTATTGAATTCATAATCAAGTCTCCTAAAGAAAACCACCTCATTTTCACCCCCTTGATCTGATGACATGAAGAACATGCTCTGGTAGCTCTCTTCAGAACCATTCTGAACTATGTTGGTAATTATCGCATCATCCTGCATCCTTGGAGAATGCCTCCGCCCTGTAAGCCCACTGAAAGCTCTGTACAAAGACACCTTTCTCTTTAGCTTGCCTGAGGCATCTGAAGCTTTTGGCTGCTTAGATAGGCTCACTTCTGCCAGAACGGCTTTCAGATTATTGTAATCCAAATACGCTTCTTGCCATTCAGGCACCATTTGGGACAAAAACTCCTTCCCAAACTTCATCTTCACTAAACCCAAACCAGCTTTTTGCAGATGCAGATGAGTTATATATGCACAAATCTAAGAAGCAATTAAAATGGAAAATGTTGGGTGCCTTTTACTGGATGATTATGAGTTGCCCATTGCTTATTTGGAGTGTATTTCCCGTATATAAATATATGTGGACATTTGACAATTACTTTAGACCTGTCATTCCATTTCTTTGTCATCATCTTTTAATAGTATTCTACACGACCAAAACAAAAACAAAACAATGGGATTTACCTTTTGACTTTGTTGGAGCTCAGAAGCTTCATGGATTTCGTTTTCAGCAAGAAACGGCGATTCCTTTTCTGGTTGGGTTGTTTCAAGCAGACGGATTAGGGGTCCGATCAAGCTTCACAATGTCAGATTTTATCTTTTTTACGAGTTCCGTAAGAAAATCGTCAATTACATAAGATGAAAAAGAGTGAAAACAGTAGTAACTGGGATGGATTTGAGTGGAGGATGTCCCACATTCGTAGAAGCTCAAGAACAAGTTGCTTCGCATTGGAACGCGTATAGATAAGGATTGCTCGACTAGCAACAGCAAGCGGTACATTATGATCCCACTTAAAGTCGGCCAGCACCGATTTGTCGATGGCGATGCTTCGCGGAACCAAAATTCTTTTGAAAATTTCCCGGAAATTAAGCTCAATTTTGTTTTCGTTTCCTTCTCTATACCCACGGTTTGAACTCATCGATTTATGTCTACCTATAATTAAATCAACTGCAATAATAATAATAATAATAATAATAATAAAATAATAATAATAATAATAAATTTATTATTATTATTATTTTATTATTAGAGCACCGATATTGATTTTTTTGAATTTTTTTATTTGAACTTCTCTCAAATTTTTAAACCTCACCTGTGTAAAGAATGATTTGTTTTCCTCTCGAACCGATGTGATATCTCACAATCCACCCACCCCCCTTAGAGCCCACATTCTAGAAAAATGATTTGTTCTCCTCTATAACGGACGTGCGATTTCACAATAATAATAATTATTATTATTATTTTGGTATAATACTCAAGATTTACGACTACCTACCTATTTTATTTCAAAATTTGGTAATATATGATGGTGATAGGAAAAATAATAAATAGAATAGTACCATAATGTCAGAAATTTTCTCCATATATAAATACGGAGATTTTAGCATATCTATAGCCTCCATAGGTCACTAGCTCCGATAGACCTTTTTTCCTTAACCGGGAAATAGCTAAGCTTTATTTAGCACATGCAACTTAGGCTACATTTCAGTTAAATTTGGAGACCAAGAAGCTGGAGTTAACGTGTTTGTGTTACATAAACTAAATAAAAGTAAAGTACAGTAACATTTGATAAGACAAAATGGTTAAGGTTTTAGATCAGTAAATTTCATGGGTCAAACAACTCCGTTAGAATAACGTATATATGTGATTATTAGTAATAATACTTGTCCAATCCATTAATTAGCAAGCTTCTATGGTAAGCAACGTCTAGGTTGATTTTGTCGAAAGAGTACCATTTCTTAATCAATAGTTATCCGGGTGGGTGGACGTTAAATGAAGATATTAATAACACTAATTAAAAACATCTTTTCAGATGAATTCAGTGCTTATTCAACTCAAATTATGTTTTTTTTGAAAATGAAGTCTTTAAAAAGTAACCATTTTGAAGGTTAGAAAAACCAAATTTCAAATCTTAATTATTTATTATAATAAATTAAATAACAATATATATAAAATTTTAATATTTGATTTACTTTTCTCATCTAAGATTAGTTTCGAAACCATTATTAGTTTAACATCGAATAATTTATTTTTATTTGAACCATATCATACACAAAGTTTAGATTACGACCAATTTAATTAGTTAAAGTTGTTATATTATTGAGTACAAAGTAGGGTCGTAAATTTAAATCTCTCACTTCCATAAACTCGATCAAACAAAAATACATCAATAAAGATTATTCCTTTAGTTCTTAAAATAGGGTACCTCAAATTGTTGATTTGAGTGCTGTTTAAATAAGCTATATAGGTCGTCCTTGTGGCATAGAACAACGCATTATTTTTGGTGTTTTGGTGTCCATATACTTTGCGCACGTAGCCTATTCGAGCCTTAAAGTAGGGCATAAATGTAATTTATTTGAAGGGAGGGGTCTACATACCTAACCAATAATTTCGAGTTTGACGCAACCCATGATACAATGCATACCCAAACCAAAATCATGCTTCTATTCTCTTGGTCTCTTTTGGACAGGTCGGTGTGACACAAAGTCCTAGAGATAATTAATATGAATGAGATAGCTCAATAACCAAAGTCAAACTCCATTTTTGTACACTTCGTACATATCTCTAAAAAATGATATGAAGTTGTTAGACGAACACGACTCTCCACAATGGTATGATATTGTTCACTTTGAGTATAAGCTCTCGTGGCTTTGCTTTAGGCTTCCCCAAAAGGCTTCACTGCAATGGAGTTAGTATTTCTCACTTATAAACCCATGATCATTCCCTAAATTAGTCGATGTGGGACTTTCATCATCCAACAGAAATATTGATGATGAAAATTTTAAATTATATCTCTCGAATTTTAAGAATTTTTTTGGTATTGTAAAATGACGTCAAAATGGTATAAAGTTGAAGCATTGATGACGAAAATTTTAAATTATATTTCTAGAATTTTAAGATTATCTAGTTAGGAAAAATTTTATTTATTTACGACCAAAGAAAATTAAAATACGAGACTTTTGAAAATAATAAATAAGAAGATATTATTAAGAATATTTTCATTATTGAAAAAAAACAACAACCATGGGCCAATGCTTTACTATGTCCACACCGCCCGTATATTTTTGACTTTGCATGGACAACATACTCGTACCTATAATATTATCATGTCAAAATTCTAATATACCTTGTCGGTAATTCTTATAAAGTGTACCAATCTATGTTTACGATTTAGAATTCAGATTCAGTATCAGATAGGTCGGGCATTCTCTTGTGTCTCTTGTGACAACATGGTCAAATTACTTATTTCATTCAGAATTCAGATTCAGCACCTAATGGTTCCGACATTCTCATGCATCTCTTGCAACAAGTTACTTACTCCTTGCTTCTCAGAGTGAAAACTATCATTACCAACCAACACGAGCCCTTCCAATATGTTTTGTCTTCGCTAATATACATTTTAGGAAAATTCTCAAGAAGAAAGCATATACAATTTATTAATATAGATAATAATTTTTAATTCTTTTAAACTTTTTTTTAGTCATCCTACCCTAATGACGGTTCTTATTCGGATGTGATATCGTTTCATTCATATACTCAAAATATCACAATAAAGTATAAAGTCAACGGTCAAAAACGTAAAATAATAATAATAATAAAAATAATATAGTTTGAAATGTATTTGTAGGTTTTTTTTTTTTACTTTTCTAATTTATTAAAAAAAGAAAAATGAAAGAAGAGGAATTATTAAAATATTTATGTCAAATTCCAAATACCAATTCCAAGCGTGGAATATCTGTGATGATGTGCGGATGGGTTAATAGGTGAAGGAGGTAGGTGAATATTAAAATGTACGTGCAACTCACGTGCGTCAAGAATCTTTGACACACATCTTTTATTACGTTTCAAACATAATAAAAACAAATTAATTTTATATATTACTTGTAAATTTTATGTTTGATTTTATAATAATTTTATTTTTTTAGGTGTAATAGTTTTTTTTTTTTTTTATCAAAACTTATTTTTATTTAAATAAATAAATAAATAGTAAAAATAGTAATGAGTCAACCATTATATACGTTATTATTTCTAACCATTCTATCATGAATGGCGGACGACGTAGACTTTACTTGTTTCTAATATATAATATTATTTTTAATTGAAATAATTAACCATATTGATTTATTATAAACAAATTAGTTACAATTTTAAATATAAATACTTTTTAAGAAAAAAAAATTAAAAAAATGAGTAGATTATTAATAACTTTGATTAAGGATATTAAAAAAAAGTTTAAAGAAATTTTGAAAGTTAATTATTTGGTTAGATAAATGTATTATTTAAGCAATTTAAATTAAAGTAAAAGTATTTTTGTTTTGGAAGAAAATTAGTGGTTTTATTTTGGGTATGAATGGAATGACGTGGCAGCTCAATTCTTATGGAGGGATTTGAAAGGAAGCTGAACTCCGTTGTTGTGATTAAGCCACAGGCTTTCTCCCGCCGGAGATCAAGATGCCGAAATGGAGTTTGTTGGGTTTGATTCTTTTGGGGCTGATGTTCAACGTTGCTGATTTCATGCGCTTCGATCTTATATCTGGCTCCACCAAATGCATTTCTGATGATATCAAGACCAATTCCATGACCGTCGGTAAATATTCGGTGGTTAATCTCAACGAAGGTGTTCCCATTCCCGATTCTCACATGCTCACTGTCAGGGTATTGCGTTTTCCTTTTTCCTTTTTCCTTTTTTCCGATTCAATGCTCAACTTTTCCAGGTTTCATGTTTATGTTTACGCTTTTGCATGCCCTCGCGTTTCTTTTATGGAAACTCTGTTCTTCGTTTGAAATTCCGAATTAGATAACTAACTACTTTTATCCACAAATGATATGGTGGAGTTGATTCATTTCTAAGATTTTTGCCTGCATTTGTGTTTTCAAATTGATCTATCTCTCTTTTCTGGAATTTTTTTTTGTTTTTTTGTTGATTCTGGAATTTGTTTAGATGAGTAATATGAGGTAATGGAGGTTCTTATTAGGTGAGTTCGCCTCGTGGAAACACGTATCATAATGCAGATCATGTGGATTCTGGACAATTTGCGTTCACGGCGGTTGAGTCTGGTGATTATATTACTTGCTTTTGGGCTCCGGAACAAAAGCCCCCAGGTGCAGTTACGGTTGAATTTGAATGGAGGTCCGGAGTTTCTTCTAAGGATTGGTCCAAGGTTGCTAAGAGAGGACAGATCGAAGTATGTCCTGAAATTTCCCATTTTGTTTCTGCCTTAAAACAGTTCATCTTGCATCATATTATGTTATTCTTTTTGAACTTGTGGACATTGTGGTGGCTGCATGCTGAGATAAGTGTTTGCATTAAATCATAGTTTGGTTTGATATACATTCAGTTGCCCGTTTTTGGAGCTGCTTTCACCTTGCTTTGTTAAAACAAGTATGTTTTCTGCTAGAGTTTCTTTTGTTTGTCCGAGTGTACCACTGTCGAAACAAGCAAAAGGAGACCAACCTCAGGGTAGTGTCAATGATATCATTTCTCCCTTGCACAACCATTTAAAGAACTTGTAAGCTTCCTTATGAGTTCACCTTCTAGAGTTGGACAAAAACAAAATACCAAAAAAAAGGCCTTCAGGAAGAGGGAACGAGATGAAGTGTGAAAAGGAGAAAAATAAAGAAAGATTAAGAAGATGATGCTATACTAAACAACAGAGAAATAGAAGATCGAAATTCTTTTTTTCTGAAGACTAGCGTGAAGGACTGCCCCACTGGTTGAAGGCTGGACCATAGAAATTCCATTTGAATCTAAAAGTGAAGGGGAACCTTCAAGGAAAAATTGCAATGAAGTCATAAAACACTGGAAGAATGAAAAATTCAGATTTTTTTTTATCCCCAAGTCCGCCGCCAGTAGATATTGTCCTCTTTGGGCTTTCCCTTTTGGGCTTCCTCTCAAGGTTTTTAAAACACATCTGCTAGGGAGAGGTTTTCATACCTTTATAAATAATGATTCGTTCTCATCCCCAACTGATGTGGGATCTCACAATCCACTCCCCTTCGGGGCCTAGCGTACTTGTTGGCACTCGTTCCCTTCTCCAATCGATGTGGGACCCCTCAAATCCACCTCCCTTTGGGGCCCAGTGTCCTTGCTAGCACACCACCTCATGTCCACCCCCCCTTTGGGGCTCAGCCTCATCGCCCGGTGTCTGGCTCTGATACTATTTGTAACAGCCCAAGTCCACCGCTAGAAGTATTGTCCTCTTTGGGCTTCCCTTCAAGGTTGTTAAAACACGTTTGATAGAGAGAGGTTTTCACATCCTTATAAAGAATGCTTCGTTCTCCTCTCCTACCGATGTGAGATCTCACACTATGACTTTGGACTACCCTACTCATTAGAGGCAAGACTATCATTTATATTCCTTTTGAAACTTAATCTAAAGGGAAACCTTAATGGAAAAACTAGTCATGCCACTTAAACTAAGAGGGTCATGCTTGCGAATCAAAGTAGTTGGGTGCTTTTTAGAGGCACAAAAGCAAAAAGAAGATGAAGTCTTTCATATATAATGATTATTTATAGGTTTGGGTGGTTCTTAATTTATGAAGTTTATGCTGCTCTTTTGATAATATGGTCATCAATATGCTATTTTGATCATCTCATAACGCACATATGTCATGATTGAAATATCTTAAAGAAAATACATTTTCACCAAGAGCTCCTTGTACTAACTTGCATCTCATTAGGCCTGTGGTTCATAACCATGTCTCTTGTGTCTTTCTAACATCCCATTTCACGGACATTAGTTTTCATTATGATATGCTAAGAGATATATTTATTTTGACATGGATCTTTTGAGCTTCTGTTTTGAACTCTTACTTCATCGTAGATGTGTTCTTGTTTTTGTTTGATAGAACAATGTGTCGTGGTCATCTCTGATGACATAGTTCATCATCATCTCTTATGTTAGGTAATGGAAGTTGAGTTGAAGAAGTTGTACGACACTGTCATCTCCATACATGATGAGATGTTTTATCTCCGTGAAAGGTACACTAAAATGAAATGTGTTTATGTCTGAGATGGTGTGATGGTTGATTCTCTGTTACTGTATTCCTTTTTTATTTTCAGGGAGGAGGAAATGCAGAAACTGAATAGAGATACAAACGCAAAGATGGCCACCTTTAGTTTCCTATCACTTGGGGTTTGCTTGTCTGTTGCTGGTTTGCAGTTATGGCATCTCAAGACATTCTTTGAGCGCAAGAAGTTGCTCTGATTTTTTTTTTTTTCTTTTTGTAGTCTTCTTTTTTAAATAAAAAAATTTAGCTATTAGATGCTACAGTTTATGTTGGACTTGAATTTGCAGAGAAATTGTGAGTTCTGAAGAACACTCAGCTGCTGAAAACAAGCTAAATGAAGCAATAATTTTAAGAACTCTCTCTCTCTCTCTCTCTCAAGAATTGTATGAACTTTAGGATCGACTTGAGTAAAGTAAAGGAAGTGTTAAAAGATCATCATTGGGTCAAGTCAATAATTGTATGAACTTTAGAAATAAAGTGTTTTGAAGAGAGGGGAGATGCATGTTCTTGCAACAATTGCAGGGATAGTATTGTAAACGATTATCTTGAATTGCGTGAAATGATTACCCATTTTTAGAAAACTCCAAACAAAATCCAACTTCGATTCCTCTTTTGCTAATCCAGGCATGTCAATCAGGCATATTTTGCTAATCCAGGCATGTCAATCAGGCATATTTTGCTAATCCAGGCATAATAATCTTTATTTAATCCATCATTCAAATAATATAATGAGATCGATCATCCACGAGACCCCACATTGTTATTTATTGGAGGTGCAACTTGTTAAATCAATAAATAGAGGGATTTATGAACTTTGGAGAGAAGCTCCATAATGCTGCATTCAATTACACAGCAGCCAGGTCTGTGCGTTAAAAATGGCGTTGTTCTTCAGAAATCCCACCTCAAAAACCAAAAAATGAGTAGGTGGAAGTGCTTTGCAGTGTCAAAATCACAGCAGAAACCAAGAAAAGATCAGAACTTGTTATCTGTTTCTTTGAGATCTTTCAGTGACATACCGCTTTATGAGCCTCAAGGGGTAACAATACACTTCTTCTTCCTCCCACGAATCCCCCTTTTGTTTAGGTATTGACTTTTATTTCTCGCTGTAGAAAGCTTCTTTTGATCAGTACTTGGAAGATAAACCCAGATTGGTGAAAGCAACATTTCCAGGAAAAAGTGAACAGCTCAACCAGGTTTTCTTTTTTCATCATCATCTTTCTTCAACATTTTTGCCTTCTTTTCCATTCAAAAGAGTTCAACATATCTATACTTACTTATATTTTGAAGGAAGAGTGGAGAATTGAGACACCAAAAATCGAGTTTCTGTTTCTGAAGATATGGCCAACCATTGATATCAAAATCATCAGTAAAACCAGTGGAGAAGGCTACCCATCTGATGTTCCTCATAATATCACAAAAGTTCTTGACCTTCAAATGGTAATTCGTTTCATTGAAAGAACAATCCTCAAATAGTTATAAATGGTGTTTTGTTTTTTGGGCAGACAAATTGGGAGCTCAATGGGATCCATAGAGACTACAGGCCATCTTCAGCCAATGTTTGTTCTAGAGGAGCTATTTACAGTGAAAAATTTGGAATCAGAAGCCGCCTTAAGTTTCAACTCCAAATAAATCTCAGCTTCCATATCCCGGACGCTCTGACTTTCGTTCCGAAAGACGTTTTCCAGAGCATTGTAGAGAAGGTAAAGACGCCATGGAAACCATTTTTTAAAACTCAGAACTCTTGATATATTTATATGCATATGTATTTGTTAAAAGGCTTGTGATGAACAGGGTTTGAAGACAATGGTTGAGGACGTGAAGCTTAAAGCCATGGATAGATTGGTTGAGGATTATTGTGCATTCAGAAAGGAGAAGAAGAAGTAATTAGTAGAACATAAGTAGAAGCATAGAAGATAAAAGCATTTGGGAAAGTAAACAAATTTTTTAGCTCAAAGCATTTCTGTATATTCTCAAAGTAAACGAATACCATGTCCTGTAAGTTATTAGAAACAGTACATTAAATGTTGGGTGAACCTTATACATCATTAATATTGTTTCTTGAACACAGAAGACTGAGACGCAGGCAAGAAATAGTTAATCTTGACATCAGTCATTGTGCAAACTCACAACAGACCACAAAGAAAAAAAGAAAAGAAAACACGAAGTCATGTTTCAACAAGCAACACCCCAATGAAGGAGATACGCTTGCTATTTAGAAAGTTTGAAGTACAAAATCAGGACAATGGCCAAGACAAGGACAACAATTATGGATGTAACAATCCATTTGTTCTTGTTCATCCTTCTTGACATGTTGGTTAAAACTCTCTTACTCTTGTCAATGTTGTCATCTACTCCATAAAGCTGAAAAAGGTGGAAAATATAGAATAAAAACTACAAGCAGAGAGACCCAAAAAGCAATACAATTGTAAAAACAAACATGAAAGAAAAAAATCAAGTAGCCTAAATTTAAGGACAAATTAGGGAAGGATTTGCTTGACAAAGATAGTGGCGGTCATGAAATACAATGGCTGGTTTATCATAATCACAAGAACACAATATAAAGAATCTACATCACAAATAACATGAAAAGTAAAATCGCATACCGTATTATGAGCATGCAAGAGAGACTGTCGCTGCGAGTGCAAATCTTGAAGAATTGAAACTCCAAGTTCTTCTGTTTCTAGCATGGTTTTTCGACTTTCCTTAATTCTATCACTAGACTTACCTAGCCTCTCTGTTGTGGTCATTAATCTTGCTCTTTGATCAGTCGATGCCTATATGAAATGGTACGCAGGCATGAGTCATAGCTAATACACAATTGCAAAAGATAATATATGAATGCTTCAGGACTTAAAATCAAGAATTAAGGAAGAGAAAGCGTGTCTTATAGGTTAAAAACTTTAACATTGACAACTACAAGAAACATAGCAACAACATCTTTGGTTTTCCAATGAGGCACAGCAAAAGACAATCTAATACATATTGTCTTGGACAGCTGATTAGTGCACCCATTTACATATTTATTATAACCCGTCAGAAAAATTGGAAGATTCTATGGCAGTGGCAGTGATGAAGAAAATAAGTCATTTCAACATATATGTAACAAAAACAATTAGTATAGAAGTGGATACAGACATACCGTCAGTGTATCAGCCATTCCTGATTCCAGCAACTCATCTCTAGTGGCTGCATTTAAGTTTCCGGATTCAATGCGTTTAACTTCACTTTTCAAATTGTTGAGGTCAGATTTGTACTCTCTTAATTTAGCCAGAAGGACAGCCTTGACATTAGGAGGCAAACTTCTGGCCTCAAGATCCATTTTTCGAATCTAGAAATCACAAAAAATATAATATTAACATTGCAAGATGATGTTTGAAGGCATTTTTCTCAACAAGGACATGTCGACAAAGTACCAGAGCTTCTGCTTCATCAATCCCAGCCTTCACTTCAGAAACCGTTTGCTTCTTTTGCTCTGCAGGTATGATACATTCATGTAGCAAATAACGTCAGTCTATTTTTTTTTCTCTAATATTAAACGAAATAATATAAAAGAAGCTTCAATTTGAAAGAAACTAAACAAATTGAATTTTAATGATCATCACTAAGAAAAGGTTAGAGAAAATTTGAAGCTAGATAGTGAACACTTAAACTTAAAAAGTCATTAGCTGAGAAAGGATTAAAAATCCTCTTATTTTACAATAATCCAAGCAATAACTCCATGAGTCCGCTTGAAACCAATTGATTCGTGAGCCATTGCTTCTCCTCTCTCAGTTGATGTTTGGCAGCCATGAGAGAAAGTAAGAGAACAATCAATGAATGACAAAAAAGGCTGCAGATTTTGACAAAACTATACACCTAAAGAAGGGATGGGACATCACTCTCCTTTCTCTTACTAATACAGTACCATCCTATAGGCAGATATTTGCGAGTGTTTGGATGTACGTGTTGGAATGAACTACTTCATCTCTTCAAAGTAAGTATCCTACATTGTAATATCAAATAATCTACAGGGAGGATTTTGGCCCCACACAATTAAAAGTTGAGAGATACGGAAATCGAAAAGCAGCCATAAAACGAGTGTTATTACAATAATCATTAACATGAAATGAAAATATACCATATGGAGTGGACTCCTAATCTTCTTTCGGAATTATTTCCCAATTCAAGAATGAACAAGCTAAACATAAAGAGTGAGGGATCTAACGGAACTTATAACTGATCCAGATTTTAACAATATGCATAAATGTTTCTCTATGAACAGTAATTCGCTTATAGATAGTAATTCAATTATTAACTAAGGACATGTATGAGAGTGATTTTGAAACGGTTAAAAATATTTTATCACGATGTCATTTAAATATTTTTATAACAGCACAAAAAACATGTTATTGTATTAATTCTAAATCAGACAAAGTTATTTTAACCAAGATTTGACAAGTTTTGACCCCCGAATCGATTGTTAATTAGCATCCCAAATACGCAATCCATAAACAAATATATATATAACAGACATCGAGAAACAGCCACTGGCGCGAATTTCAATTTAATTTTCAGGTGGAATCTGAAAATATAACCACATACGGAAACCAAAATTCACAAATCAACAGGTGGAAATACCTCCATTTAGAGCACCAGCCGAAGTGCACTTTCTTGAGAGGTTCGCTGAGAGCTCGCAGTATTGGCGCTCATACCCTTCAAACACCTCACTCATCGTGCCCAAACCTTCAAAATCAAATTGCCCAAATCAGCGAAATCAGCATTTTACTCGCACGACAGATCCAAGCCAATCAAACAAGATTATTCGAAAAAAGTCGTACGACAAGATAACATCAACGCTTCAATTCGATTCAATTAAAAAAATAATAATAATTAAAGGCTCTCCGATCAACATGTAAGGTCCCAATTTCTGGGAAGACCCTGAGAATTAGACATCAATCCATAGGTTACCCAATTCGATCAGAGATGGTGAAGCCCAAGGGCGAAGATTGTAGAACGTGAAAATTCGTGACTAAGCAATTGGAAGAATTAAAGAACAAGAGGAATAGGTACCGACGCCCGTCGGAAGCACCAATTTTGTTGTTGCAAATGAAGGCTTCGATGGCCAACGGCGTCTCAAGGAATTTACCCAATTCATTATATACTTTTGTTTCCAACCTTTACTTTTTTTCCTTTTTTTTTTTTTTCATGTCTAATTTTAATCTTTATTTATGATTTTATTATTACTATTTTGAAGTTCTAGTAAGGTATGTATACTTCAACTAGTTAATATAATTTTTTCACATGAGAATAGAAGATGTTTACGGATACACGACCCGATGAGGAAGCTTTTCTGTGGAATTCCTCATTTATTTTAGAAGAGACCAGAAAGAAATTTAGGCAAAGTCGAAAACGACGACAAGGAGCAGAGAGGAGTAGGCACCGTGCTCGACGCTACAAATGCACGCATGCTATTCTATTTTTAAAAAATGCAATTTTGAAATACACGTCTCGAACAATGCATCAACTCCTATAAACTTATCGCAGGGAAGCCAATTGGAAGGGGCCGACCCTAATTTCGATCTCTACTATACTTATGGAGTTAGAGAAAGCTGGTAGAGTACGAGAATGATTGTGACAGCCCAAGCCCACCACTAACAAATGTTGTCTTTTTTTGCTGTTACAAATGGTATTAGAGTCAGGTTACCGAGCGATGTACCAGTGAGGAGACTAATCCTTAAAGGGGTGGACACAAGCGGTGTGCAAGTAAGGACGTTGGGCTCTGAAGGGGTGGATTGGGGGTCCCACATCGACTGGAGAAGGGAACGAGTACCAACGAGAAAGCTGAGCCCCGAAAGAGGATAGACTGTGAGATTCCACATCGGTTGAGAAGGAGAATGAAGCATTTTTTTACAAGGGCGTGAAAACCTGTCCCTAATAGACGCGTTTTAAAAGTTGTTACATGATCGTGAAGAAGAAATGAATAATTGAGGTATTTAAATAGAATAATTGTTTCTTCTTTGAATGGGTTTGATTTGTATTTAAATACAATAAGAAAATGAAGAAGAAATTTAAAAGCATATCTCTAGAAGTCTCCTTTTAGAATCCATCTAACAAAATAATTAACAACTTCCAAATGCTTATAATTTGTTTGGGTTTGATTCATTCAAAACTCATACATATATAATAATAAGCATTGTGAAACAAGTGGATTTTGGTTAATTTCAAGAACCATTAAATTGAAAATTAATATAATCTCGACTTTGTCTTTTTACTTGAAGCAGTTCTTCGCCTCTAGATTCGTTACATCTCAATAAATCTCTCTTCTATTTCATTATTTTTTAGAGATAAGAAATTGTAGATGTATTTTAATTTAATAAAATATGAAATTAGTAAAAAAATTGATTTTATTTTCTATTATAACTATTTGTAATATTTTGTGTATTTCTTTTAGGGTAAATTATTAGGTATATTGTCTTATTTGATTGTCTTAATTTTTTAAATCGAGAGATAAAAACGAAAGGGTAACAAAGTTTTTGACTTTTTGTATGTGTTTTTGTTGCATAATATCAAATAGCATTATTGTTTATAAATAAATAAATAATTAAAAACTTGTCGACATCTAGAACTTTTTAGTGTGACGTTACCCAAATTTAGTTAAATAATATGATATTCAATGATTAACTATAAAGTTTTAAATTAAATTTCTAGTGTCACATTTGTAAGCTCAAATTCAAAATAAATAAATAAATATTAATATTTAACCTATGATGTGACATTAAATACATTGGATAAATCGCTTTCCATTTACGTTCATTGCCAAAACACAAATAGTTAGAGAGCAATTTGATCGGTTTTCCTCTTTTTTTTTCTTTTTTTTTATATTATACGGTTAATTATCCAAAGTAAAATGTTCCTGACTTCATTTCATTCTCAGCTTAGGATTGTTTCAAACTAAAGACGTTAAAATATCAATTCTTTTAAATATTGTTAATCATTATATCCTCGTGATTACTCTCACTTGAATATGGTGTTAGTTCATTCATGTACTTTTCATTTACTCGAGTATTACAATAAATCTTATACTCTAACTTAAAAGTTAGATGGTTGAATTCTTCATTTCATTTGGTCTCTATTAGTCTATCTCAATTGTTATAAATGTAATTTAATCCTAAGTAGCCAATACAAGTTAATAAAAAATACAACGATCGTCAGATAGTATATTATTTATTTATCATCACAAAGTGAAATAGTATTGAGTTAATTACCAATTTGATTCTCTTGTATGAAAGTGATAATTTCAAGGTTATTTGTCTTCTATATGCTAAAAAGATGTTTCTTTCTTTCTTTCTTTTAAGTACCAATTAAAGCAATACTTGAAATCATTGATTACAAGGATTTGGAGTAAAATAAGAAATTAATTAAGCCATAACGAAACCCTTTTGAATGAGTCGGAAAAATCACTTGAAAAATCACATCACTAACTTACCTGGTTTGAGTTTTGCAGTTGTTGATCAACTGCCATGTGGCCCCTTAAGATGAAGCCAATATTAAAAATTACAAAAAAGTAGGACCAAAACTTCACGAAGGACCATTTCAATTCCCCAGCCTTAGCACTTCTCTTCTTCCCCCTTTATAAATATGTACTTACAGCAACTCAAGGTGAAGTCGAGCAATCCTGACTTTCCAGTGTCTTCTGCACTAAAAGGGGAAGAGGAAGACAATTAACCAAAACAAAAATCATAGCAAATGGCAAGAAAGAGAAAGGCTGTTGAAGGAGTGGAGGAAGACAAGAGCTCCGGTGAAGGAGGAGCTATGGGATGGGATGAAATGGTGAAGGAGGACGCGGTGGCTGCAGAGCTAGGAGGAATTCGAAGACCTCGAAAGCGATTCGTTGGCGTCCGACAACGACCGTCGGGGCGATGGGTGGCGGAGATCAAAGACACTATACAAAAGATTAGAGTATGGTTGGGCACATTTGACACAGCTGAGGAAGCAGCTAGAGCTTATGATGAGGCAGCTTGCTTGCTCCGTGGCTCCAACACAAGAACCAACTTCTGGCCTTGTTCCCCTTTATCAGCTTCATCACCAGCCCTTCCTTCAAAGATCACCAATCTTCTTATCCAAAGGCTGAATGCAAGAAACAAGTCCATCAATAACAACAATCTTCCAAATAATCATCAAGAACAGAAACACCAGCCAACGCAAGAGAGGATTTTACACACAAATGAATATCGATGCAGAGAAGAATTGGCAACAACATGTTTAACAGACAAAGTTCTAAGTGATTTGCTGAACGACCATGAAGTTTTCACCACCAACAACCCCAATATTGAAGAAATCAGTAGGAGTTTTGAGTCGTGTTTGACTGAGAAAGATGAATCAGACGGTGGAGATATGGAGAGCGGCAACTGGTTGGGAATGACCCAGATGAGTAACTCAGAAGGAGATGAAAAAAGTGGAATCCAACAAGAAGAAGCAGAAGAAGAATCAAGTGTTTTGGATTTTCATTTCCTCGATGACATTGGGCCACCATGTTACTACTCTCCATTTGAGATTGCAGAGGAGATAGGGGAGCCAATGGAAGCAGAAGGGATCAATGAAGATGATCAGCCACCTTCAATGCTGAGAGAAGCCATGAAAAGGATGAAATATGAGAGAAAGATTTCAGCTTCTCTCTATGCCTTTAATGGGATTAATGAATGCCTAAAATTGAAGCTTGGGAAAGATGGGGGGAATGGGAGAGGGAGATCTTCTGAGCTGATAGCAAGCTTGAGAAAAGCATGTGACAGAAAGAGATCAGATGAGGAGAAGGTTGAAGAAGAAGAAGAAGATGAGGAGGAGTATCAGCAAGTGATGAAAGAGAAGAAGATGGAGGAGGAAGAAGATAAAGAAGAAAGCTGTTCACCTGAAATGGAGTCTTTTTCAAGCAGTGAAGTTGACTTGTCGATTTGGAGTTCACTGGATCTTCCACCCATTTGCTTCGTTAACTGAGTTCTCTGTCTTCGCCATCATCAAGTGGAAGTCCTGAAAGAGAAAATTGGGTTTCTGGGACTTTTTTTTTTTTCTCTCCTGTTTCTTTCTTTAATGAAAAACTGAAGTCTAAAATTTATATTTATAAACAATTAACCATATATCTATATAGATCATGGATGGAGAAGAACAATTGGGATGCATTGTTAAATTCATATCTTATCCACCAAACAATTAGTTTTCATCTTAATTTTCAACCTTGCTAGTCTTCCTTTATTCATTACTTTGATTTATGCGAAATACATGATGATAAAAGAAAATACCAATCCCAGATGAACAGATATCGCAACACTGAAGAAACAAAGCTAAACAAAAAAAAAAAAAGGAAAAAAAAAAAAGCATATTCTCTTTAGGCCTATGTTCACACACTCGCGTTGAATAATTGTCCCCTTCTTGTGTAAGGAAAGAATGTAGACATACCAAACATAGCCTACACTCTCTTCTTAGCTAAAGAATTTGATTATAAAATCAAATTGGTGCAAATACAGATAAATCGCACACAAGAAAGGGTTACTCTTTATCCCCCTAAAGTAGTTTGCTTCGGCTTTGCCGTCCAGCATTAGACAGCTTCCAAGAAGAACAAAATAATCAATTGTTGAAATAAAAGTTTTTGGGATTGTAGGGATCCCATCAAGACGTTTATGGACAAAGTTGACAAATCTTTTAGTTTGTCCTTTGCTAAAATTAAAAATCTTCAATCTACAACTGGCTTTTTTGATTGTGCTAAAATATGGCAGTAGGACGATTAAAGGTTTATAACAATCGACGATGTTTTTGAGCATCGAAGTCTAGAAATTATAAATATATAAATCAATCAAAGATAACATTCATCTAGTGTTTTGGTATGAAACAACCTGTGCCTTGTCTTTATGTTCTCTTCTGCACAAGTAATCCAGAAAAAAGTTCAAATCCTGCATAAACCTTGCTCCACTCCGTTAGGCATAGAATGATCTCATTTGAAGTTTTTGCATGGACACAAGAGTTCATGAGTTTTAGCAACAAGATTTGTTAAGTTAACAAATCACACCTACTTGATTATCGTTTTTCTAAGCCTAAACAAGCTATGAATAAGGAATAAAAGACGAACACATTGCAAACTCAAGAGACGTAATTCTATACAAAACATTTTCTAACTTCATATGATAGTTTTACATTGAAAGAGAGATGAGATAAGCATACACCATTGAGATAGAAACCCCTAGTAATCGGGAATGGAAGCGAAGCGATATCCATTAGCACCCCTCCATGCATAATATGCAATTCTAGTCTCATAAAAGCCTGCAACGACAAAGCAAAAGTTGCTCAGATTATCAAACTTCTAAGGCAGGATGAGTCAACGCCACTTCGAACCAAATAAATTAAATTGATAGTCACTTAAGCTTGGTAACACGACACTATTAACTCGAATTCTTCACATGAAAAAAGTCCAAAAGTTAGAAAATTTTTGAAAAAAACTTTCTTGGTAGAAATTTGGTATCCTTTCGTGTTATCTAATAAACTT
This sequence comes from Cucurbita moschata, assembly GCF_002738365.1. Classification (NCBI taxonomy): domain Eukaryota; kingdom Viridiplantae; phylum Streptophyta; class Magnoliopsida; order Cucurbitales; family Cucurbitaceae; genus Cucurbita; species Cucurbita moschata. The sequence goes on from NW_019268518.1 coordinate 6,511,938, forward strand.
GACAAAATTTTTATAAAATTGACAATATCTTTTGTAAAATATTCTCCCGCCAATCTGTGCCAATTGGAGTGTTTTAGAAATTTCTTTGACCCAAAATTTCCCTTTCTACATTATGTCATTGTTCTACATGACCATGACACCATTGGATTCCTTATTGTCGTCTGACTGTTAAACCAAAATCATTATCATGACACCATTACTACAACACTTTGCATACAGTAGAAATAAATGATACAAGAATTACATTCAAGAAATCATGAAAAATAAATTCTCATCAATACCTGGGAGGAAAGTTAGAAAGCCCAATGCTAAAAGACCATAAGCTTGTGATTTCTCTCCAGCCATGTGACCAGTTAGTACGAAGTACGAAAGAAACAAAAGGAATGACCCAAGAAGCAACAGGAAGAGAGCAAGAGCAATGGATTTCCACGGGATCTTGTCAAAAGCTTTTGGGGTATAGTAAAAGCGAGGATCATATTGACTTCCTTCATAATCAAGATCGTTATCATCAGCAGCAAGGGAGCTGTAACGAACATTCCGTCTAGATGCCATGGCAACGAATATCAAGAATGGAGTCTTCAAATTTCAACTAATTCAAGCCACCTTTAAAATTAAGAACCAAACACATTAAAAAGACATCTAGAACGGATTACATTTTATGATTTTAACATGATTACCAATATTAAACACAGTGGATTATAAGCGTTGTCAAAACCGCACATAAACTATAATGATTACCGACCAATTAACATGAGAAAAAATGAAAATAAAGTTTGGAAAAAAAAATCCCATGCATTTCAACCTCAGCCAGGTACTAATTTGGTTTCTTTTTTTTTTTTAAAAGAGAATCGTAATGCTCTGTGGTCATACGAGAGTCAGAATTTCATGCCATAGTTCTTCCCAGATCCTGAAAAAGTAGAAAATAAAGTAGGCTCGACTGATTTGACTGATTTCATGATAAATTTGAGGGAAATTTTTCCCGCTTGAATCTATTATAATTCTGCATTCTTCTAATCAGAAGTAAAATGAATATATATATATATATATATAATCTTACAACCTGATAACAGACATTTGAAAAGGAGCAATTGAATCCCTACAATCCAGAGACGCAACAGAAAAGGTGAGAGACTCTACCTGGAATAGCCAATGTAAAAGGCAAAATAGAAGAGACGATAGAACGCGATCGGAAAGTTTCGAAAGTCCCGCCGGAATGAAAAGTCCGAGAGAAGCTTCTTTCGAAATCTCACCGGAGGCTGTGAGCAAAGCCCGTCGTTTCTTCGATCTTGGATTCGACGGTGACTGAAAACTGGTCGACTGGATTCCTGGACCTTGAACTTCAAGTTGGGCCCAGCCCTTTAACCATTATTGGGCTGGGCCGGCTGGCTATGCTTTTTTCTTCTCTTCCCCCCCCCCCCCCCCC
>NW_019268518.1:6513479-6556523 GCF_002738365.1 Cucurbita moschata
TCCCCCCCCCCCCCCAAATGATGTATAAAACTAAATTATAAATAAATAAAAAAATAAAAATTGAATTTCATCTTTTGTTTCCAAAATATCAAATATTATAAAAATTACAAAATTATATTAAAAATTATGGTTAAAATAAATTTGGGCGTAGTCAAATTAAACCAATTAGCTTTTATAGGACTTGTAATCACATTTATAAATGACAAGTCATCTACTTGCAAAGCGGTTAGGGTTACAAGTATTTAATAATGTGTCTTTAATAGCGTAGGGATAGATTCTTATATATAATTATAATTACAACAAATATAAAATTAATAGCCATTAAAATGGATCTGTTTAGGAAAAATATATAATCGAGTGATTAATGCAATTCCGCCTCTATCTTCATTAATTTGGTTGTGTTTAAAATATTAATGGTAGGAAAGAAATTAATAAATTAATGATAATAAACTATTAACTAATTTCTCCTACCCCTCTGGAACTTGAATAATTGAAAAGGAGCCCTTTTTTAAGATATTAGCTAAATTAATATACAGATAGAAATTGTTGTTGAAAAGAAAAGTCCAGTCTAAATCATCATTGGTTTATAGTCGAGGAATACAATCTCCGTGTGAAACCTTTTGAAAAAGCCCAAAGCAAAGCCATGAGAGCTTATGCTTAAAGTGGAAAATATCATACAATTGTAGAGACCTGTGTTGTTTAACGGATATTTGAGATATTATTTGGTGGGGGATGGACATTTCCTCTATTATGGGTTGGAATTGGCGAAGGTTTTTAAGGGAAGTAAGACTTTTATTTATTTATTTTTATTTTCTTTTTTTTGCTCTATATTATGAACAAAAAATAATAAATGGTTTTTGGAAATTATTTAAACTAAACAATATAACAAAGGTAAGTTGTTATGCTTCTTAATGGTTAGTGTTAATTGTCAAATTGGAAAAGAAAAATTGGTTGGCTTCTTTAGATCGGTTGACTTCTTTGGCTCGTTTTGATTATTTTGGATCATCGCAATATATATATTTTTTAATTAAGACCATAAAAGATTAATATAATTATTGTTTTGGACAATTATTAATATTTAGTACTATTTTTTATTTTTTTTTTCTGATTATGTTTGGTTCAGGAATAAATTCTAAATTCGATTTTCTAACTAAATTGAATATCGTAGATAAGATTGAATTTCAGCTGAATTTAAGAATGATGAGCTAGAGTGAACTTAGAAGTCTGGAATTGGACTTACTATCAAAACGTGTAAGAATTAGAATTAAGTTTTTTTTTAAAAAAAAAAAAATTGCCCATCTTCAATTATTTGAATTGATAAAAAAAAAACAAAAAAAAAACTTGGTATCAATTTTAAGGTTATTTTTATTAAATTAAAAGGTTGTATATATATATATAATATAATATTATCATAAGTGACATAAGGTGGACAAGTAAGAGGATTTTGTAAGCTTTGAAATAAAAAGTGTTGAGCTTTATCCTTTAAGACAAAGTTAATCAAAACTTTGAAGATAAATAATATAAATTTCATGCTAACAATAACAATGTCTTAAATCACTTTTCGAGCCTTCCGTGCACCTATTGTAGGTAAGGTTGATTTCACGGTTAAAATATTCATTCCAAAGGTCATACTGTATGCTCATAATCTTTTAATATTTTTTCTCGTAAAAAGAAAAAAAAAACGAAACATTAATGAATGAAAATGTTTATATATTTAAAGATAGTTGAATAATGGTCTGAATGGATCGGATGTGACCAATAAAGTTAGGCAAATTTCAAATCAAACAAAATAATTCCATTTCATAATTTAAGAAAGGTGATGAAAATGGTGGGGTTAGAAATTGGGAACATATTTATCATTTTTTTTTTTTAACAAATAAATTATTTATTTAAAACAAAAATAAATGTTGGTTGAGGAATACAGCTATATTGAAGTTGGATTTTTTTGGCTTATTTTCAAAATTAAGCATTACCATATATATATAATTTTTTGGTTGGACCATACATTATATAATATGTTATTAAAATTAATGCGTTGGTACCATATGCCACGTCTTTCTTGATGAATTCATAATTCCAATGTCTTTAACTTTTTTTTTTTTTTATTTCTTTATCATATAAGATATGATTTGTCACAAAATTTATATACACTAAAGTAAAATTCATAGTGGGTTATCAATATTCATTGCCTTATGAAAAGACTATAATGCCCCAGAGAAGACTGGGGATGCCATGGTGGGATTTGGTGACCAAATCTCAATACAGTTGTTGACTTTATAAAGTCAATGGTCATTAAATGATCTATTAATCCCTTCGAGACATTAAAAGTTTATAAATAATATAATCACATTAGTGGTTTAAATACTCTCTTAGTCTCTTTTTTTTTAATCTTAGTTAAATGAGTATTTTATTTTATTTATTTATTTTAATTATCAAGTGGTTAAACTTTTATTTTAATTTAATAAAACTCGTACTTTTAAATTTCATCCTTATCTAGTACTTATAAAAATATAACAAATATTTTAAATTTTCTATTTATTTAAAAAATAGCTTTATTCTTTAATTTATTCTTGAAACCTATTATTAGAATATAAATAATTTTTTACACGATAATTAAAATTAATAATTGTATCTTTTAGGAAATAAATGTAAATTACAATATATATATTAATAATTTAACCTAGGAATTATAATGATAGGATGAGGATAATAATAATAATAAATTATCATATTTAAAAGAAAAAAAGTTTAATTAATCCATCCCAACAAAAATAATTAAATAAAAAATAAAACAAGCTTATTTAATGGGATCGTTCTATATTATGAGCACGAAGATTAAATAAAAATAAAAATAAATTAATTATTGCGGGTATAGACCAATTAGATATTATTATATTATAAAACAAGCTTAGAAAGATAATCGATACGTTTTAAGTCAAAAATAAATATGAAGTACTTGCTTGCTCGTATGTTTTAAATTATTGTTTTAAGTGTCTTATTCTAATCATTCTTTCATTCGTTCTGCACCTCTCCTCGAGTATATGCTTCAACAGAAATTAAATAAGGGTAGATTGATACAATAGAAACCTCTGGTAAAATGTCCACCCGTAACCCAGTAGATAAAGTACATTACGTAGTCTGTTTTAAGGATTGACAACTTACTTAGTGACTTTGACATTGGACCAGATAAAAATACATCATGTTTTATTTTATTAATATACTTATGGTTATGCATTTTTATATTGTGAGATCCCGCGTTCGGTACAGAGGGGAACAACGTTTTTTTTTATAAGAGTGTGAAAACTTCTTCCTTATAAACACATTTCAAACTCGTGAAATGTAACGGGCTAAAGCGGACAATATCTGTTAGCAGTGGAATTAAACTGTTACTATAGTATCTGAGCCAGACACCAGCGAGGACTCTGGACTCCCAAGCGGATGGATTATGAGATCCCACGTTGATCGGAGAGGAGAACAAAACATTCTTTATAAGAGTAAAAATCTCTTATTAGGAGACACTTTAAAACCGTGAAACTGACCACGATACCCTCCAAATTGATTCTTACTTAACCATAGGAAACACCTCCATTACCATAATTTTTTATAACTTTTTCATTAAGTAAAAACATTATTTTAAAATTTAATTAAAAAAAAAAATCTTCAGATAAAGAGAGAAAAAACGTGTTGAAGTTGATTTTGGCGGTTGTTTTTAATTATTAATGGTTTAATTTGAGAATATAAATATAAATAATGAAAAGAAAAGACGGAGGCAGCGACTGAAAAATTTGTAACACGGAATTGGTGGAGGACAACTCCTGAAGCCGGAAGAAGACAACACCAGCTGATCCTTCTCTCTCACTCTGTTTCTGTGCCGACAAATTCCGAGACAGAGCAAAGCTAAATTTCAGGAGAAAAAAGTAAGCGATGAAGATAGTGAGCGATCAAATAGAGTCTTCATAGTATCTCTGCGTTTTGCTTTCTGCTTCTTCTGCAATTCGTTTCTTCCACCATTTCATTGTTTATTTTTTAGTGTTTCCACGATTCTTTTTGTCATTTCGAGGAAGAATCGTCATCTGGGTATTTTATTGCACTTCGATCTGATTTCTTTTTGGACCCACCCACCTACCCTTTTCACAATTTCAACCCCTCCTTCACTTTTGGGTCGCAGGGAAAGGGAGATAGCTCCGCCGTGATCCGCCCGGCATCACGGAATCGTTTCTGGAAGTTCTTCTCTGTAATCCCTTTGATCGGTTCTGGTTCGTCCCTGCATTTTCCTTATGTTTTGTTGATGAAATCTTCTTGTTCAAGTTGTTCAAGTTGTTCTTATTCTGTTTGGTTAAGTGTTGAATCACGAGATATTGTTTTTGGTATTTTAATATTGTGGTGGTTGTTGTTGTTGTTGTTAATCATTATCACCATCGTCAGGAACAGTAAAACGCAATTATTTTTTGTTTTCATCTGTGAAATGGTTCTGTTTTTCAATTCTTTTTTTTCTTTTTTACATTGACATCATGTTCTACTTTGTTCATGGATGTTGTTTTCATCCATTTGTTCTTTTATGTGGTTCTTACTCATGAAACATTATGTCCTCCAATTCATTCAAGTGGACCCTCAAACCTTTTCTCTCAAATTTCCTTTTCTATTTGTTTGTTCTTTTGTATTTGGTTTTTCTCTTTTGAGATGGCATAGCCAAGGAAAGAGGGCTCTTCTTTTTCTCTCTCGTCTCCAATTTCTCCAGATTCAAGGTTGAAGCTTCAAATTTCTCAGCTATTTCAGCGTTTTAGTTTTGGGATTCCACCAAAATTTTGTTTGAATCTATCTGTCTCTATCTCTCTTGTGCTCTCAGAACATGATGTATGTAGAGATTGACAGTATCACTGTAATATGTATCCGGAATTGATGATTGAATACACCATTTTTTTCAGGTATTTGATGAGGTGAATCGAACTTGGGGTGATTCTTTTGATTTTTGGAAGGCTATCATGGGAGGCTGTGTATCAACACCATCTAAAGAGATAAGAACACGGAAGAAATTGCATCACCAGTTTGGAAAATATGGTCGAAAGATCTCGAGTTCTATCCCGAGAGCTATCGTAAAAAGGAAGAGCAATGCTGGAAATAGAGTCACTGATTATGCAGTCAGTGAGTTTGTTCATATGGATTTTGAGAATGGTGCAACCACTACATGTAGAAGATCAGAGGTTTCTAATTCAACATTCCACCTCACTCAGTTGCAATGGCTCCACAGTCAGTATGATGCAAACGGTATGCCCCTTCCAGTTTAACCATTTAACCATTGGATTATGTCATTTGGGTCTCTGGTAGGATCGTATAAAACGAGTCTGGCAAGTGATTGATATTTGGTCTTTCTGGTATTTATTTCTTCCAGTTTAACCATTTGACCTTGTTTAACGTTGTTGAGAACATAAAATTAGTTAAAACATGTTTGAGTGGTTCTTTTCCTTCTAAAAGTTCGATGCTTCCGATGCTGTCGTGTAGTTTTTTTCTCGTAGGCAGCTTATCGACAATTGAAGTTGTGCTTCTTTTGAAAATCAAGGTCTTGTGAATGGTGATTTTAAAGATGATATATGCATGAGATATTGTCTTATGAGTATGTATTTGATCTATGTAGTTCCTTTTGAGCTGTCATTTTGTGAGATCCTACATCGATTGGGGAGGAGAACGAAACACTCTTTATAAGGGTGTGGAAACCTTTTCCTAGCCGACATGTTTTAAAAACCTTGAGGGGAAGCAAGAAAAGCCCAAAGAGGACAATATCTGCTAGTGGTGGGCTTGGGCCGTTACAAATGGTATCAGAGCCAGACATCGAGCGATGTGCCAGGAAGGACGCTGAGCCCTGAAGGGAGGTGGACACGAGGTGGTGTGCCAACAAGGATGCTAGGCCTTGAAGGGGGGTGGATTGGGGGGTCCCACATTGATTGGAGAAGGGAACAAGTGCTAGCGAGGACGCTGGCCCCAAAGGAGGGTGAATTGTAAGATTCCACATCGATTAGGGAGGAGAACGAAACACCCTTTATAAGAGTGTGGAAACCTCTCCCTAGCAACACGTTTTAAAAAACCTTGAGGAGAAGCGCGAAAAGGAAAGCTCAAAAAGGACAATATCTGCTAGCGGTGAGCTTGGGCCATTACACATTTGTTCTGGTTTGGAACTATGCATCATTTTGATCTCTTGAACTATAAAGTGGCAACAAATTTATGATTGTGCAATATATCTATGCACAAACATTCTCCTTTATGCTTCCTTTTCCTGATGATTATATGGTCTGATTTGAAGTCTATGTTTGACTCTATTGTTTTGTCTGAAGTCAAATACTTGCCATTTCACTCCAGCATCTTAGGAACAATGTTAATAGAAGTTACTAACTCGTTGAACTTGATTTCCAATTGTTGTGTTTCAGCAATAGGTCAAGACGAAGCTTGGTTTGACTCAGTCAGTGTTCTGGAATCCGACTCAGACGATGAATTCAGTAGTTTGCATGGAGGTAATATTTGATCATCGGTTTTTATCTTCTTGTAAGCATTTCAAGATTCAGTTCTTGAGTATTGACTGTTTGATCATCGGTTCTTCGCAGATGGTTTTCCATCCGTAGGAAATCCGATCGGGAACATCTCGAGTGGCCAAGTGGTTCAGTATGAAAGATCGTCCCGCTTTCTGGAAAATAGATGCAAATATGAAGAATACCATGAAAGCTATCTAAAAATAGATGGAGGGAAACCAGAAAATATCAAGAACAAGGATGAATATGGATTTGGACTCATGAATTGCCAAGGTAATGAAATTTCCAGCAAGAAGAGGTCGATGTTAGATCGTTCGTATGGCAGCTTCAAAGATCTAAAAGACGATTGCCGCAATTCTCTAGAGAAGAATCAAGAGAATACGTTAAAGTCTGCCTTACCTCGCATCGTTCCTTCTATAAGTTTCAACGAGAAGATTCCGAGTTCTCAGACTCCTCAGGGACTCAAAAAGCAGTCAGCAGTTTTCAGGCTTTCCTTTAAGAGACGGTCATGTGATGGAGAAGAAACCATAGAAAAATGTAAGTGTTCATATAATTTGAACCTCACATAGATTTACTTGATTCGGTCTGGGGAACGAGCAATAACAACCTGTCTAATTTATCGTTTGCAACAGGCCAATCAAAGAAGTATCTATACTGTCCGAAAGCGGGACATATACCATGTTTTTCAGGGGAGAAAACACCTCCAGGAAGCTGGTCCGAGATTCCGCCATCAACTTTTAAACTTCGTGGTGAAAGCTACTTCAAGTATGCAATTTTCTTTCACTCAATATCATGGATTTCGTCTGTGATTTCTTCTGTTATTTCGCGAACTTTATAAGTTTCTTCTGATCTTTCAATGTAGAGATAAGAAGAAATATCCTGCCTCGAATACGAGTCCTTATGTTCCAATCGGCGTCGATTTGTTTATGTGTCCGACGAAAATCAACCACATTGCTCAACATCTGGAGCTTCCTTTTGTAAAATCTGATGCAAAAGTGCCTCCATTACTCATTGTAAACATTCAGGTACTGCTTAATTTTGTTAATACCTTCTACGTTCATGACTACGTTCATGGCATTTAAAAGCCTTGTAATTTGTTGCAGTTGCCTATTTATCCTGCTGCAATGTTCCTTGGTGATAGTGATGGTGAAGGAATGAGTCTGGTTTTGTATTTCAAGGTTTCTGAGAAGTTTGATAAGGATATCTCTCTTCATTATCAGGAAAGCATCAAGGTACTTTCCTTTTCCACCCCATTTTTTCACTGAAAAAACCAGCTGTGAGATCCACGTCGGTTGGGGAGGAGAACGAAACACCCTTTATAAGGGTGTGGAAACCTCTCCCTAACAGACGCGTTTTAAAAAATCTCGAGGGAAAGCTCAAGAGGGAAAACCTAAAGAAAACAATATCTACTAACGGTGGGCTTGGACCGTTACAAATGGTATCAGAGCCAGACATCGGGTGATGTGCCAGCGAAGAGGCTGAGCCCTGAAGGGGATGGACATGAGGCGATGTGTTAGGAAGAACGCTGGTCCCAAAGGGGGTGGATTGTGAGATCCCACATCGGTTGGGGAAGAGAACGAACCACCCTTTATAAGGGTGAGGAAACCTCTCCCTAGCAGATGCGTTTTAAAAAACCTTGAGAGGAAGCTCAAAGAAGACAATATCTATTAACGGTGGTGGATTGGGGGGTCCCACATCGATTGGAGAAGGGAACAAGTGCCAGTGAGGACGCCGGGGGAGGAGAACGAAACACCCCTTATAAGGGTGTGGAAACTTCTCCCTAGTAGACGCGTTTTAAAAAACCTTGAGGGAAAAGCTAAAAAAGAACAATATTTGCTAGTGGTGGGCTTGGGCCGTTACACCAGCATTCATATCGAATTCAACTTAGTATGCTGAGCTTTTTGGCTTTTCAATTTGATTTTCTGCTCTTTCTCACTCTATCCTTTTCTCATTTTGCTTTCTCTACAGAAATTGATTGATGATGAGATGGAAAAAACCAAAGGATTTACGAAAGATTCTACTGTTCCATTCAGGGAAAGGCTTAAGATTATGGCAGGGGTGGTTAACCCAGAGGATCTCCATTTGAGCTCTACTGAAAGGAAGCTCGTTAGCGCTTATAATGAAAAACCCGTCCTGTCACGGCCGCAGCACAACTTTTACAAGGTACTTAATTAGAAACATTAGAACAAACGTCCTTCGAATATTCTGGTTCCGTTTTAGAATTAGAACAGCGGATGAAGGAACCTTTAGCTTACAAGTTTTGATCGAAAACCAAACTCTGCTTTACGTAAAGTTGTCATAGTATGTTTAAGCTCTGGATTTTAAACCGCCGCTTATACCTGGTATTGGCCATAATTCATACGAACGATCTTGGCTTAGATAAGTGATGAATACTAGTGGTGCGTTCTATTAGGCCAAGGGAAAATGACAGTGTTCGTTCTGAAATTTTATGTTTTCTTATACGTTCAATGATCTTTTAACAATTGCAGGGCCAAAATTACTTCGAGATTGATCTGGACATTCATCGTTTCAGCTATATATCTAGAAAGGGGCTCGAATCATTTCGAGAACGTTTGAAAAACGGAATACTTGATCTTGGTCTAACCATCCAGGTATATATTCTGGTCAAACACTTCAATCATTCATTTGGTACGTCAAATCGTTTGATGTTAAAACCGGAGTCGAACATGATTTTAAAACCGAAAACGATAGCAGATAGCAGTAGTGCATACATACATTGATGTTGTTGAGCCAAACCAAATCTCTTTTTAATTGCTTCTCTGTTAAAACAGGCACAAAAACCTGAAGAACTGCCAGAGCAAGTTCTGTGTTGTGTGAGGCTGAATAAGATTGATTTTATGGATCATGGACAGATACCCACATTAGTGACCTTTGAAGAAGACTGATACTGACCATATGGTACGTTTCTCGACTTCGTCCAACATGTCATGACTCGAGCAGGCTCAACAACGACAGGCAAACGACATCCATTTTAACTCACGGAAATACCGACCCATCGGTCCGACTATCTAATCCAAAGGTAACCTTCATTTTTGTCCAATGAATCACTGTTCTTCCTCCCACCCCAAAAGCTTCAACCATTAAATCAGCAAGCCTTGACTAGCAATGCCTCAATGTCCTGTTAAAAATTTATATCCAGTCTCTCTGTACATGTTTATTGCATCGTCGTATTAATGAGAGCCAAAGAGTACGACGTCGATATGAGCATGGAGATCAAATAGTCGAGACATTAGTAACTTCCTTTGCGGATCATTCATTCGAATCCTCTCACTATTGTTTGAAAAAGAAAAAGAAATAAATTTTCGTTATATTCAAGGACTTGTGTACTATTATTCGAGTGATTTTGACTTTATTTTAGTTACTTTAATAATTTAAAATGGGACAAATTAAAACTATAAATACGAAAATTCTTAATTTTATACCTATATTTTCTTTCGAGATTGAATTTTTTTTAAAGGAAATTAAAAAAAAAAAAAAGAAAGAAAAAGAAAAATGTGAATTTTTCATTAAGAATTAACCATTAAATTAGATAGTTTTAAAATTTATTTAATAAAAAAATAAAAAATAATAACTCATAAATGAAAATAATTTCGAGAAATTTTAATAAATTTTCTAAGCCTGACGAAATAAGATGTCAATTACCATAAAAGGAAGGCGGGAACGAGGATTCGCGGGTGAATTAGAGAGAAGGAGAAGGACAAAAATGGAAATGTGTAAATTAGGGTTTTCGAGTATGCCAATATATGAAGAAGACGGAGATGGAGAAGAGACCAGAGAACAGACCGAGGCCGAGAGCTTACCTCTTGAGTTAGGGGTGGCGTGGTATTCCACAGGGAGAGGTTTTTCAAATTGTGGCGCACTCGTAGTGCGTTGGGCTTAACATTATCACTTTCTTGTGGGGGCTTCCATGGCCGCTTTGCTGCCCTAGCTTTCGCAGTCAAGGCGACGGGTTTCGCCCTACATTCAAGTCAAATCCTCCTTTTCAAACTGATTTCTTCTTACATTATTCGCTTTCTTAATCCATCTAACTTTAACAACTTGCTCGTTCTTGTTCCCGTAAATTAGAATTCATCTTTCAATTGGGGTTTTCTTTTTAAGGATTTCTTTGATGTCTGTATGATTACACTAGCACATTTCCGAATTTTGGGGTTTAAATGTATAATTGTTTTTATGAAGGGGCGGACTAGAATAAATTGGACTTGATATTATGTATGTATATGTTTTCGGGTTTCAATCAGAAGATCAGATGATAAAGAAAGATGCAGGGACGTTCAAAATCACGTTTCCAATAATTGATCAATTGCATCCGACGGTGTTTTTCATTCAATTTGTCTGAACATCTTAAATAAATGTATGAATATTTGTGGAAGCTTCTTCTTTTCTGCTACCGTGGGCTTGTTTTTGGTGTCGGGTAGCAAATGTCAATTTGAGCTCTCCTTGTGGACGCAGGCATGAAATTGTGGAACTGCTGCTAAGTGTGGTTTTTATGTACGTCTATCATCTGACTATTGCACCGGAAAATGAATGCATCATTTATCTGGAAACAAGAACAAAAGTTCTTCAATTGTTGATTGGTAAGAAAAATGGAGGGTTTAGTTCTTTGAAGCGGGTTGGAATCAGAATTCTCCGTTTTTACCTCTTTCGAACCTGGATTTCCGAGCTACTCGTCGGATGTGGTTTTCATTTCGTTGCAGGAGTTCATCTACTCTATGGGGCTGTGTTAACAGAGGTCCTGAGAATTCAATGTGTGATTCCATATCATCGTTGTCCTGTTCATTTACGAGAGAACAACATCAACTGTTAGTCCAGGAAGAAGTTTTTAAAGTCTGCAAGTAAATGGAGGCATGGTTACCAGATGTGCTGTGACAATGGTTTGTTGTTTCGGATGGAGTTCATTGGACATCTCCAAGAATGATTCTTCGGATGCATCAAAAGACTCGGGAAAATCATGTACTCTCCTTTGCTGCTTTCGCAATTCATAGTCCTGCGTGACTGAATTGGCTGGAATGTTCGTATGTTCATTGTATTTTCTTGTGAATTCAAGGGTGTAATTTGCAAAAGATGGATCCAGAGCACTTATTTGGCTTTTAAGACCATCTGATATTGTAGATGTAGCTTCCTCTTTCCGCTTCTTTACCCAAGCAAAGCCGCTAGACGCTGAGAGTGGAATTGGGGCTGTGAATGCGCTGTCTCCTATCTGATTTGGTGCAGTTGCAGCGGCAGCTTCCGATGTTGTATCATATAGTGGCTTCTGCGACTCTCTCTGGAAAACGTCACCTTGTTCATTGGAATGATTGCTGCCATTGTTCCGCCTAGAAGGTTGAATGTTTTCTTCTCCATCCTATGAAGGAAAAACACCATAAAAGTTGGTAAATAGTTTAGAATTGATAGCAATGTGGGAAGAGGGGAGAATAGTAAAGGAGAAACCTCTTTTTCTTTTGCTTGCACTTTTTGGCCGTTGAGTTCTGGCAAATTTCTTCTAACTCTTCTAGCCCTTTGTGTTGGTACAGGTTCTTTTGTCCTTGCATTTGCCTTCTTCCTGCAAGTAAATCATAGGTGTAGTTCTTCAGCTTATATTGAAGATATATTGGATTTTGGAGGAAGTTAGTGAAAGAGAGTGAAAGGTTCACCTTCGTGCATCTTCACGGTTTTTGGCATCCATTTCTTTGTTTGGTGGATACTTGGGCAAGGTAGATGGATCGCAAGCATATGGTTTCGTTTTGAAATACTGTTAAGGAACAAAAATCAATTGCCAAACATCATGATTATTGCAAACAGGACATGCCTTGCCTTTAAGACAATGCCTAAGAAAGATTTTTGTGGTTACCTCAGACATGAGAGCAGATGAGGCGGTCCCGCGCTTGTAAGGTTCAATGGCAAGAAAAGTTTCCAAAAGGCTCAATGCAGATGGGGTAAAATCTTTACACTTTTCGTTCAGGGAACTTTCATATGCATGTTGGGGTCTGAACATAGCTGCATGAGGAAGCTTTGTTTTCTTCCAGAACTCTTCAAGTGGGGAGCCGCAAAGTTTGAATATTTTGTGCAATTGTTCAACCTGTGTTTTGTTTGCTCCATTGATGTCAGATCAAACCAGTGCGCAACAACCGAAAAGACAAGGGCTTTTTTAGAAACCAGCATCCATTACCTCGGTTCTTCCTTTCAGAAGGGGTTTTCCCAGGTGCAGTTCTGCAAATACACATCCTATGCTCCAAAGGTCGACGGTTAATCCGTAATCAGTCGAACCCATCAGAAGCTCGGGAGGGCGATACCATAAGGTTACCACTCGACTTGTTAGCACTTGCTTGTTTTTTGTGTTTATGACATTTGCTAATCCAAAATCTGCCAACTTGAGAATTCCTTCATTGTTTACCAAAATATTGGATGCTTTAATGTCCCTATGCATTATACCCCGAAGGTGGCAATGCTCAATTGCAGATAGAAGCTGTCTCATATAACACTTGACCTGAAAAAAGCAGGCGAAGGAAGAGGAAATGGGATTGTTTTTTGTTCTAATTAGAGCAGAACCAGATGAAGAACAAAAAATGATGTATTGACAAAATGCTGTTGTTTGAGCAAAGTAAAAACGGTGGACCAACTACTAACCTGTGCCTCACTGAATTCGATATCAGGACAAGACACAAGGCCTGCAAGATCATGTTCCATGTATTCAAATACAAGGTAAATGCTGCTAGACATTTTGGAAGTAATTATGCCTTCTAAGTGCATGATGTTTGGGTGATCGAGCCTGCGCAAAATCATGATTTCTCGTGCCATAAACCTAATGCTCTCTGGTTGGAAATTGTCGAAACGAACCTTCTTCAAGGCAACCATCCTCCCTGTATCAACTTGTCGAGCACGGAACACGCTGCTGTATGTACCTTGTCCAATCTAGTTCAAAAAACAAGCTTTCTTCTGGGTAATGTGTACACAATAAAATATACTTTCCAGTAAATGCAAAGAACACGTAGAACATAAAAGAAGATGCATTGCATCATATCGAGACAACTTGTTCTAGAACTGCATGAGAATCAATCTCTACGAAGAAGTTGGGCTTTTTTTTTTGGAATAACAAGAATCAATCGCTAGGGAGTCGGCCCTTTTTGGAAATGTTTCATTTAATGCATTAGTTTTTATAGCTTCTGAGTTGAATTGAATCAAAATGGAATTGGTAATGTTTCAGGACAACGACAAAGAACATGAAGACTGCTACCAAAATCAGGGTCTCGTACCTTCTCCAACTTCTCGAAGGAATCAGCTCGGAGAGGAACCCATCCGTGAACAGCCTCGCCGGCGGCACTACTGAGCCAAGAAGGCCAGCCTGCGGCAACCTGCTCGGCTTCCACATTGCGCTGAGGAGCCCCTAATTTGAGGCTTTGAGAAGCCTTCACCCCTTGGGAGCTCTCCTTCTTAGATTTTCTGAGTTCTCGAGTCCGATCATCCGATTTGTTATCCCCTTTATTGTCATGATCGAGCGTCGTCACAGAGTGCGTTCTGGACAAAGGATCCAGGGTCACAGCAGCGCCATTTGCGGCGACGGTGGCAGTGGCGGTGGTGGTGGCACGGCGTTTGCGGACGGGAGATTTTGTCGCCTTAGTAACCTGCTTGGAACTAATGCAACCCATGAACCACCAAATCCCGACAGCATCGATCAGAGAAGCAAAAGCAACAGAGATCGACCCCGATCGGGAAATGGGCTCAGCAAGGGGAAAATGGAACCCCTACGTCCACCAGCTCAAAAGGGTGTTCTCCATTATGTGAGGGAGGAAAAAAGGAAGGGAAAATGACTTGAACTCATAAGAAATCAGAGCCATTTTTGGGTTAAGTTGTTGGCGTACCAATGGCCCTATCCCTACTCCTCTGGGATTGCGAGATCTGCGGAGGACGACTTGGCCAAAGAGTTCGGGTTGTTTTTGTTTCTGTGAGAAACGGTCCGAAAGCAGAGGATGCGAGAAAGAGAAACATTCGTGGGTCCTAACTGCCTCCTCTGCTTCTTCCCTTTCCTCTCTGCCCTTTTGTTTTCTTGGAATTGCAAAACCTGAAATCTAACCGTTTCAGACTTTTCCTTCCTATTATCTCTCCCTTTTCCCTTCACCCCTGACACCGAAGAGAGAGAAAGAGGAGAGAGAGTATTGCAGTTGATTCTGCTCAACCACCCACCACCTCCATTTTCACTCAGTCCACCATTAGAGCACTTCCCTCACAAGCTTTGAATTTCAGCTCCTCCTTCTACAACTTCATTTCATTTCTCATATGGGTTTGCTGTGCTGATGTTCTTATTAGGAACAGATAGCGAAAGAGAACCAAAGACACAAAATTTCTTTCGGCCCATCATTCTTTTTCTCTCCTCTTTTGTTTGCTTTTTCTTCCTCAGTTTCACTCATTCCTCTTTTTCATTCTTCACATAATCATTAAAACGTCCTCATTGCTTTACTTTTCTTTTGACTATCTTTTTCATTTCTTCTCAACCATTGACTGCATTTCTTGTTGAATATGCTTGCATTATGTTAGAGAGATTGAATGAATCTACAAAAGTTCGTAATTTACTCAAAAACTTTCCCTTCTTTCTTTCTGTTTCTTCAATGAATTATGGGTATAACTCGAGTTGGGTTTATCTGGTAGGTGAAATGAGATGAAATATGGGTAACTTTCCCAATTATTATTTGCAGATCTGATGGTTGTAACCCACCAACCTATATCTAAATTATTCCGTTGGTTTCTGGTTAGTGGGAGTGGAAAAATCTGCATCCACTTTGATGAAGATGGTACTCATTACAACCAAACTTCCAAACTTTGATAGAGATGTATGTAATGAGACACCAAATTTGTGGGTCCATATTCATTTGTTTTGGACTCTACCTATTAAACTTTTTTTTTCGAAGATCTTCCTTGCTGCTACAATAACTCCATACAAGGGAAGTTGTAGAGATTCATCTTTCCAAAAGAAACTGTATCAATATCAACAAACAATATAAAGATTCTGAATTTTATACACACAGCTCCAATTTGTACAGTTCATATTTTGGTATAAACTGATGGACTACATGAAATTTTACAGAACATAAACAATGTCTAGTTTGAATTTGGGGAGTCACACTACACAACAGGTTTCTAAAATTACAGGGAAGAGTACTCAACTTCCTGTACCTTATAGGATGATGCAGTATATTCTTTTCACCTCAGCTGCAATGGTGAAACAGCCTCGGGAAGCTGAGATAAACACAAGTAATAACATTATTCTGATCATATAATATCAGTCTTGACTGTCCTCCTTGTATCTCCCTTGGCATATGGTTGAAACTAGTTTCGGGATGTAAATTGGAGAAGGCAAATGGAGCACTTTTGACTCGAACACGAACACGGACTGTGAAATTCAAATTTATGTGACTGGAAACTTTTTCTCCCCTTTTTGAAACTGGTTAGTCACTTGAAATCAACTACTGACCAGGTTGCACTATGTCGTAGCAGTTTACACAGTGATTTGCTCTTCTTTAAGCCGCAAAACGGCAGGTCTCTGGTCATTACTTCCAAACTCCATCTCTTTAAGTAATGGATGTTTCTGAGCTACAACCTTAAGCGGTTTGATCTGGGGCACGGTGTTGTGGCTGCTGTTTCTAGCTGCAGGGACATCATGGTTATGTTTCCCTTCGTATGTGGTTACGACAGCTTTCGAATCTGTAGAAGACCTCTCGACATGCTTGCGGACGTTGCACCCAGCACTAGTACATTTGTAGTAGCTCCTGTTGACAGGTTAAAATGTGTCAAAAGACATGATCATCCTAGTTGCAACAAGCAATTAACACAGATAACAAACTCAGAAGTTCTTTGACACAGATCAAACGCTAATGACAGAAATTACTGAAAAAGAAAAAGTTGTCTTAGAGAACATGATATGCTCAAAACATAACAAATGACAAATAAACAAGTCGCTGTCCAACAGGAGAGTCCAGAATTCTTAAACATAGTCAAGTCAAACTTCAAAGATGAAGAATCAAAGTAATGACAAGTTACAGCAAATCCATCTTACACTTGTCGGTAACCATAATCTATGTGTAACAGCTCAAGCCTGCCGCTAGCAAATATTGTCTACTTTAGACTTTCCCTTTCACACTTCTCCTCAAGGTTTTTAAAACGCTTCTGCTAGGGAGAGGTTTCCACACCCTTGTAATGAATATTTTATTCTCCTCTCCAACCGATATGGGATCTAATAATCCACCCCCCTTCAGGACCCAACGTCCTCGCTAGTACTTGTTCCTTTCTCCAATTGATGTGGGACCCCCCAATCCACCCCCTTCAAGGCCTAATGTCCTTGCTGGCACATTGCCTCATGTCCACTCCCCTCCGAGGCTTAGTCTCCTTGTTGGCACATCGCCCGGTGTTTGGCTCTGATACCATTTGTCACAGCCAAAGCCCACCGCTAGCAGATATTTTCCTCTTTCGGCTTTCCCTTTCATACTTTCCCTCAAGGTTTTTAAAACGTGTTTGCTAGGGAGAGATTTCCACACCCTTATAAGAAAATGCTTCGTTCTCCTCCCCCAACTGATGTGAGATCTCACATTATAACCAAAGAAATCTAAGACATGGGAGATAAAATACGAACTTAGAGCATGTTCATAAATGCAACAAATGGTAAACCGACCATTTCTTCAAGTCAACTGCAAACCATCCTCATGACAGGACACTAAGGACAACAGGTCTAACTTCTATCTTAGTTAGTACTCATAATTCATCAAACAGAAAAAAGAGAAGTTATAAGAAAATAACCCATTGATCATCTTTGACCTTCAAAATCATCAAGATCATGAGAATGCTAAAAGTTCTGAGCAAACAAAAGAAAGCATGCTTATCATAGTGAATGATTGTGATTTGTAGGGTAACAATATTTCAGCGCGTGAGCATATGCTTGCATATAATATGGACGTCTTATAATTTTCACTTACCAACCACTTTTTTTTGGAAAGAAAAAAAAAAAAAAAGACAAAAAGAAGCTAAACTAGCTACCTGGGGTTAGGATTTCCTTTAACCACTTTCTGCCCATACTTGCGCCACCTATAACCGTCATCTAACAGGTCGACCTCGCTTCTAGTTTGAACAATGATTTTTGGTTCTGTGAGTGTTTTATGAGACAAAGCAACACCAGATATCCCTACATCAATGTTCCTGCACTCATGTGGCAAAGCCACAAATATTTTAGTTTTTTCCCACTAAGACAGAAGAACTATAGATAAACTGTAAAATGAATCAAAATATAAAAATTTTCATACGTACTGCCTCTTTGGATTTGGTTCATCTTCATCTCTGTTTTCTGTTATCTCTGTATCAGCTTGTTCTTCACTGTCACTAGAACCTAATTGCACATTTTCACTTGACTTGTTCAAAATTCCAGCTTGAATTTGGAATCTACTTTCAGGCTTCGTCAAAGAATTTGTACACCCAGTTGGTTCACTATTATCTCTTGCACGTTTGTTGGCTGGAGGAGGTTCATGGTTATGCTGACCTTTGTAAATAATTTCAGTAATTTGACCATCAGGCGAACGCTCGATCTTCTTTTTGACGGGGCAATTCAAATGTGTGCATTTGTAGTAGCTTCGTGGATATTCACTGCCCTTAACCAGCTTCTGTCCGTATTTACGCCAGTTATAGCCATCATCTGCAGGTTTATCAGAGGCATTTGAAGGAGGAGGTTGGTATTTTCTATCAGAATGAGATACTTCTGTTGATTCTGCAATGATACTTTTTGTGTCTGATGTGGAGGGTAATACTGACAGTTGAGAAGCTTCATCAAGAGTAAACGATGGATCACGTGTCAACGGTTCCATAGGAGCTGGTACTAAAGAATGTTGATATTCAGCTTGCTGCATATGCATATGAGAATGTGTCAATGCCGCTTGAGCAGTAACCTGAGCCAATGCCTGCTGGTGTGACATTCCAAATGGGCTCTACAAGGAATTTAATCAACAAATCAACAAAATCAATAGAAATCATTGCCTTTATGGCATGTTTAACATTAACAATCATGCAACATTAAACTAATGAAATTAATATCTATTAAGACTGAAAATTAGAGTTCATAACCTATTAGAAAATTTGTGAAGAACAAGGTTAGATAAAGTAAACTTGAAAGTTTATAAACCCTTCAACTTTCAGAAACTTTTAAAGCACAAACAATAAAGACACCACTCCAAAAGTTGAGGAGTCATTTCGAATGATAATTCAAGAATCGAAGTCGAGTTGCTTTATAAAAAGAAGTTCTAATCCTACTTGAGGAGAATTTTGAGTGCCTATCCCGAAAGAAAATGGGATAATAGAAAGAATGGGAAGCGCGGAAGCTATAAGATTGGTTTTCCCCGACCAGCATACCAAACATATAATTTAACCTAACTAAAATTATGGGGTGGGATTCGAGCATTCGAGCTATCGACTTTTGAGATAGTAAATGGCGTCTCATCCACTCAACTATGTTCTGAGTAATTGGGTCTTGAACTTTCAATTTGACTCCCAATGTTACGACCATATTCAAACATGTTTTTCCTATGTGCAAGATTTCAGGGATTCAAACGCCATCCAAATATGTTATCTTCGGCAGAAAAAGAGAAGAAAGAGAGATAGAAATCACCAAGATTTGCCACTAATTTCGGCAACTTCATTTCAACAAAAACCTCACCTAAAAACCATCATTGTGTAGAGGAATTGAATAAACCCCCTAAAAAAATGAACTCAATTTCGAAAAAAAAAACACAAACACCCTCATCTCCCCAGTGGTTAACCAAAACCCAGTTGCTAAAACCAGATTTCAACATAAGAAAAACCTAAAAAAACAGACACCCAACACATCGAGAGCAGAAGGAAAGGCCTTACAATAATCAAATTGGTTCAATTTTACCTGAGGACCATAAAAGCCAGGCGAATTAAGCAACCCAGAAGGGCTGAGCCCTGGCGGGACCGAGAACAAAGGAGACCGAGCCACCATCAAATTGAGTGGCTTCGATTGCTTCAACCCAAATTCCAATTCCGAGCTGCCTCCATCCTTGGCGTAATAATTGGGTGTAGACCCAGTTCCCAGAAACCCCATAGCCATCGGAGAACCCATGGCTCCGGCGAGAAGCTGGGAGAAGGAAGGCGAGTCAGCTGCACCGTCGGCGAAGAAACTGGAGACAAGGGTCATAGGGCCAGGGCTAAGCCCAGTGGGTCCGGCAGCGAAAAAGGCGTCCATAGAAGGGCGCGGAGGGAGAGTGATGGTGGGGCGCTGGAGTGGAGGTCGTGCAGAGTCGTCTTTCTTAGCCATTGAAGAAATTGGGGAGTAGATTTCTGAACCTTTCCTCTGTAATCTGTATACAAATTTCTCTCAAAGTTCCGTATTTGGTTGCTTCATATTCAGTGGAAAGTACACGTAGCTAATATTATTTATTACTTCTACCTATTGTTTTTATTTTGGTCAGAATTAAAATATTATATAAATAAAAATTAAAAAAGTTTACATTTTATTACATCTCTTAAAATATTAATAAGTTATAATTAAATAATTAAGTTATTTATAATTTTTCTATATATATTTAAGGCGTGGACTTCACATCTCCAATCTAATATTAATGTTATATTCTAATAATATAAATATGCATCGATTTATTTAAATAGATGAGTTTTTTTCAAATATTGTCCGTTTTAGGCCGGTCGTCGTCAGTTTCACGATTTTTAAAACGCGTCTACTAGAGAAAGGTTTCCACACCCTTATTTTGTTCCCACGTGGGATTTAGAGATCTCCTTCTTCATAGTGATGAGAGAGACAAGTTGAGTTGCATGATTGTTGTAGCTCTTTGGAAAAGGTGAAGTCGTTGAACGCTCGGAGGTCATTAGGGTAGTGTTGCATGGGTAATAAAGTTGAAAACGAGACACTCGAGAAGCACAAAAACTAACGATGTGTGGGTCTTGCGAAAGAAATTGTAGAAAACGAGACAGAGAGGTCATAGAAGCTATTAGGAGATCTTGCATTATGCTTCGTTTCGTTGACATACAGAGGTTGAAGCTTCACCTGTCATTCTCGCTCTAGTCTCATAAAATTTATGATGAAAGTTTTAAAATTACAATAATGGAGTTAAAACAATAAAAGAAAATAAATATATTATAAATATCAATCAACTTGTATGGTCTTCAAATATATATATTTTTTAGAATATGCTTTTGTTTTTTTTTTTCAAATTAAAATTTATCTAACAATTTATTAATTAAAAAATAATTTATTTGCTATACAACTAATTTCATCCCTATTTCATTTCCACCTTTAATAATGCTACTTCCTTTTTTTCAATTTTATTTAATTTATATATAATATATATTTCGAATTTTATTTAATTTTTACAAATTTTGACATAGCTATGTCTATCATTCGAATAATTAATTACAAAAATTGATTTGACTTAGAAAGTAGTTGAATTATTTCGAAGCGACATTTATTTATTTTATCATTATTATATATTTTATAAGTCTAACTAAGATATATTCGACATATAATATGAACCTATTAATATTGACTTTGATGTTTTTCTGTAAATTTAGATAGTATATATATATATTATAAAATAATTTTGATCCTTTTGAATATTTCACAAAATTTGTAATTTTGAAAATTTATATTTACTCGTTAAAATAAATAATTACAGAATATAGAGTAGAAAACAAGATAGCAAATTAATTGTCGTACAGATCATAGTTCTTAGCTAATTTTCATTTACTTTTTCCTTTTTCATTTTAACAATTTTTTAATTAAAAAATAAAAAATAGTAATGTCAACCAACAATCCAAATATATTTAACAACACACGACACAAGATTGTCTGTAAATGAAAAAAAAAAGATATTTGTTCATTCCAAATATGGTAAATGATGAGGCACGCTACAATCGATATGACTCTAGTCTAATATATTTTTTTTTTTTGTATTATTTTTACATATAAGATATTCATATTTACAATATTTTTTAGAGGGAGTAGAAATACTTCAATCTTCAAATTATTCGTATTGTAATACTTAGTTAGTTGGCCGTGGAGACGTGACAAAAATTTAAAAGGAGGATGTGGGTCCGATTTTTTTGAAAACTTTCTCATACATGAAAACGAAACCTTACTTAGACTTTTTTCTTTTTTTTTTCGTCCCCAGTTTTGATTGCCTTGTTCTTGACGGCTCCTGTAAATTTTTTTGGTTGGACAGAAAGAGTGAAAAATTGCATCAACAATTTTGTTGGTTGGTTACCTTAAGTTTTAATAATTATAATTATAATTTTTATTTATTATCAAAGATCTTTGCAATTTGAAAAATTATTGAATTAAATTATCACAAATTTACACTTAAAAATGGGCTTCCACTATTTTTTATTTATTTTTGAAAGTATATATATATATATATATATATATAATTAATAATTCTTATTCATAAACAAAAATAAAATATTTTGACATAAGTTAATTAAAAAATTTAAGGATGAAATTAAGTTTGAGATTAATAATAGATTAATGTAGGCAATGTGACTCTTGCCATTATTCCTAGGCATGTTTGCAATGTTCATCCACATTAAATATTCTAGAATATATGACTTATCATAAACTAAAAATTTATTAATAACAATTAACCCCACATTAAAGATTTAAGAATTAAATTCAGAAATTTAAGAAAAATAATATACCAAAGTTATTAGAAAAAAGCAAATTCAATTCAAATCTATAATACATCTATATTCATTCCAATTCAATAATTTTTTAACCCAAACATTTAATTTAAAAGTAAAAGAAGCCACTAAAAAAATAATAACTTCGTTACCATATTGACAATGATGCTTGACGCGGGAAAAGATCACGAGTATATAAGTGAGAGATATTATCTCTATTAGCACTAGACATTTCGAGAGCTTATATATTCTGCTCAATGGAACGAACGTGTGGAGAAGTATCATGAAGACGAGCAGAAAAATTTAACATAATGGTACAAATATGAGATTCTAATATCAATGATATATGTATATTAAGTATACCGATTGAGAGAGCATATACCATTGATAGAGAAGGAAAATGGCCAGTGGCACAGCTTTAGAAGCCAATGTTGAAAAATCTTATTTAAGTATGATATATTGCAGCTATGTTTGACCCTACAAAATCGTATAAATATTAGCCTAAATTTAGAAAAAAAATGGTCGTGCTACCATGTTATTAATCATGATGCAATACCATTATTCCTACTACCAGTATTTCAATAGCTTGATTACTTATAGAAAGACTAATCCATTAGCTTAAACTGATAGGTTAACGACCCTCGAAATCTAGCACAAACCGAACAAGTAGACTATTATATGAAATGCGTACAAAATGGCATCGCCAAACTTTGAATCGAAGAAATTTTGATTTGATACTATGCAAAAGTACAGCTAGACTCGACCCGACCCAAAGATTAAGCTGATAGATCATAGAGGTAAGATGTTGGTATAATTAATCTTTTGTGGGAATTGTTAACACTCATAGATAACAGGACATGAATCATAATGTCGATAACCAAAAATCTCGACTCGACTTGGTTTCGAATCTAAGCTTGAGGACAGTTTTAGGATTCATTCTTTCTAGTATAGGGGTAGTGGATGGAAGAAACACTCACAGTTTGATCTCAGAAAAATAGGTTGATGAGACGGCCAAACCTTCTACATCGTAAGTACGAACGAGCCTCTGTCTTCTGCCTGGAGCTTCAAGCCAACAGAACTCCAAGTGGAATGACTTACTTTCTGCTACACTTTTGGCTACATCACACGGACATCCCATATACATTCCACCTGGCAATAATGTAATCTGGTACCCGCCGTCAAATGTTACCAAGTTGTCTGATTTAGTACCGGTCCAGTGCACGTTTGTGGTGACATCTCCATTCATTGATGTTGTTGTTAAATCCTGTACAAGAGTAGGTTGCAGATTTTAAAAAGGAACGTGAAAGTTTAACGGCACAAGCCCACTGCTGGCAAATATTGTCCGTTATGACCTGTCATGTATCACCGTCAGCCTCACAGTTTTAAAACGTGTCTGCTAGGGAAAGGTTTCCACACCCTTATAAGAAATGCTTTGTTCCTCTCTCCAACTGACGTGGGATCTCACAATCCATTTCCACACCCTTATAAGGAATGTTTCGTTCCTCTCTCCAACCGATGTTGGATCTCACATAAAGAGTGAGTTCCATCGAGTTTCC
This sequence comes from Cucurbita moschata, assembly GCF_002738365.1. Taxonomy (NCBI): domain Eukaryota; kingdom Viridiplantae; phylum Streptophyta; class Magnoliopsida; order Cucurbitales; family Cucurbitaceae; genus Cucurbita; species Cucurbita moschata. The sequence continues at coordinate 6,537,229 of NW_019268518.1, forward strand.
CTTACTTGATCGAACAACCCAAACTTCAGTTATTTCAACTACATCAAATGATCTTTCAAATTGGTCAAGACTCTCCAGTTTATGGCCGCTTCTCTATGGTACCAGTTGTTGCTTCATTGAATTCGCTTCATTAATAGGTTCACGATTCGACTTTGATCGTTATGGACTGGTACCAAGATCTAGTCCTAGACAGGCAGACTTAATTTTAACAGCGGGTACGGTAACAATGAAAATGGCTCCTTCTTTAGTAAGATTATATGAGCAAATGCCTGAACCAAAATATGTTATTGCTATGGGAGCATGTACAATTACAGGAGGGATGTTCAGTACCGATTCTTATAGTACTGTTCGGGGAGTCGATAAGTTAATTCCTGTCGATGTGTATTTGCCGGGTTGTCCACCTAAACCCGAGGCTGTTATAGATGCAATAACAAAACTTCGTAAGAAAATATCTCGAGAAATCTATGAAGATCGAATTAAGTCTCAAGAGGAGAATCGGTGTTTTACTACCAACCACAAATTTCATGTTGGCCCAAGTACTCATACTGGAAATTACGATCAAGGATTACTCTATCAACCATCATCTACTTCAGAGATCATCCCTCCTGAAACTTTTTTCAAATACAAAAGTTCAGTATCTTCCTACGAATTAGTGAATTAGGCAGTATACTTTTGTACAGAATAACAAAGAACGAGTGAATCTTCATAAATTTTTCATTGTAAATGGGAAATACTTATACAAATAAAAATAAAAAATGGGGGGGGGGNAAATGATCTTTCAAATTGGTCAAGACTCTCCAGTTTATGGCCGCTTCTCTATGGTACCAGTTGTTGCTTCATTGAATTCTCTTCATTAATAGGTTCACGATTCGACTTTGATCGTTATGGACTGGTACCAAGATCTAGTCCTAGATAGGCAGACTTAATTTTAACAGCGGGTACGGTAACAATGAAAATGGCTCCTTCTTTATATAATCTGAGCCTCATTTTGGTTAGTGCTCTGAAGATGGGAGAGAATTTAATTGCAGTGAATCTTACCTGGATAATCCGACCAGCGTCATCTATTTGAAGGGATGACAGAGTATCAGCTTCCGCAATCGTTGCTCCATAAACACCACTTCTTTTTGTTCTAGAATGCCCTTTCCAGTCACCAAGAAAGGGGAGAAGCCTGTTTTCCTCATCCTGCAACCATATGATAGTTGTTCAACACAAAAAAGGCTAAAAAAGTTGAGAAAAAAAAATAGTGAAAACCAAGTCCTTCACATTACTCAACCGGTACTACAACTTACATTTACTAAATTTGAGTTAAGCGGAGGATGAAAAATTTTCCCATCAGCCCTTTCCTCAAGAAAAATGAGAAGCATTTCTATAGTTCCTCTTGGGTCCATTACATGAAAAGCTCTTGCTCTCAGATCTTTGTCTGGAATATACAGGCAATTCTCGCATACAATGGAAGGCCGGCGAGAAGGAAGCTTGAGGTTTCTGCATGTTTAAGGGGTGGTAAAGAATCTATAAATTATATTTTTGAACAAATTTAAACAGTTGAAAAGAAATACTTAGTACACATAGAAAAGAAAAGAAAATGACCGTATGAAAAGTATAAATTAAAAGACTTGTTCTACATCAGTTCATCAGAGACATGATTGAAATCGAAAAATGACCTGGTGTAAGCTGTGATCATTCAGGTTGATTAAGAATGTTCAATAAAATAATTTCTGTTGGTTAGGCCAGGACAGGAAGAAGGCACAAGCACGCATAATTTATACCTGACCATGGCTGTCCTTCCCTCATGACACTTGGATGCCAATGGGAATCCAAACCCATGTGCGAATATTGAGCTATATAAACTCAGCACAGTTTATTTATACACCGTTTTCTAACACACTATTTATGTAATTCCAATGAGTATGCACGTTGTAGAGCAGACAGGGTCATGAATGCATAGAAAGTATTGCATTTTATCCACTTATATACAAAGTGAGACCATGAATAATCTCTTACTTGGGAAATTCTTCACCAGTATCATCCTCACCCAACACCCCTTGCCTCAACACAGTGTCCAACATCCCAGCCGTCTGGTACCTTAGTGAATATGCTTTCTCATTGGGGAAAAAGCTAATCTGCAAGCTAATTGTAACAGATATTCAAGAAACAGTAACATCGTGATAAAGAAATCAAATCTAAGACGCTTACTATACAGGGAGTGTCAGCAGGGTTTGCACAAACTCTAAAACATACACAAGTTCACACAGTTGCACGAGGTGTGTGCGCACGCCGTGTATAAACATTCATATAAGACATTACTATACAGGACGTGTCAGCAGGGTGTGCACAAACCCTAAACTCTAAACTCTAAGACATACACAAGTTCACATAGTTGCACAAGGTGTGTGCGCACGTAACATTCATATATTTGAGTTGGGAGGCGAACTCACCTGCTGATATTTGTCCACAGTGAACATGTTGGTTTCTTTAATTTTGTACTCTCCCCACTCTGGCTCATCCTCATCACCAGAAAGTGAAAAGCTTGATGGCAGTTTAATGTATAGTCTATAAAGTATGGTAGGATCAGGAGGAACAACAACATTAGCCCGTGTTTTGATATGATAAGTCAGTGGCATTGAGCAAAAAAGAGTTGCATGAATTATCAAGCTTTGGCTACAGCTTTAATTATAGACAAACAGGTTAGAAACAACGAAAACAAATATCATATATGCTGTGTTATGATCTTTGTCCAGCCATAACTTCAGGGATCATATGGTGAAATTGAAAAGAGTTGCAGCCCACAAATTAGTAATCATTAGACTAACAACCATTGATTAATCACGTAGTCGTGCCTTACTTGATTAGATACTCGTTTTTTTCCTTATATGCAAGAGTGATTTGTATTTACGTTTGAATGAGACTCATAAGTTCATCCTCTCCATAAGAGCTCGCGGCTAGCTTCGTACTTATTTTATGCAGCAAACTCCCTCGAGCGTCAAATTGCTGGACAAGTAAAACAAATTTCAACCTTAAAGAAAGCACCAGAACCCAAATCCATATGTTAATGGAAACAATTAATCGAAAAAAAAAAAAGGTAGTTTTTATAAGCTTAATTTTCGAAAACGAGCTAATACCACGTAAACTCAATAAATCGAAGACAACGACCACTTGTTTTCTAAGTTTTTTTTTTTATTGCATTCACAATAACAAAAACGAGCAACCCCAGTATGCAGAAGAAATTAAGCATAAACGAAAGAAATTAAGACTCACAAAGAAAGAACCGTTCCACTTTCCGGAGTTGAGCTCGACGAAGCGGTGAAGATTATCGATGCTCATCGAGTCGTCGATAGGTTCCCGAGCATCTCCGACGGCGGACGGGGTTGAGCTGGTGGCTCGAGTTCTGCAGCTTCGAAATGAGAGCATAGAACTTGAATGCTGCGTTGAATTGGGAAGGAACGCATGGAGAGCTCGGAATCTCGAGATTGTTGTCGGTTTAGATAAAAGAGGAGGCGAAATTGAACGGCAAATGGACGCCATTGAAGCAGAAGCAGAGAGATATCGCTGCCGGATTTTCCAAAAGCTTGAAGAACGATTTTGTGGATTAATAATACCTTATCCCCAAATTCCAAATTGGATGGAAAAAGAAACTCGGCCAATAAATTTAATTTTTTAATTTTTTAAATTATTATTTTTTGTAAAATAGACTTTTTTTTTTTTTAATGCATTATATTTTATAGCATAGAACTTACCCAAAAAAATAAAAATAAATTTTTGAAGCCTACTTTATATATATTACATAAACTTTTAAATATTACTTATATTTCTAAAACTTTTCATTTAGGATTAAAATATAAATTACACCCATTTAAAATTGTAATTCTTTGAACGTTTCGGGTGTTGCCACTCAAACATTGGTAGAATTAATTATCACGGCTAGAAAGTGGCTATAGTAGTGATCGTGAATAACCAATGTCCAACAACCACCAATTAGTTATCGCCACCTGAAGATGACTATGGTAGTGATAACCAGCATCCAACGTCTACGAATTAGTCATCGTCATCCAAAGATGGCTACGCTAGTAACCCCACGTGCCGTAATCACCAATTAAAATAACCAGTCGGATGTGGTTATGACATTAATTACAAAATATTATCACATGTGGACAACCATGTCGTTTTGTAAAACATGTTCCACAACACATCGTAACTTATACATCAAGCAATCATACGAGTGCATGCCTATCCAGCCATTTAAAAATATCTAATATTTAAAAATATATATATATTTGGATCCCATAGAAAAGTCGCTTACCTTATTAAATCCAATCTTAAACAAGACCCAAACATTAACAAAACCCTTAGTATTAAAGTTAGTCATAGGGCAACTCAGAAAATTCACGTTCATTTTTCAAACGCTTTGAGTTAGTTTAATTGATTTGTAATAGAAAACTCCTAATTTACGAGGAATAGAGAGATTGAAACAGCGATGCTTTTCAACTAACACTCAAATATTTTTACATTACATGTTTTTTTTCAAAGTTTATTTGGAAGGGTAACTCGAGCATGGTTTACAATCTTTTAATTACACAAAGGGTCTTGTTTTTGAGTAACGGTTTCAACAAGTACACGTCAGACCGACGTTACAGTTGTAACTCAACCTGATTATTGTATTGGAACAAGTGGGAACTTAGTATGAGCATTGACCATGAAGAATGAGTGCAAATCAGTCCAATCTTCTGAGTAAGTACTGAACTTCAACTTCCTTTGTTAATGGCATGATCCATTCTCCATAAAGTTGAGCAACCAAACTGGGTTTAATTTTGTAAACTGGGGCACCATGTTTTTGCTCTATGTTTACAGGAACCTCTTGCCCAAATGTTTTCGCTTTCATTTCCACTCTCCTTTTGATCGCCTCCTCGACGCTCGGAAACGTTAGCATGTCCATCAACTTCTCCTTGTCCTGCAAAACCCAGCACCAGAATCACATCACATATTTGATTGCAGAATCAAGAATGTAATGTAGTAATAGAACAAAGTTTACTTGTTTCCTAATTGCAGCCCCATATTCATTTGGTGACTCTTGAAACTTTGCTTCTGCCACAAATTTTCCATAATGAATTCGCTTTGATAGAGCCTGCAGTGGTCGAAACAACCGGATTGTGAAAATTGTCGTGATAACAAAGATTCAGAAAATGAAACTGTAACCGCCCAAACCCATCGCTAACAGATATTGTCCACTTTGGCTCGTTACACATCGCCATCAACCTCATAGTTTTAAAACACATACGTTAGGAAGAGGTTTCCACAACTCTTATAAAGAATGTTTCATTCTCCTCTCCAACCGATGTGGTATCTCACAATCCACCCTCCATGGGGGTCCAACATCCAAGTTGACACACCGTTCAGTGTATGGCTCTATACCATTTGTAACAGCCCAAGCCCACCGCTAGTGTTTTCTTGGCCCGTTACGAACCGATGTCAGCCTCACAATTTTAAAACGTGTATGTTAGGAAGAGATTTCCACGCCCTTATAAAGAATGCTTCGTTTTACTCTCCCAACTGACGTGAGATGTTACCAAAACTAAACAAATGCTAGTATACGCAGAGCATAATTGTCATATGTTCATTGAAAGTCAGTTTTGCAGAAGAAATTTCTAAATGGTTTGGATAGTTTCAGATGAACACCTGCAAGCACATCGTGTCACAGACAGCAGTTGATCCATAATTGCCGTCATCTCCTTCCTTGACTAATCTTGGTATCAGAGAATTGAAGTACATTCTCCATACTTCGCTATTTATATTGATGGAATCCGCCACAGGATGTAGTACCTGTTTTCAACCCAAACCACGGATATCGGATTAATATTCATTAGATTGTTAATGGTTCTTAACTGGAGGGGAAATACTCATTAGATGTATGCTTTTTTCACGACAACAAAGAGAATTGAAAATCATAAGTGCTTAAGGTTCCTCTATTCAAAAGCTCTCTCCCCTCAAGTTGTTGTTCCTGCTTCAGTTGTTTGTTTCAACATATTTCGATCATAGACTATATCCAACACTGGTAACTCGTACACACGAGAAAGCACAACATATAGTATTTTCTTAGTCTCCATGTAAGCAAGTCAATGCTCACCTGTGGGTACTGAAGCGGAGGCAACAACGGAGCGGGTAGGTCGTCGGGGAAGAAAGGATGCTCATCAGGACTCTTGTATCTTCCCACCTAATGGTAAAAAAATATTGTCAATCAATCACACACAACATTTACCTTAACCTTTCTTTGTTTCTCCTTTTAGAATGTTCAAGTACCTGAGCATGGAGCCTTTCAGTTTCCTTGACCAAGTACTCCACCAAAGAGCCACTAAAGCCATCCATGGAGAAAGCATTGGGGTCATATGTATCTCCATTGTAGCAGTACTGAGCTCTCTCTAAGAGACTAAAGATAATGCTGTCCTCCTGAGAGATTAATGAGCGTCTTATTGCCTCTAGGGTCAAGTTGTCGCTGATGTCCACCCTTTCTTTTGGAGATGATCTACGAAACAGAGACATGAATGCTTGAACTAAACAGCAGCACCGTTCTAAACTACTACTAATCTTACCAATACAATTTAAACCAATTGATATCATATTAGATCATCACCAAGCACATAAACTTAAACCTCAAGACATATTTAATGTTTGACACCTCAACTAGCCATGTCAAAACACATAAGAACAAATTGCACGTTACGAAAGACTATCAGAAACTTGAAAAAAAAAAGAATACTTCGTGAAATCAAACAAAAACAAGAACAACGATCAAAAATCAGAATTACCCACGATCAGAATTCCTCAAGAAAACCATTTAAACGACAAAAAGAGGTAAGATCGAGGCAATGAGCAAAAGGGTTTGAAGTAAGATACCCAACGGACGCGGCAGAGGCTTGAACAGAACGAAGGGCGGTTCCATGAAGCGATTTCAGATTGAGAGGCAAAAACCCACGATTCTTTCCACCATGGGAGGCAAAAACGGAAGTGGGTTTCGAGAGATTGGGGATACGAGTAGTAGAAATTGGAGGAGGAGCAGTGAAAACCAATTTGGCCTTCATTTTAGACGGAAACAGAGGTGAAAACAGAGGATCAAAGGGGAATCTATGGAGGAAGACAAGACCCAGATGGAAGAGGAAAGGAAACCGGCAAAAGGGGGAAAGAAAAATAGGTATGAACGTACTATTTCATGGCGGCGCGCAGGAAGGCAGTGGGATCAGTGGATGCGGCTGGCGGACTCCATCGCCAAGCCAACAACCATCGTTGGTCAAGTCGTCCACTTTTGATATTCGCTTTTGTTCTTCACCTAACACGATTTACATATAGTACCCACCACGAAGAACGAGTTCTGCGGTGGAATTTTCTAAGTTTGGTTTGAATTTTTCTTTAAGCGTTTTGTTCCCTTGTTAGGATTTGTAATTTGGTTTAAACTTTCCCTTTTGACTACACATCCTTAAACTTTCCCTTTTGACTACACATCCTTCTCATACCATAATAATATGTAATTGTGTTAGAAATGACTTAGAAATCCATCTGTTACTTGCTTATTTTGAAATACTTAATTGTGTTAGAAATTACCTAGAGCTCTGTCTGTCACTTATTTTGAAATATTTGTAAGCGAAGACTATCCTCATAAATCAGCACTCATTCTTTTAGCGTGTCACAAAAAATCATAAGAACACTAAAAAGGTACACGTACCTATATCTTGAAGAAAAAGAAGACCATCTTTATAGACTAACCACGTGTTCTTTTAAGATGCTTTTATCTTCACTCCAAGAAAAAATTTAAAGAAATTACCCAATATAGAATTGCTTCAAGTTAGAAGTTCCTACGTCAAACCACAAAAAAGAAAAGTATAACTTGCTAATAAATAATAACGGTTGATTCAATTACACTTTCAACCTCTAATCTTGTAAGTTGACTTTTTCTATAGACCTTCAAAATTATCGTTTTGGAGTGTAAGCAAAATGATAAGACATTTTAAAAAAAACAAAAAATGTGAAAATTTATACTCAAAATGAACGATGCCTGGAATCCTTTATAGTTTATAACTAAACATTTATAGTGAGTCAGCATGGCGTGCTTACTTTAAAGAGTCATTGGGCGTGAAAAGGCCACGTCACCAAAATGGGTTGCAGAAGTGTACAATCCACAAAAGGATTGAGTTGGCAGTCTTGACATGACGCCACGTGTCAAGGTTTATCCAATTGCCCATAACTTTATGGACCCACATAAAGGACAATCCACGTGTCAGGGTTCCAAATCACTCTTCCCTTCACCTTATAAACCCTCTTCTTCCATTTCTCCCTTCATCATCCAACACCAACGAACAAGTCAGCTGCTGAATCTCAAATATGGAAGCTTGTTTTCTGCCTCACAACCAAATCAACCCCACAGTTCTCTTCCACTCCCAACCCTCTTCTTCCCCGTCATCTTTCAAAATATCATGCAACTCCTTCCGCGCTCTCTTTTTTTTTACAATCTCCTCTTATCTTGGTTAAGAATCACGACTTTCCATATAATGAATATGTATTCCTTCTTTATAAACTCATGATCCTTTTTTAAATTAGTCAATGCAGAACTCCCTCCTAACAATCCTCTATGATCTTTACTTCTAGTCATGATTAAAAGATCATTCTTTTTTCTTCGCCATTAGACAATGATGCCATTGAAAAATTGGTAGATAAATTATGAAAAATGGTAGAATTTGAGGTAGCCATGTTGATGTTGGTGATTGTGAATAACCAACCACCAATTAGTTATCACAACTTGAAGATTATACCATCAATTTGCAATCATCACCAATTAGTATTACCACTCGTGACAATTACAAAATATGATTACATATGGACAATCAAGTCATTAATATGAATACGTCTCAACCAACCATATAAATTGTAACTTATACATCAAGCAACCATACAAGTGCATGCCTATCTAACCATTTAAAAACAAAAATATTTAGATTCAAGTGGATGGAGAAAACAACCCTTAGAAGATTCATGTTTTTTTTTTTAAACGCTTCCACTTGAGTTAGTTTATTTAATTTGTAATAGAAAACTTCTAATTATTTTTAAATTACATACTTTTTTTCAAAGTTTATTTGAAGGGGAACCCCAAGCATGGTCTACAATATTTAAAAAGTCTTGTTTTTGGGCAACGGTTTCAACCGGTACACGTCAGGTCAACGTTACAGTGGTAACTCAACCTGATTATTGTGTTGAAACAAGTGCGAACTTAGTATGAGCATTGACCATGAAGACTGATTGCAGATCAGTCCAATCTTCTGAGTAGGTAGTGAACTTCAACTTCCTTTGTTAAAGGCATGATCCATTCTCCATAAAGTTGAGCAACCAAAGTGGGTTTGATTTTGTAATCTGGGGCACCATGTTTTTGGCCAAATGTTTTGGCTTTCATTTCCACTCTCCTTTTTACCGCCTCCTCGACGCTCGGAAACGTCAGCATATCCATCAACTTCTCCTTGTCCTTCAAAACCCAGCACCAGAATCATATCACGTATTTGATTGCAGAATCAAGAATGTAGTATAGTAATAGAACAAGGCTTACTTGTTTCCTGATTGCAGCCTCATATTCATCTGGTGACTCTTGAAACTTTGCTTCTGCTACAAATTTTCCATAATGAATTCGCTTTGATAGAGCCTGCAGTGGTCGAAACAACCAAATTGTGAAAATTGTTCATTGTAACAAAGATTCAGAAAAGCCTACAGCTAGAAGATATTGTCTGCTTTGGCTCGTTAACCTCACGGTTTTAAAATGTGTCTGTTAGGAAGATATTTACCCGCTTTTATGAGGAATGTTTCGTTCTCCTCTCTAACCGATGTGGGATCTCACAATCCACTCCCCTTGAGGGCCTAGCGTATACGTTGGCACACCCCTTGGTGTATATTATATGTTTTGGCCCGTTAACCTCGTGGTTTTAAAACGTATCTATTAGGAAGATATTTTCACACGAATGTTTCGTTTTCCTCTCCAGATGTGGGATCTCACAATCCACCTTTCTTGGGGGCCTAGCGTCTACGCTGGCACACCACTCGGTGTATGACTCTAATATCATTTGTAACAGCTTAAATCCACCACCGGTAGATATTATCTGCTTTGACCTATTACGTATCACCGTCGGTTGTACTGTTTTAAAATGTGTATGTTAGGGGGAGGTTTCCACACCCTTATAAGGAATGTTTCATTTTAGTCTCCCACCAACCTGAAACGTGACAATAACATAAAGAAATGGTGGTGGGCAGTTTTGCAGCAGAAATTTGTACATGGTTTGGATAGTTTGAGAAGCACACCTGCAAGCAAATCATGTCACAGACAGCGGCTGATCCATAATTGCCGTCATCTCCTTCCTTGACTAATTTTGGTATCAGAGACTCGAAGTACATGCTCCTTACTTTTTCATTTATATTGATGGAATCCGCCCCAGGATGTGGTACCTGTTTTCAACTCAAATCAGGGCGTTGTGAGCTAGTAAACTATACTCTCCTTGCAACAACAAAAGAGAATTAAAAAACATAAGTTTTAACATATTTCGATCGTGGGCTGTTAGTGAAAGAGGGATTTATTGAATGGAAGAGGAGATTATTGAATTATGAAGAGCAAGAATGCTCCATATTTATACAGAGAACACAAAAAATATTCAGAAAATCTACCTAAAAATCTGCAGAAAATCGGATAACAAACCAGTAAACAAATCAAAATAAAATCTAATCAAATCAAAACTAAATCAAATAAAAAATTATTTAATTAGATACTCACGGACAGCAATCTAAACAAATACGTGATCTTTAACATGGGCTGCATCCAACACCAATAAAAAGGTGGGACTTAATGTCCATGTAAGTAAGTCAATGTTCTCACCTGCGGGTACTGAAGGGGAGTCGACGACAGGGCGGGTAGGTCGTCGGGGAAGAAAGGATTCTCATCAGGGCTCTTGTATCTTCCCACCTAAGGTTAAAAAATAATGTGAAACAAACACACACAACATTTGCCTCAACCTTTCTTTGTTTCTCCTTTTAGAATGTTCAAGTACCTGAGCATGGAGCTTTTCAGTTTCCTTGATCAAGTACTCCACCAAAGAGCCACTCAAGCCATCCTTGGAGAAAGCCTGGAGGTCATATGTCTTTCCATTATGGCAGTACTGAGCTCTCTCTAAGAGACTAAAGATAATGCTGTCCTCCTGAGAGATTAATGAGCTTCTTATTTCCTCTACGCTCAGCTTGTAACTATCCTTTGGAGATGACCTACAAAACAAATACAAATTCTCTACAATTACAGCTTCTTCCACCCTCATTTTTTTTTTATCAAAAGTTTATCTAAAATGTTTGGACTCTTCTAACCTCTATTAGAGGTGTACATCTAACCCGACAACCCGGACCAACCCAATTTGAATTATAGAGGTTGGGTTGTTTTTTCTGAACTTGAAGTGATTCGGTTCAGTTTCCGGTTCATAAGATAAAAAACTCTGGTTGACCTAAAACCGAATAAAACTTATAAATAACGTTGAGAACTCTATCGTATGTAAAGGTTTGTCGGGGTGGTAATCCGAGTTTATTAGAATTCTCCATGCTCCGAAGTCAACCCTTTATATAAAACCCAAGAACCCAAACCCAACCCGAAAATAGAGGGTTGGATTGGGTTGTGAAATTTTCGGGTTTAGTTGGATTGTCAATTTGAACTTCACAATTTTTTGGATTATAAAATTTCCGGTGGGTTGGGTTGGATTATAAAATTTTTTGGATTGGGTTGGGTTGGATTATAAAATTTTTTGGATTGGGTTGGGTTGAGTTACGATCCAACCCACTCAAAAAAAAAAAAAAAACTTTTGAATCGTTGAATCCAACTCGGATTATGTACACCTGCTAAACAACAACCGTTAGAAAGGAAGGATGGGAAATGGTACTTCACAATTTAAACCAATTGATATCATATTATACCAAGCACAAAAAACTTAAAGGATATATTTAATGTTTGACACCTCAACTATGACACAACATCTACCGCTCAAAAGTTGAATAGATCTAAAAATATTATTACTCAAACAAACAATATAAAGTCAAGAATGAGAAATAAAATTGAAATCGAAGGTTGAATCACCCATATTGGATGAGTTTTAAATAGTAAAATATAAAGTATAATACTAATTAAATTATAGATAAATTCTAATAACTAATATATTTAACTCAAAGTTAAAGTTGCACTAAACTTTGATCCATAGTTTCCGCCATGGGACGCGGCAGAGGCTTGAACAGAACGAATGGCGGTCCCATGAAGCAAGTTCAAATTGAGAGGCAAAAACCCACGATTGTTTCCAGCATGGGAGCCAAAAACGGAAGTGGGTTTCGAGATATTGGAGATACGAGTAGTAGAAATTGCAGGAGGAGGAGGAGGAGGAGCAGTAAGAACCAACATGGCCTTCATTTTAGACTGAAACAGAGCTGAAATCAAAGGGGAATCTATGGAGAAAGACGAAGAGCAATGGGCAGAAGGGGAGGGTATTTAAAGACACTGAATGCCGCGCATGGCTGCCGACGCACTCCATCGCCAACCCAACCACCACCGTTAGTCAAGTCCTCGACCTTTGATTTTGCGCTTTCCTTCTTCACCTAATTTTTTTAAGTTCGGCCGGTTGGACTTAATCCTTTTCTTCCCTTATTACTATTTTTAATTTAAATTTGTAATCATCCATCCCACAACAAATTACTATTTAGTTTTGACTTCCCATCCACAAAATATATTCTTTCCAAATGGCATCTTATTTCAAGCACTACACTTTAACCTTAACCTTTATTTTTTTCAATAATGCACTAACAAAAATTTATATAAATATTAATCCCGGACAAATTATATTTTTCTTATTGTGAAAAAATTAAGAATCATTCAAACAAACAAAACTATCTTTGTTAGAGTATAATTTATTCCTTCAAAGGAAAAATCTCAAAAAGTTATCCAACCCATAAATATTCCAAGCTAAAAATGTTGAGTTTTGAAGTTTTTACCTATAAAAAAAAGATACATACACCAAGAAGAGCCATTGGGCATGAAAACGCCACGTCACCAAAATGGGTTGCAGAAGTGTACCATCCACAAAAGGATTGAGTTGGCAGTCTTGACATGACGCCACGTGTCAGGGTTTATCCAATTGCCCATAACTTTATGGACCCACATAAAGGACAATCCACGTTTTGGATGAGATGGGTGTGAAAAAGGAGAAGCCTTTATCCTTTTATGTGGTTCCAATTCACTCTTCCCTTCACCTTATAAACCCCTCTTCTTCCATTTCTCCCTTCATCATCCAACACCAACAAACAAGTCAGCTGCTGAATCTCACAAATGGAAGCTTGTTTTCTGCCTCACAACCAGATCAAGCCCACAATTCTCTTCAACTCCCGACCCTCTTCTTCCCCGTCATCCTTCAAAATATCATGTAAGTCTCTCTCGTATTCTTGTTAGAAATCATGATCTTACTTCTAATCATGATTAAAGATCCATATTTTATTTTTCTCTTTAGGCTGTCAGTTCAAGTCGCCATCGGACGGTGATGATACGGATTGGAGATCATTCAGAGCCAAGTTGATTGCCAATCAGAAGCTCGCAACGCCTCAAATTTCATCGTCTTTTGTGAATCTCGACACGGTGGTGGATCATCCACCGTCGGTCTCGATCGGCGACAAATGGGCGCATGTAATTCATGAGCCTGAAAAGGGATGTCTACTCATTGCAACTGAGAAGCTCGATGGAGTGCACATATTCGAGCGTACCGTGGTTCTCGTTTTGTCAAATGGAGCAATGGGGCCATCGGGGGTGATACTAAATCGGCCGTCGTTGATGTCGATTAAGGAAACGAGGTCGACGACACTGGACGTAGCGGGCACATTTTGGGAGCGGCCGTTGTACTTCGGGGGGCCATTGGAAGGGGGGTTGTTTTTAGTGAGTCCAAGAAGGGGGGGAGAGGATGATGGGATTGGGAAGAGTGGGGTGTTTGAGGAAGTAATGAAGGGAATGTATTATGGGGGTAAAGAGAGCGTTGGGTGTGCGTCGGAAATGGTGAAGAGGAATATGGTTGGGGCTGAGGATTTCAGGTTCTTTGATGGGTATTGTGGGTGGGAGAAGGAGCAATTGAGAGATGAAATTAGAGCTGGGTATTGGACTGTGGCTGCTTGTAGTCCAAGTGTGATTGGTATGGATGTGGCAAGTGTGGGGCTTTGGGAGGATGTTCTTGGCCTTGTGGGTCCTAAAAAGGTCTGGTAAGGTGGTGATATCATACCCAACAAAACCCCAATTTTGTGGGGTTCTAACATTTTCTACATAGACGGATCAATGTATAATTTCAAATTATTATGTTACTTAAGAAGTTGTGATCTATCAAATCTTAATATCGACCCGCTTTCGTGTAATTTAGTTGCATTTATCGAATGTTATATTGTATACCAACTTTTTTAGAAAGAGTAGAGATGTAAGGTTACACATCCGTTAGAGAGGGAAACGAAGTATTTAAGAGTATACAAACCTCTCTCTAGACATGTTTTAAAAATCATGAGGCTGATGATGATATGTAATGGGCCAAGTTGATAATATCGGCTAGGGTTGGGTTTGAGTTGTTGAAAATGGTATTAGAATCAGACACGGAGCGGTGTGCCAATGAGGACGTTGGGCTCCTAACCTCTCCTAGTTGACATATTTTAAAAACCTTGAGGGGAAGCCTAGAAGGGAAAGCCCACGGCCCCCCAACCTCTCCTCGAAGACATGTTTTAAAAACCTTGAGGGGAAGCCCAGAAAAGAAAGCCCAAAAAAGATAATATCTACACTTGGATATGCTAGCGGAAGCTTAGTGAAAGCTCTTAGAAAGAAAGTCCAAAGAAGACAATATCTGCTAGCGGAAGCTTAGTGAAAGCTCTCCGAAAGAAAGTCCAAAGAAGACAATATCTGCAAGCGGTGGATTTGGATTTGCTAACGGAACCTTGAGGGAAAACCTAGAAGGAAAAGGCCAAAAAAGACAATATCTATTACCGGTGGGCTTGAATATCCTAGCGAAACCTTGAGGGAAAGCCCAATGGAATTGGATATCCTAGCAAAATTTTGAGATAAAGCCCAGAAGGGAAAGCTCAAACGAGAAAACTCAATGGACTTGGTTATCCTAACAGAACCTTGAGAAAAAGCCCATAAAGAAAAGAAAATGATATCCGATATCTGCTAGCCTAGCGGTGCTTGAGCTCTTACATCTTACAAGAGATATCTTAACCATTAGCAAATGAAACAAACACAATGTCTATATGACTTTTTTCGGTAGTTCACGAACAAATGGAATATATCTTAACTAGTTGAGCTCACAAGTTGATGTAAGAGAGACGACAACTGCCATTACTCAATCTAGACACGTTCTCTTACTAAAAACATTCTTAACAATACATTCATCTTCAACTCCACATCTTCGGTGAGAAACATGATCTGTCATGTCGGAGGAAGAGAGAGGGAAGAGACATGAAAGGGAGAAAGATGAACATATCTCACTCTTTACACTCAAATACATCCCATTTTCCAACTTCCAAGTCCATGTCTTTCCTTGGAGATGATAGATATCGAATAATATGAAAATGATATCAATGAATGACTTACGAAAGAATTCAAGAAGTGTAGGCATGTTCGTAGTTTACTATTCAAGATGGTCATGTGGCCTGAATGACATGAACATTGCAGCATACTGCAGAAGCCTACGTTCATTGCTTCCATTTTCCACCACAGTTATCACTGGACGTCTCATCCTCTTTCTGTAGCGACGCCAAGCAAATTGTATGTTCACAGCAGCCCATGTTCTCCAGTTGGAGGAGTAATATCTTGCAGTTCTCTTCAGTCGTTCATTGGCAAATTTGTAGCGGAAGTGATCGGTTATGTACTTCAGATGGTCTGCTTTCAGGGCAAATACTTCTGTTGGTTCAATGCATACAAATGTAGCTGATGAAGCTGGAAGCCTCTCCAGAAATGGGCGCCGAAGACACCACGATAGCAGCTCGTCGCCCAGAAATCCTCCCGATTCTAGCAAACTTGTTGCTGTCATGCCCTTGCTCAGGCTTTGGTTACGTTTTACACGTCCACACACTATGAATAGCATTCTTGGAACAGGATCTCCTTCTCTGATAATCTGTTTTTATGGAAACATTGATATTAGTGTATCCTTGGTAGATAGCGGATCACCGACGAGTCGGGTTTGAACATGTACCTTTTCATCCTTGGAAAATACAAGTGGCTTGACTCGGTCGCAGATGTTGTCGAGAATCAGCTCATCCAGGTTTTGGAACAGCGGCACCTATGCATTTGGTAGCAGTTGCATAAGGAAACAGAACCTTAATCACAAGTTTCCCTAATCCAAAAGAGATCCTCTACCGAACGAAACATTCTTTATAAGGGTGTGAAAACCTCTCACTCGCAGAAGTGTTTTAAAATCTTGAAGGAAAGCCCAAAAGAGGAGTACAAAGAGGACAATATCTGCTAGCGGTGGGCTTGGGCCGTTAGACATAAGGAAACAGAACCTCAACCACAAGCCTTCCCAAATCCAAAAGAGATCCTCAACTCAATGAAACATTCTTTATAAGGGTGTGGAAACCTCTCACTAGCACACACGTTTTAAAACCTTGAGGGAAAGCCCGAAATCGGAAAGCCCAAAGAGGACAATATCTGCTAGTGGTGGGCTTGGCCGTTAGACATGAAGAAACAGAACCTCAACCACAAGCCTTCCCTAATCCTAAAAAGATCCTCATGAGAACAGCTATTCAAACTATTTACCTTTCTGATAAGATCAACGCAAAGATGGCGTTTAATGTCTCTTCTAAGACCTTCAGGCAAATCATTGATCAGTTCCATCTCATCTTCTCCACCCATGGCTGCCCATCTCTGGTGTTCATAGTGTCGAACTCGATGTCTCAAACGAGATGGCAATTGTCGTCTCCTCATCCACCACTCTAAATCTCGACATCTCAGCTGCATTTTTCGCCTCCTTGCCATGACGGCGTGCAAAAGAACCTTTTTCGCAAAAGGGAGACGAATTAAGGTCCACAGAAGAAGAATACTTTCAGTTACATGTGCACAACATATTGAACAAGCAAGCATGCTCACCTGGATGTTACCAATCAAAAGAGTAAAAAGCAGCAATCCACTCAGTACTGTGCAAATACTAAAACATACTTCTAGCCAATTACTCGTGGGCTCGAGATCATTGCCAAACGTGCTGCAACATTTAAACCATCATTATCAAGAAACATAGTGTAGAAAACTCTTCCCTTTTCTCCACAGGAGCAGAACACAGAGTTTGAAAACTACTGCTCCTAAACTTACCTAAGAGTCATTAAGCCCCAAAAGATGGGATAAAGAATTTTGACAGCAATGGAATTGCTAGAAATGACTGGAAGAGCCCACTTGTAGATGCCATAGGCGAATGGACCATTAACATCCAAGCATATGGGCTTCCTAAAGGCAGAAGTCGAATTACGACCACACGAATTTCCTATGGTTGTAGAAGATGAGAGAAACTGATAACACACCTCCTCTGAGCAAGACAGAGATAGGTTGCACTTGTTTCTCTCACAATGTTGCTGGATGCAAGAAGCAACTCGCTGTATTGCAAGAACATACCAGCAACCCCCAGCAACCTGTTAGCAGGAAAATCAGAAGCGCTTGCAAATTTCAGCTTAAAAGACATGGCTGTGATGAATATACAAAGCAGGCTTACATGAGAGGCGATGAAATAGGCAATGAGATTGAGTCCAAAACCCCACCAAATGGTGCCAAAGATGTATCCAGTGACCTTTTGCATTCTTGTCATTAAAATAATGGAGTGGTAAACTTTTGGGAGGAATTGGAACAAGAACATTAACAAGATTACTGTCATTATAAGCTTGATTCTCTCTTCTCTGATTAGTTTTGGTAAAACCAACCAATAAACAATCTGCAATAAGAAGAGATGAGCAGAGGCAACAAAAGAAACACTTCAATAATTGGATTTTGATCATACTATGTTTTGAAAAGTTAGAATAAAATATGAAAATCATTGATTTAGCTCACTGAAATTTGAGTTGCTAGTTCTTATTATGATCAAACTATTGTTTATTTGCAATGATTGAGATATATTTTAATTCATTCCCTATCAATAAGCGATTCTCCAAGTTAACTACTACAGATTCCAATCAATGAACACTACCCATATCATCGTTTGGCTCTATTTAAAATGATGAAGGAAGAAGGCAAACCTGAGGAACTGGGAGGATCACGAAGGCATCGAACCAGAAGCCTTTGAAGGAACGGACATAGTGGGAGGCGATATCACGAGCGTCCCAGACGAGTTTGCCGCAGCCAATGACCATGCTCTCCTTGGACACATAGGCGAGGCGGAACTGGAGCCAAACGTGCCACAAGTGCACGACATCGAGGAACGTGCGGAGAACAGTAACAACGGCGGTTAATCCACCGTCCATGTACAGGCACGGCGACCCACCACGTCCGATTGAGAGCGCGTAGAAGTAGAGAGGATCGACGGCGAGGGCCATTCCACGGGCTAATAACAGAGCCCGGTTCCATCGTTGGACCCGCTTGGTTCTAGGGTCGAGAACACTGCCGAAACGACCGGAACGATGTTGTGGGTCGGCGCGGCGAGGAGAGGTCTTTGCGGGTTGGATGGGGACGAGGGAAGAGCCGGCGGAGGCCTCCCATTCGGGCTGCTGGTGGGCATGGTCACAGCTGGTGGAATGGAAGGCCGGAACACCGACTTGGGTGCAGGCGTAGCACTCAACGGCGTTGGAGATGGGGTGTTCATCGGCAGCGGTGGTGGTATTGTTAATGTTGTCGTGGACATCGAGTGAAGGGGTGGCTCGCCTCAGGCAAAGCTCGCTCCACCTGCAAATCGGAAAGAAATGAAATGAGTAAAAGGGAAAAACAGAGGAGAAGAAATGATTAAAGGAGAAGTGAAAAAGATTACAGACATGGGAGAGGAGAAAGGGAAGCCAGGGAGAGAAGGCATGGGGAGAATGAAGGAACCAGAACCACCATGGGAGAGAGTGGAAGCAAATTCAGAAGAAGAAGTAGAAGAAGAAGATGAGGAATAATCACGTAAGGTAAGGGGAGGTGTTGCTGTGGTGGGGGCTTCACTTTTTATGCTTCCGTATCTCCAATATTATTCTCAACACTTCAAATAATGTTGCCCTAAATTATTAAAAAAAAAAAAAAAAAAAAAAAAAAAAAAAAAAAAAAAAAAAAAAAAAAAAAAAAAAAAAAAAAAAAA
>NW_019268518.1:6557011-6591801 GCF_002738365.1 Cucurbita moschata
AAAAAAAAAAAAAAAAAAAAAAAAAAAAAAAAAAAAAAAAAAAAAAAAAAAAAAAAAAAAAAACACTGAATTTTGTCTTCATTTTTTTAAAATATATATATTATTTTAAAAACTATGATCCAAATTTTAAAGATATTATTTTTTATGATAAGGAATTATAACATAAAAAAAGAATTATTCGAATAAAAATTTTATTTAAAGAAGTCAGATGTTCAAAATTTATTCATAAAAATGAAGTTTATTAAGATAAGGTCGGTCAGTACGAACATACAGCTATCTACAGAGTTACATGTACTCGTTGGGAGGTTGGGTCGGAAATTCATTCGTAATATTTAAAGGTGCCCATTCCCTCTCCTCCCCAATATTTGGCCCTTGCCCTTTTGATGGGCTGATATTATCTCCAAAGGAAAATAAAAACAAAAAAATAATTATTTTTTTATAATTCATGAGAGAAAAATGAAAAATGTTTCCAGTCGTGTATGGGTCCCTAAAGAACATGCACCACCAAAGCCTTGCCCCATCACCCCATGACTTCACAATTTCAAACCAATCTCCCAACTTTAACCCTTTTCTCTTTATGCATATATAAACTTTACGGGCCGATTTTGGTTACTTTATCGTCTAAATATAAATAGTTTTAGACTTATACGTTAGGTTTGTTAAATTTGTTCTTTTCTTATATATATATATATAATCAAATTTAAACATGAATAAAATAATATATGTTACTGTCCTCTAAAATAATACAATATTATTCATTTTGCCAAATAGAAATAATGTTACTTATAAACCAATGATTTTTCTCTGTGGGATTATTTCTCTTAATAAGAGATCATTTCTCTGAAGTTCTCGAATATTGAATTTTTGATATATAATAAGCTAGAGATAATTAGATATTTAATTTTATAAACATGCAAAAGGTGTGGGATTTTTCTTAGGCTATAAATAATTAAATAATTAAATAATTTTCTTTTGTTTTGGTTTGAAGGTATTAAATGAAGATGTTTGGTAAGATTTAAGATATGTATATAATAGAAAAGTAACGGCACATATAACTATTATATATATAAAGTTGAATCAAGAGGTTATAACTGTAATCGGGAATAAAAGGAAAAATATTCAAAATATAAATATAAATAAATAAATAAAAGAAGATCTTGTCCTTATGCTTAACTGTAATAAAGTTGGACGGCGAGGGGACCACTTGGGCAGTGGTGTTTTGTTTCTTTCATTGATTAATATATAATTGAGATTATTGAAAGGGAGTGTTTTTATTTATTTTTTTAATGATTATAATTTTCATATTTTTACCTTTAATTTTAATTTTAATTTTGTTATATTTTTACTTCCTTTCTATTTTCCCTCTTCACTTCAAGCTTTTATCTCTTTAAATTTTAATATTAATGCTTACTTTTTGTATTTGGTGTGAATTGTAGTGATTAATTTAAATATTATGATGTAATTTTTTAAAAATTAATTATAATATCGATCAAAGTTACTGATTATTAATTAATTAAAAAAATAGAAACAAGTAAAAATAGAGCATTTTAAAATTAAAAAATCAAATGGATACTAAATTCATAATTCATGTATACGAAAGCTAGAGACGAGATATTCAATAATAATATTTTGTCAAAATTTAGCGCAACTTATTGTTAATTTAAATCAATATCATAATCAGTTAATATTTTGAGAATATATTAGTTATAAAATATATATTAGATTCCGTTAATATTTTTCATTTTGTTTTATTTATAAGATTTAGTTAGTTTATATTTTCGGTATTAATTGTTATCGTATTTAAACGTTGTGAATATCAACGAAAATTGAACGGGTCATATTTTTTTGTTAATAAAAAAAAATTATAGGGAGAGAATGTGTGTTCATGTGATTCAATATTTGAGAGAATCTAAATCTTCTCTCATTCCCAATGGTCGGAATTTTATTATTATTATTTTTTATAATAGCCAAATTAATTGGAGCAAAAACAAACTAGTTTGGTAAGATTTAAATTGAATTAATTTAGCAAAAATAATAGTTTTTAATTTATATTTACTTATTTTCAAACATTCAAAATTTTAAAAGAAATAAAAAAATAAAAAAATAACATTTTAGGTTTGTAATAATCTCAAACTATATGGTATCAGATTAAATTGTTATAAATAAAAGTATATTTTTTAACTTTTTAAGTTAGAACAGGATTTGGACACGTCCACAAATAATTCTGCTACTCTCTCATTGTCACAACACGTGAAGATTCACATCACCAGCCTGCAGATGGGGCCATGGGTTCATGTTTGAGCAAAAGGAAAATAAAGTCGAACAACAAGTTTTGAATCAATTTTGCTTCTGAAAATGGATTGAACCAAAAGGACGAACATTTTTTCAGACGATCTTACCTCTCTCTCTCTCTTGTTTGATTATGTGGCCATTAAATAATCCGTTCGTCCGTACTCCTAAACCAAACACATTCGTTTTTGGTTTCTTCTGTATGTCCTTGTCATCCAGAATTTTGGTTGCTATTAATTATTATCCTTCCATTATTCCTCCTTTCCTCCTTTCAATTCCCAAAAATTTAATTATTAATTATATAATTACCGTACCAGTTTAATTGAGTTGAGAGATTTTTTTTTTACCCAACCAAAAGTTCTGATTGGTTGGATTGACAACAACTCTCTATTTTAGGATTGGGTATGGGTTATCAATTTTTTTTAGGATTGGGTGTGGATTATCCATTTATTTTTTTTTAGTTTTATTTATCCACAATTTATAATTATTTTGATAGAATCTTAGATAAAATATATTAAAAATTCATAAACAAACACAAATCCATAAATAAAATTAATAAGGACAGTAGGGTACTACTCTGGCAAACCCATTAATAGAGAAAAATTCTTAATATATTTTATATATTTTTATTGAGCTCTGGTCAATCCGAAGGTTTGAAAAATGAACAAAACTCTACTTTAATCCGATCCAACCCAACTCTTATAGTTCAAGTTGGGTTGGTGTGGATTGTCAGGTTGTTAGGTTTAATGTACACCCCTAATATTTACTATTTTACTTTACAAGGAGGAACAAAGGAACAACTAAATGATATCAGAACTAGTTACCGGGCGATGTGTCAGTAAGGAAGTTGAGTCCTGAAAACGGGTGGACACAAGGTAGTGTGCCAACAAGGACACTGGGTCTCAAAAGAGTGTAGACTGGGGGGAAGAGTCGCACATCGATGGGAGAAGGAAACGAGTGCTAGTGAGAACGCTGAGCCCTGGATTAAAAAATATCTCTCTAGCTGAAGGAGGCTAAAAAAGGTAAGTACAAAGAGACAATTTGTGCTTGTGGTGGGCTTGGGCCATTACAGTAATATACTAAAATGTGTGCACAAGAAATATCGAAAAGGGTTCTCGGCATATCATATCGAAAAGTGGGCGACCGATATGTATTATTTGAGATGTATGGCCCATTTGGGTAAGTTGTGTTCCCTTTTCCCTTTTACTCATATTATCCATGGTTATTGTTTAGTGATTGCAAAGGGAAAAGGTTCCAAAATTTTGTAACTAAATTATATGGATGAAGACATATGGAAATACATAGGTCAAACAAAATGTGGTGGGACTATATGAATTTGCATTATATCATTATTGCAATCCAAAAAAATGTCACAATCTTTCACAAACTTTGAATTATATATATAATCATTGTGAATTCTCGCTCATGGAAAAATTCTTCTCCACTCCCTCCTTCATTTTTCGTTTAAATGTACATCTCTATATACAACCTTTTGATAAAAAATGAGCATCTACGTACAACCTTTGAATTCACAGCGTGTTGTATATTTACTTTGATTTTTTCTTAATATATAAATATTTTTAATTATTTGGGTTGATTGATTAGATGTCGTAATTTGATAGAAAAAGATGTTTGAAGACATAACGGGATCACTCATACACACAGCCAAATATTAATTTGCCACTATGATTATACGAGTCACTGTCACTTAAGGTGTTAATATACTTTCAAATATGATATCATTTTTTGATTACACGAAAAAGACTTCTAAACAATTCTCGAAAGACGACACTTTAAAATTATTAATTAGTAATTATATGATTGATAAATTTTGATGGGTTTTTCTTCTCCCTTTTCAAATCATGGAAAATTTTTCATAATTAAATCATAAAACTGAAAAAATAAATTAAAAAGTATCAAACGAAAATAAATAATCGGCTAATTGGTATATTAATAAATGCAATTCATTTTAAATAAAAAAGAAAGTGATTTACATAAATAAACGATAATAAAATAATCTAAAATGAATCAAAATAACGAAATTAAGGCTAGAGAAAATTATTAATAAAAATTAACAAAATAATAATGTAACAGTAAATAATTATAAATATTTGGCTTCAATCATCTTAAAATAAATTAATATATATATATATATATTGGAGGCCCAAAATGGGCCTAAACGGGCGGATTTGGATAGGGCCGGCCCAATACTTCAGAAGCTAAAACTGGGCCTAAGCGGATTCTTCTGGTACGTTCCACATTATATTCTCCAGCTAATTTTATACCATCCAGAATAAATATAAATTAATTTAAAAATCCACGTAGGACAATCGAATGTCCATCCTCCACGTGTAAAAAGTTCAGCCTGGAGTTGCCACTCAATCTCTATCTTCTTCGATGAACAAACCTTCAATAAAGAAACTTCTATTCAGCGAACGAGTGATAGTAAACGAAAGAACGAGAGAAATGACAGCAGCAATAGCTGTTCCGTCCCCTAAATCCGCCATTTTAGGCAAAAATCCATTCTCTCGCAAAGACCCTGCCTCCAATTTTCTCGGCCGACCGCTTAAGGGTTTCGGTTTTCATCCAAAACCGAGGACGAAACATGATTCTCTAAGCCTAATCGTTGCTTCCGCCACTCCATCCAGCAGCAGCGACGCGAATGCCGGCGAAAGATTCTACTTCAATTTCACTGGTTTCCCTTTTCCCCTCGGCCCCTTTCTTAATCGTCGCACTATAAGAACAGAGGTAAAACTTAACCATTTCCCCTTTCTTCTATTTCTTATTATGGGTCTGTTTGATTCGATGGAATTTGTTGCAAATTTGTGCGTTCGATTTCAAATTTATTGATTACAGATGAACTGAACATATGGGCATGTGGGTATATGTTGTTTTGAATTTTCAGCTTTTGTGGATTTGGGTTTTTTAAATCGTTGTGTTCTTTTAGGCTGTAAAAGGTTGTATATGGCTTTTTGAGCAAGAACAAGCCCTGGGATTCAGTAGTGTCTCAACAAATATTAGGATGACTGTCATTAAACTCAAATCTGGGGGCTTATGGGTCCATGCTCCCATTGCACCAACTAAGGAGTGTATTCAGGTTCTGTTTCTACTTCTACTCATTGAATAAGTTCATCTATGAAGAACAAATGATAATTGTAGGATTTATATTACTTGTGTTCAAAAGTTTTCTTATCTTGACAGCTTCTGAATGAGTTGGAGGCTCCCGTAGAATACATTGTTTTACCAACGTTTGCTTATGAGCATAAGATTTTTGTTGGACCCTTTTCGAGGAAGTTTCCACGAGCTCAGATATGGGTGGCACCAAGGCAATGGAGTTGGCCATTGAACTTGCCATTGGAGTTCTTTGGAATATTTGGAGCTAAGACATTGAAAGATGAGGATTTATTTGCTCCATGGGCTGATGAGATTGAGCAGAAGGTTTTGAGCTCACCAGAAGTTGGTAATAAGAATTGGTCATGTCCTGTTAAGTTGAGTTCCTTAGTTGCTAGTGAAAACTTGGTTGATTGTTGCAGGGATTGGACCGTATGTGGAGGTGGCTTTTTATCATAAGCGGTCGAGAACATTACTGGTAACAGATGCTGTAATCTTTGTCCCTCGACAACCACCTGAATGCATTAGCAAAGAATCCTTGTTGGCATCTGCAAAGAATGGTTTGGCGGTAAAACTCCTTAGTAAAGGAAAGGAGGTCCCTGAAGAGCCTGTTGTTGACAACATGGTCAACCGTCAAAAAGGTTCGTTCATGTAACAGCCCAAGTTTACCGCTAGCAGATTTTGTCCTATTTCGGCATTCCCTTCAAAGCTTTAAAACGTGTTTGCTAGGGAGAGGTTTCTATACCCTTATAAAGAAAGAATGCTTCCGTCCCCTCCCCAACCTCACAATCCACTCCACTTTGGGACCTAGCGTCCTCGCTGGCACTCATTCCCTTCTCCAATCGATGTGAGACTGGATCCACCCCCTTCGAGCCCTAGCATCCTTGCTGGCACACTGCTTTCTGTCCACCCCCTTTGGGGCTTAGCTTCCTCATTGGCACATGCCCGGTGTCTGGCTCTGATACCATTTGTAACGACCCTAAACACTGCTAGCAGATATTGTCTTCTTTGGGCTTTCCCTTTTGGGCTTCTCTTTAAGGTTTTAAAACGCGTCTGCTAGGGAGAAGTTTCCACACCCTTATAAAGAATGTTTCGTTCTCTTCCCCCAATCGATGTGGGATCTCACAGTTCATATGCTTTCGACACCTCGAGATTAAATGCTTATTTTAGTGCCATTATGTTTGTTCAAAGAAGCTGATGAATGGTGATTGTTGATGCAGGGTGGGAAAGAATGGTTCTTCAGATATTGTTTCTTGGGCCTTCAAATCTCTTGGAACCCAACGCTAGCTTTGCTCAAATGTCCCAGAAACTTATTGTTTCACCCATAGTAAAGACACTCGTCTTCAGCAAAGTTCCTGAAAAGGTAATAAACCAACATGTTGCATACAGAAGAATGACAGAAGTTTTGTAAATCTAGACATCTTACTCTTATACATTGATTCTGCTATCAGGTAAGGGACTGGATCGATAGAATCGTCCGGGATTGGAAGTTCAAGAGAATCATCCCTGCTCACTTTGCAGCTCCAGTAAATGCAAGTAGGTCCGATTTCTTAACTGCATTCGGATTTCTCGACGACCTACTGGGAGAGCGCTACATCAACCGTCCTTCACTGTCTCTTCTCTTTACATCACTCATGGGGAAGGCTGCCAGTTACTTTCCACCAGATGATATGAAGACCTTATCATCCCTTGACCAGTTTTTAGTATCAGTTGGCGCTGTTAAGAAGACGGTGTCGGGCCGAAAAAGGTAATCGACGAAAGACGATCTTCAAAGATACCAGATAAGTTTAGCACACCCATATATTTCAGTAATGTAGATTGACCAATCATTGTCCTTGTCTTTGACACTTGAATATAGAAGGTAATCTGATATCTGATTATGACATCTCCTGAAAGCAAATGCAGAAGAAAAGATATGCTGCATAATTCATAGTTGCATATTTTGGTCAGTTTATACTTTTGGAGGATTTTCTCGAAAACGCTCGGGAACGAACTAGAAGAACATAAGAAAGTTTGAATCATTTGCTCAAAAAGATAGCAATCAATATTGCTATGCTTACAAGTTTGAACTTCTAACTTGTCTGTTAAGTCGAAGTCAAAGATACGTGTCTTGACTAGTTGAGCTATGTTTTGATATTCTTACTTCACTTAGAAAGTTGGCAAATTATTTGATGCATATTGCTTTTTTCCAGGTAAAGTGAATATCACTATGAAGAATTGTGACGTTGATTTAAAAGATTATTTTAAGAAAGAACCAAACGAATGATTTTGTTAGTAATTTAGAAGCTTTCCTTAGGGCCGAAGTCTAAATAGGGGAAACGTTTCAAGCAAGCAAGCAGAGAAAATAGATGGTCAACCTACCAACCATAGAAGATTTTGTCACAATCAATGTAGGTTATGTTATTAATTAATGACATTATTTTTACCATGAATGTAAATAAAATTTATAGATAGAAGAAAATTGAATGAGTCAATGTTGTTTCATCTATCTTTATGCTAATTGACCAATCCAATCCCATTACAAAGTCTTCCCTAACTAAGGGATGTAAATCAGTACGCACATTCGATTTGGTCTTCGAGCTCATGGCTTTATAACACATCTCTTAAAAAGAGGTTTCTACGCTCTTATAAGAAATGTTTTGACAGTTTTGTTCTTCTCTTCAACCGATATGGAATCTTTCAATTCACTCCAACATCTTTGCTGGCACACTGCCTTGTGCTTGACCCTTGAGAGACGGTGTCTCGCTGACACACTCCTAAATGCCTAGTTATGATACCACTGTAACTACTAAGGGTTGCCACACCTTGCTTTGTTCTCCTCTCCAACTAATGTGGGATCTCTCAATCTACTCTCTTTGGGGGACAACGTCCTCGCTGACACACCGCCCAGTGTTGGGTTCTGATACCACTATAACTACTCAAGGCTATCGTTAGTAGATATTGTCCGCTTTGGCCCTTGATCTCGTAATTTTAAAATACGTCTACTAGGGAGAGGTTTTCAAACCCTCGTTATCCTTTCCACTCCAAACGATGTGACCCTAACCTTACGAGAATAAGTAGACGAGAATAAGTAGATATGAACCTAATGGGTTGGAGTTAAAATTAGACATTAAATTGGAAGACATGGTGGGAGTAGAAGGTATCCAAGGTGCATCCCAACTGATATCCATTTGTCTTTTTTCTTCCATCTTTTGTGCCACTTTTGCCCATAACTTTTATGTCCCCATAACTTTTATGTCCCCATAACTTTTTACCAATACAATGATAGGTTTCAACGCTTCTTTTTTAAACACAACATTCAAATAACTCTACAAAACAATTCAACTAATCAAAAATTTTAATTTTTAATTCAAATCACTTTCTTTCCAATAATTCCCAATTAAAACAATGCTATAAAAAATAAAAAAATATTAAAAAAATCCTCATCTTGTGGAGGGTGGGAAACAGACCCAACAATGGAATTGGGAAAATCCCACTCAACCAATTTCATGTTCCAAATATTGTGACATCTTAATATGAGACCCATCTGCCCCATATATATCTTTTCATAATCATAAAGCTATGGGACACCTAAGTTGTCTCCCCCTTCCCCCATTATTATTAGATCTATACCAAAATCTAAAACATTTTACTTTATTATTATTATTTACTTGGATGTTGAAAGTAATGTGGGTATATAAAGAATGGCTTTTTAGTCCCTTTTGTCCAGTGGTTCATGTTGAAGACATTTCTGTAAGGGATAGACACACGTTCCAGCCACTTTCTCTGAAAAAAGTTTGAATTCATTCTGTTATAAAGCATTGTCTTAGGCTACAAAATGAATGTGTTAAGATTGGTATGAAAAAGGGAGTAAATCCCATTTATGGAAATCAAATTGTCAACAAAACCCTTTTTATTAAATACCATTCTCTTCGTAATGTGTGTGTTAGCTTTCATTATTTTCCACGAAAGTTTTGGGTTCCGATGCAAAAATGTCCAATCAATTGCATATTGTTATTGAGAGAAAGTTCCTTTTTTTCTCCCCACTGCAACCGCTCCCTTTGTAGGACCAGCGTTGTTTCTCTTATTTTGGTGTTAAGAATCTCTGTAACCAACGCGGACAGGAAAAAGAAAACGCAACCGAACGGGGAAGAGATATATAACAGTTGCTTGCACGACCGCTAAAGGGAATCGAAACCGACATTTTTGGTGCTCATAAACATATAATGCTATACAAAACAGACGATCGTCTCTAAATCACTGGACCCTTTTTTTCTCTCCCTATTTCCTTCCGCCTTCACCGCCCTACTGGGTTCATTCATTTTTCCTTGCTCTTCCTTTTTTCCTTGATTTCTGGTGATTGCAACACAGGGGGCTGAACATTTTCTTGCCCAACAACCAAAACCCACATCCTTGGTTTTTTATTCGGTAAGGCTATAAGGAATCTTTTCGCTTCATCTCTGAAATGGGGTTCTGTTCTTCGTTCTTCCTTCTTCTTTTCCTGTTTGGTTTGTAAATCCTCGTTGTTTATGCTCCTCTAGGGGCTTGTTTAATTACTATCTCTTGTGTTCTTCATGTTTTACAATGTTGATTGCTGCGATGGTTGATTAAGTGACTTGTCTCTCATCTGATATGGGATGTGCTCTGTTTTCTTATTTTGTTAGCTTTTCTTGGTCTCCTTTCTTTGTTCTTCTCCTTTCTTTGTTAGATGTTTTGGCCTGCGAGCGAGTTTGCCAGCTTCCAGCATTCCCTGTTCACATCTTGGCAGGATTGCAGGGACAACCTTTGTCTTCTTGCTAATGATTCCACACGGACTTTTGTATTTATGTGTTCTAATAATTGTGTTTCATGCTCTATTGAACCAGCAGATGGTGAACCAACTGATTTTTTGTTTAGAAAGTTCATTTTCATCTATGTTCATGTGGATTCATTTTTCCCTTGGATGTAAATTATTGCATTTTGATCTTGTTTTGTTTTCTTTCCATATATGTTTTTAATGTCATAAAGGGATGATAAGAATGTTTGATTAATCTAACGTTTCCATTTTGTTTTCTAACCTTTGTCTTGGAAGAAACGCATGAGAATAAATATCTTAAATGAGAGAAGGCTATGGATGTGTCTTGAAGTTCTATTGCCTCTCAAATTCATCCCTTGAGTTAAGGTGCATTTTGTTGGATGATCGTACTCGCTAGTCGGTGCTTCGTATAGCGTTTTTCGCCCCCTCTTCTCACTTTTTATATGTACTGATATCATTTTTCTTGATCATATGATACTATGTCTGTGTGTTGGGATCAACTGCTAGTCCTCTTCATCTCATAGTTTCTAAATCACTGACTAGTTTCTTTATTGCTTTCTTCAAACTGAGATTTTCGTGGGATTGTTTTGAACCATTGCAGTTTATTATTCATAAGATCTTGGTTGGTTTCTCTTGTTTTATTGGTGTGCTAATTGTTTTTGTTCAGGTGTTGTGTGAAATTCTGATGGCTGATCAGCAGGGTGATGTGCAAATGACTACGACTGCGGGTACTGGTTCGAGAAGAAGCTCTACGGGATGGATAAGTTCTTCAAATAGCGGAGAAAAATTTGT
Organism: Cucurbita moschata; assembly: GCF_002738365.1. Taxonomy (NCBI): domain Eukaryota; kingdom Viridiplantae; phylum Streptophyta; class Magnoliopsida; order Cucurbitales; family Cucurbitaceae; genus Cucurbita; species Cucurbita moschata. The sequence continues at coordinate 6,567,978 of NW_019268518.1, forward strand.
GCCTCATTATCGAAGAATATCTACTGGTTCCTGTCATGATTTCTGCAAATATGGGAAAAACCATACTTTTGAAACCAAGTCGAGACAACCAATGACTATGACAAGAAAATCACTGGACGGTGGACGTTCGGTGGATAGTGTGGTACTTCGTGAGAGAAAGAAAACAGGTGGAGGTTCGGGAGATAGTGTGGTGATTCCTGAGAGAAAGAAAACGATTATGACTGAAAGGTCGAAGCATATGACAAGAAAATCACTGGATGATGGAAGTTCGGTTGACAGTATGGTACTCCCTGAGAGAAAGAAAACAACTTCACCTCGAATGTTGAAAAATGTGGCAAGAATATCGCTCGATGGTGAAAGTTCGGTGAAAACAACTTCACCTCGAATGTCGAAAAATGTGGCAAGAAAATCACTCGATGGTGGAAGTTCGGTAGATGGTGTGGTACTTCTTGAGAGAAAGAAAACAACTTCAACTCGAATGTCAAAAAATGTGGCAAGAATATCACTCGATGGAGGAAGTTCGGTAGATGGTGTGGTACTTCTTGAGAGAAAGAAAACAGCTTCACCTCGGATGTCGAAAAATGTGGGAAGAAGTTCGATAGATGGTGTGGTACTTCTTGAGAGAAAGAAAACAATTTCAACTCGAATGTCGAAAAATGTGGCAAGGATATCACTTGATAGTGGAAGTTCGGTCAATAGAACGATACTTCCTGAGAGAAAGAAAACAGCTTCAACTCGGACGAAGGCTGAACTTTCATCAACTTCCAGAATGTCTGGAGCTAATGTGACCACCTTGACAAGGCCTAGTCCAGTGCAGAGAGAAGTCCTGAATGAACGAAAGAAGAAATTGTTGGCTGAGCCGAAAGCCTTAGCCAAGTCGAGATCACATACTGCAAACACGCTGAAAAACTCGAAGCCTGAAACGTCTACAGCTACTAGAAATCCAGAAGACTCTGCAGTTCTTGCAAAAACCAAGGAGAGAAAGTTACCTGAAAAGACTGAAAATTTTGTGAAATTGAAGTCTATCAAAGTAAATCCATTGAGATCTGCAGTGTCTACGGACGGTTCGCGAAGAACAAATGGTTCGAAAATGGTAAAAAATTTGGGGACCTCCAAAGTAGCTGCAAAGAGAGTGGTGGCAACCTCATCAGGCTCATTTTCCTCAAATTCTATCTATGGAAATGCAAACTTAAGTGCAAGAAAGCGTGTTAGCTTGAAAGGCGGTCTGCATAAAACTCATAACAAGAACAAACTATCTGACCATCAACAAGTCCAGAGTGAAGAGGTCGACAAGAAAACCTTCCGAAGTGAAGAGGTTCGAGGAGAAACGTTCCAAGGAGAAACCTTCCGGAGTGTAGAGGTCCAAGAGAAGACCTTGTATGTCATCAAGGTAGAAAATGAGGAGATGCCTCATCAAACTGATGGTCAAAATGAAACTTTTGATAACGTGGAACCATTGCCATCGTCACCGCCTAATTCGCTATCACCGCCATCAGCTCAGTATATTTTGGCTAAGGTAAAAGATCAAGATGTATCTGAATACACAGAGAGTGAAACAGAGAATGACTCTTTCTCTGAAAGCAATGAATATGGCAGCATGGAAACAGATAATGCTTCAAGTGAAGAAGGTGGTCAAAATGCAAGATACCAAAATCCTCGGATGTTGCATAATAAAGAAGAGGATCCCCAATCTACAAAACTAAGTTTCAGGAGAGGGAAAATCATTGACATCCCTTCCAAGAGTAACAGTCCGAGGAGGCTTAAATTTAGGCGTGGAAGGCTGTTGGGGGAGAGCCGAAGGGATGCAGATGGCCTAAGGAAGAACTTCAAGATGGGAACAGAAGTCGACGGGGACACAGCAATGGCTCAAGAAATAGTTGTTCTGAGGCACCAAGATGTGCAGCAGAGAAAAGATGCACAGGGACTGTTTAACAATGTCATTGAAGAAACCGCAAGTAAACTGGTCGAAACTCGAAAGAGCAAGGTTAAGGCCTTGGTTGGTGCATTTGAAACAGTGATCTCCCTGCAAGATGGAAGACTTTCTCCAGAGTATTGACACTTAGACTTATGAATCTCTAATTGTCTGCGTAGAGTGAAAGAGGTATGGAGTTGGTGTGTTAACGCTGCAGAATAGGTATAGATTTCTCTTTTTAATGATAGGAAGATTATTCTGTACACAGTTAGATAGGAAGTATTGTTTTAGGAAGATTATTCTGCTCCCTAATCCCCAATCCTTCTACTCAACTGATATAGATTCATCTTTTCAATGACAGGAAGATTTTTCTGTACAAAACTAGCAATTCACTAATGAAAAATATAACGAAAATCGTTAAGGTTGCTGTCTTTGTCGAGTTCTTGTTGAAGAAAGTTTATTAGTTCTTGTTGAAGAAAGTTTATTAGTTCTTGTTGAAGAAAGTTTATTAGTTCTTGTTGAAGAAAGTCTATTAGAACTGTTATGAACTTTGGAAGGGTTGACGAACAAGATCAAGATCATCATGTTTAAATACAGATTCATTTCATAGGTAATAAAAGCATATTGGAAAGAAAATGAAAGAAATATTATCATTTAGTTTGGGAAGGAAGGAGGAAAGTGTCATGAAGTTGGGGGTAACTGCAACTTCAAGTATATAAAGCTTTCTCCACAAACATTTGAGATAGCAGAAAATCAATCTGAACAACAAATGAAGCTAACAATGGATGTTGAAAGGCTAACAATCCTTCATAATAGATCATCATCTAGATATTCAACTGCCATGGGTTGATCTACAACACTACTGGCTTGTGTCGATAAATTATCCATCTTCTTCGCGTTCTTCGCTACCTCTGTCTGTTTCTTTTTTCTTTTACTACTGTGGAAACAATAATAAAAGCTCCAGAATAAGCTTCTTCAACTGATTCCAAGCTGTTATTGGCATCAGAACTTTTAAAAGGAAAATTTGCTATTTTTATGCACTCAAAAATGGCGTCATCGTCGTCGAGAACTTCCACGAGTTCCGTTTATAGTATGGAACAAACACACTTGTTTTGTGGTGATTGGTCTCCAGCTTTCTTTTCTGCTAAAGCAAACAACACAACTTTCATCAACAATCCCATTCAACCCTAAAGTTTCGTTTGGCTCAATATCAAAGAACAGCCGCAAGAGGTTCATATACTCTTCTTAGCCTAATGCGATGTTTCATTCGAACTTCCTAATGATATTGAACTTTTTAAAGAACAGATAATACCTTTCTCCAAGCTGGGTGGTTGGATAACAACATGCATGGTTGTAACACTGCCAGGAATGTCATATAATGGGCTTCTGCAATCATTAAGTGTTCTATTGTTCTCTAAGATTCTTCCAGCACTTATTATCTTCACATCCTTAACTGTTCTTGGACCATTCTCCTTTTCTGCTAAAACAAATAATCACAATTACATTCACAAGAGGATGGTAACAAAGAAAAAAGAACATTTTAAGATCTAGCCAGTATTAAATGCAACAGTAATGTCATCCTGCTTGCCATTGCTTAATATCAAAATTATCATTAATCTAGGATCCGGTGGCAGTATTTTGGCAAGACAAGGCGGATGAGTCAAAATCCAACAGATATATGCTTCTGGATAATGATATTACAAGATTCGCTACCTCAGGGAAGAAAAATGAAGATCAAAGAAGAGATGCAAGAAACTGTGTTCTTTACAGTTATTAATTGAACTCAAACTTGATTTCAACTAAAAACTAAGTGCAAACGAAAGAGTTGTGGTATATACGTCAATGAAAGATCCAAGCCATAGCACAACACACCTAATCAATCAGAGTTCAAGATGTATAGACAAAGTTATCCTTAAACTTCTGTGTTTGGTGGAGAAGCGAACAAAGGTACGCTCGCTTCCTGTCTTGTTCTCTGCGGCAAACTGGGATCGCTCGCCAGCTAGGTAAGATTGGAGCAACCTTTTATGAGAACATATGACCCTTATTCAGCGACAAGGGGTGGAAGGACCTCTCGATCTACTTACAGCGGATAGGACAAAGACATGAAGGCATTGATGCCAGAAGGGCTAGAAATAAATATATTACAACTAGTGATAAGATGAAGAAGGAAAGAAACCAATAGATCCAAGGTAAATGAAAAACAAAGGGCATTCTTCAGTTAAGTACATGATCAGACCAAACCAGACAAAGAATCAGACATTCTTTAATATATAAATTCATTCAAAGAGCCATAGAATCTAATAAATAACTTCAAAATGATTATAAAGATCCAGCATATGAAGAATGTGATGAGTTTTTATGCACCACTGAACTTCCATTAACGGGGTGTTAAGTTTCTCTTCACAAATGGCAACAGCAAGAATGAAAAAAGTGCAGAGTCTACATCAGATCTGAGCTTTGCTTGTGCTATGTTTGTTCTTAAGATTAACAGATGCCAATATGGTGATAATGTTTAAACTTAATACTTCAATTACGAACAAAGCAACAAAATCAGTGAAGCATAGGAATTCAAATAAAATCAAACACAGAAAGATGTTTAAATTTAACACACCTCTTGGCCATTGTGCAAGAACGCTTTCTTTCAAGGTTGCGATGCTTGTAGCAGCAGGGAAGGTTTTGGGGCCAATATCCGATCCATCGTTCAATCGAAACTTGATCTCTAATTGATCTCCCACTCCAGCCATATCGAAACGTCTTCAATCAATCACAGACAAATTGGATTTCCTAAGGAAGGAAGCAAAATCCCACACGAGTAATCGAATGCGGTTAATTAGCAGAGAATTTTTCGCTCAGATTATGATGAGGGCCATTCTGCAAAAATCGAGAAACCCAGAAAACGGAAGTTAATTTCATTGTAAGTTGTAAATCAAAAAAGAAGATGTTGTAAATCAAAAAAGAAGATGCGGCAATCGGAAGCATAAAGCCAACTGCATATGAAAACGAAATCCGCTTTGGATTTCAATTTCATTTCGGGAAAAGAAAAATAGCGACAAAAGCAATCAATCAGTTGCGTATTCCAAAAGAGTAGATGTAATCGCACAGATAAATTCACTCAAAGAATCGATTATATTCGCAAGAAGCAGGAAGAAAAGAATTACGAACACTGTAAAACTAGAAGAGAAAGAATTGAGACGGCTAAGGTTGTGTGATTCAAACACTGATTTCAAGAGATGGGAAATTGCAGAATCGCAAAACGAAATCGATCCTGGAATAAGTAACCGAGAAGGCAATAGAAAAATCAACAGAAACCCAAAAGAAATCGAACAGAAAAAGAGCGATAGAAATCGATTAACCTTAACCGCTACGAAGTTGGGGGAGAAATTGATTGGAAGTGAAGAAAAAGGCGATGGTGTTGGAATAATGACACAGAATCCAGCTGAAGAGATGAAAGAAGAACTCAGAGACGAGGGCTCCTCCAGAGTTTTGAAAGTCATATAAATCTGGGGTCAATGACTCCATTCTTAAAAGTGATTTCTTTGGTATTCCCAAAATTAAAATCGTAATATTTACGCGTATTTTAAACAGCTTCGAGGGAGTAGAAAAGGCCAGAATTGTTAGAAAAATATGCATGACCCATTACCTTAAACAATGCAAGATTTTGACTTTGCTCCTAAATAAATGTTATAAACTCACAATCACAAACCCAAATCATTCATCGTGTCGGTAATAAAAGAATCACATTCAGTGATGGATGATGCCAGAAGGAGAGAGGAATTTCAGACATGGAAAAAGTGGATGTGAACCAGATATTCTAATTTTATTCACTGTTCCAAGAACTTTTTTTTTCCCTAAATGATAGAATATACACGTGGCATATAGATATTGGACATTAACATCAACATTAACATTAACAAGGATGGATGCTTTGCATATTGTTTATTATTTGATACATGTTGGAGATGACAAGTTGCTTTTACGATTAGTTTAGGAGCCTTTTAGATTCCTCCGCTACGCCTTGGAAGGATCAATCAATGCCTTCTTAAATGCCATTAATCCATACTTACCCACTCAAATTCATTCTTTAATTTACACCCGGATAATTGAAGAAAATTAAAGATGTGAACAGGGTGAAGACAGATGGGAGTGAAATTTCGTGTGTAGAGGTGAAATCTAGAGATCTACTGTAATAATCCAAGCCTACCGCTAGTAGATATTGTCCTTTTCGACTTTCCCTTTTAGGTTGGCTAGGCCCACCCGCGAGTAGATATTGGGCTTTTCCTTTTAGGTTAGCCTAAGCCCACCCGCGAGTAGATATTGTCTTTTGAGTTTTCCCTTTAAGCCCACCGCGAGTAGATATTATCTTTTTGGGTTTTCCCTTTTCTCCTCACTCTTACAAAAGGGTACTCCTCAGTCTTACTCTTACAAAACCTCACTCTTACTCTTACAAAAGGGTATTGCGTTCTCTGCTCTTCGAGTCCCTACTGACGTTGCTCGAGTGAGAAAGCATGAAGAGCGAATGTGTGCTGTATTTTGGACAATAGGTCCAACGAATCATTGAAATTTTATCGTGATGAAATAGATCGTTGTAATTCTTGATTTTCACCAATGAATTCCTAATAATCACGGTATCTAAGAAATTTTACACGCCTAGATAACCATGTCTATTAAATAAGCATGTGTATCAACTAGTTGATAACGATGAATGATTTAAAATGATTAGCACTTGATATTTGTAACAATTTGGAAAGGAAAAGGGGAGGAGGAAAGAAAAAGGTGATGGTTTTGAGTGGCATAAAGGGTTGGTGGGTTTCTTGTCATCACCAACTTAGGAAGTTGTATGATAAGCATCTTAATGTGAATGGTTTAACCTTATCTTGAAGTGTGCTGTCTGAGGCATCTAAAACCAACTAATGGAGATTCGAATAACTCTGTTTAAAGCTTTACAGAACAAAAGTATTAACTCACCCAATTAAGAGTATCCAAATTATGATATAACTGAATGGAAAGAATTTTCTTCACATTTTAAAATGTATTCTCGTACAGAACGAATCTTAATATAGCATTTATCATCTAAGAAGAAGAAGAAGAGTTCTTCAATCCAATGAACCAATAGCCGATCAATCTCCCAGACCTTGTCCTCAACAAGTCATCATATGTTGTCAATACAGAGCAGAAAATTTAGTAATACTAGGAAAAATAAAAGATGATGGGCAGACCATTATTGTTTGTGACCAAGCATATGGAGAAGCACTCACCGAGTAACCTGTTCTAGCCTCGTTTGCGCCTCGATAGATAACAGCTACGTCGACAATGAGTAAATGTGTATTCTGCTATATTTTCCAAAATATACTCTTGAGAACTGTGGAGATATCCCTGCATGAAGAACTAATAATACCAGACTCCTCAGGAACTAAGACCAAATGAATTGCTACGTTACACGTTAATGCACGTGCGCCTCATTGTCTACTTCCATCATCATGTATGTAAAACTCCAAATTTCTTAAGCCGAGTGGTAACGTTCCAAACTAACATGGGTATGTTTGTTTTGGCATCGTCTCTCTACCCTTCGTGAGTTATGACTCTAGAATGTGGCAGTTCCTGATGAAGTCATTGGAATAGTTGACATACTTGGTCCAAAATGGCCGGAGATGTTCAAAGCCAATCTGCAGCCATGGTTTAGACTGGCCATTATAGTGAATAACTGCAGCTTTCTTCACATTCTCAATGTTTGTTTTGTTCTGATAGCCCAAGCCAAGCATGTGCCATGAGGGCTCAATTGGATGAATGTGACCTCTAAATGCAATCAAAGCCGGTGGTAGTGTACCCAGCCTCCACAGTGTCAGGTTTGACTTTAGATTCTGCCACAAAAACAAAGTCAATGATCCAAGAACATTGCATAATCGCATCTCGAGTGACAAGGGACAATCATGCAATCAGCAAATAGAATGAAAAATGGATTTGTACCATACCTCTCTCAGCCACCAGTGGTATGTTTCTGTTATATTCGACTTTCTCCAGGCACGAAGATCAAATATGTTCATGCCATATGCCCAAGGGCATTCATTAGGATCTAAATGCGTTGCTACCAAGGGATGGGAAAAATTGAAGTAGATCTTGAATCGCTTTGACATGACCCACTCATCATCACCTTTACAAGTTTCAACAGCTCCATTAACCTTTCCCTCGAGGTCAACATCCCAAAGTCGAGACAGATCACGTTGAATTACAACATCATCATCTAAAAAGACCACCTTGTCCAGTTTGGGGAAGAGCTGTTCAATGCATGGATTCAGAATACTTATACAGGAAAACAGGGATTTGTACAACAAAGCCTTGAAGAAACAATTATGAAGAATAATAATTCTCAATCTGATGTGCAGTAACAAGGAGAGAGGAACAATTTAGGAGCAGAGAAGATTACCAAATTGTATAAGTTCATGCATAAATCCAAAAAATCAAGAATAGAATAACTACTTGCTAGATATTCATATAAAACCATGTTTCTTTCTAAGTAGACTTGATCTAGTAAAATGGAACCTAAAAAAGAACACTAATGTTTCAATCGAGCTCGAGGTTCATGATAATCAGAGACATGAAAGTTTTCACTTACAATTTCATTTCATGTATAAAATTAGTTTATCAGCTCAAGACCAAAATGGGTGGGGAGAGGAAATGATAGCATTTATAACTTGTTTCCTTGAGTTGTATATGTCATAAATGCATCCAAATTACCTGAGGTATGTACATGCGGAGATGGTTAAGTAAGGATATGTATTTGGGACTTCGAACTAGCAATTTTGAGGCAAATATTCGAGGAGTTGTATCATTGTGGTTGGCCCCAGAAACATGGTTGCCATGGTAGTAATTTCTGATTCCTTCCTGGTTCTCCACAGCTTCAAGCACTGGAACGTTTTCCCTCGTTAAGTAGTCAAAGTGGTGAGTACCCTTCACTTCAATAGTAGCCGGGTAGACTGGGTGCAAAGCAAACCAGGAGTGCATCCCTGCATAAGTTTTCTTGTCGGTGATGACATGGAAAACTATCTTTTCAGGATTGAGAGATGACTGCACAGCAGAGCTGACAACAACTGAAGCCGCCAAAATGTTATCGGTTGACAGAACGAAGTGTTGGTACGTGTTATCAGAGAGCAACGGAAGTAGCTCTGGAGGAGGAAGTTGGTTGCGAGCATGAACATTTGATGAGTATTCATCAGTTAAACGCAGAGATAAACAATGAATGCCTTTAGGAATGGAACTAGCTGCAAAATGTTTGTTCATTAGCTCTGAAAACTTAGACTCTCTGATTTCCTTCTCAAATTTATCCATCTGCGCCAACAAAAAAAAAAAAAAAAAAACCACTGATGAGAATATTAGACTGTTAATAAGTGACTTCTCTGACTAAAGTACAATAAATTTTATGAAAAGCCCAGATTTCAATTTGCTTACAGTTACAAAGTTCCAAATCCTATCATTTCTTTAACCTGTAACACTAAAGTTCCAAATCTATTAAAGGAAACAGGGAGAGAGAAGAGATAAATCTAAAATGGAAAACAGACATTTTCACATTATTATAGATTCAATCACGCGGATCGTTCTTCTTTCTTTTTACTTGAGAGGGTCAGAGCTTGAATCCACGATGATCAAGCGGGCCTTTAAAAGAGCGGTGGTAGATCCATTGATGTGAATCGTTTTTTCTCTCTTCTTTCTCTTGCCTTGAGAGAGTTGGAACAACATCTCCAATCGTCGTAGTTAATCTCTTTGGAATTACTTATAAAACTGAATATTAATCTTGCAAAAGGTTCTATCTTAGGAATAAATGTGGATTCAAATAAATTATCAGCATCAGCTTCTTAAAGAGAGAGAGATAAAGATACACAGGTCAAAGGGGCCTTCAAAGCACCGTGGTAGATCCATTCAAGTGAATGAGTTTTCTTTCCCTCTTCCATTTATCTTCCATCTTGGGAGAGGAAGATATCGGTAGGATAATATGTATTGGCACTATACATCCATTTGTAACAATTAATCTCTTCGGAAATATGGATGAATCGAAAATAATCTTGCAAAAGGCTCCATTTAAGGAATAATTTCCATACAGATGGATAACAAGATTAACAAAAACTCAAGAAAACACAAAATTTTGCAGTAAAGAATTCCATATCTTCCAGCTAAAAGATCATTTAAAGAATAAACAAGCCATATCTTCGTGCTCCTATAGACACTATGAACAATGAGGCAGGTTCAAGTTTCAAGAAGGGCATTTAGTTCTCAATTTTTCTGGACAGGTTCCTGTCCAAACAACTGAACTGAACAGGGACCTTTTTCCAACATACTTCCACCATAAAAAAGTTTGAGAACTAAAGATCTGACTGAATAACTGCCTAGCTCCAGCAGCCAGAACCTTTCATCCATTTCTACTTTCAACCCTTGATTTTAGGCCATAATCAACTTTTATGAGATGAGATTATCGTTAACATAATCGTTACAATTTTCATCACGATGTTACGCAAGGTATAAAAATATAAATAGCCTTGGGTCCCAATGGGCATTTTCTCCTCACCAAGAAGTTATGAAATTAATAAACATCACATACCATGGCCCTTAGGATGAAAGCAAATGTTTTTGCGTCATAATGGTTATCTTTCATTTCTGAAACTAACTGAGTAAATGAATCTGGTAGCTTCAGGCCATCTGGTATTTCCTCAGAGCTAACTTGGTTGAAGATCTTGTAAAGATCACTCACCAACCTCTTCTGCATACAATCAACAATTACAATAACAAAAAATGGAATTTGAAACAAACCAAAAAGACCATGAAAAGAAAAACAAAGAACAAGAATCAGGTCATTACCTCTGAAGTGTCAACCCGACCAAGAAGGCGAGGTCCCCATGTCCTGCCCAAACAATCTAGCACAAAAAAGAAAGGATTTAGGGACACGAATTCGTATGAAACTTTGAAATCAGTGAGATATTTTATATTTGTCCAAAATGGTCACATTTCGATTGCTCAAAATGTCATGTCCTGTCTTAGCTGAAAGCTTCATACGTTTATCTAATCAGTTAGGCTTCTTTTCTTGAATAAATACAGCCCCTAAAAGATTAACCAAAGAAAAAGTTATTTAAATTTATTTTGAAGCAGCATATTTCATGTTCATCCGGATTATGCGACTACGCCATCTGCGTAGCTCCGAAAATGCGCATTGGAGCTCTTCGCTCGATGTCCCAAGTCGCTTGTAAACCGCGATCAGAATAAGGTAAAGATCGAAGATAAGTTTTGTACTCTATTAATTTCTCAGTTCCTCTAGTCGAGTGGCGCCGGCCGATCTTTCGACCAGATCGGTGTTCAAGTTCATTTCTTCACTTCGCTCTGAACTGTCTCCTCCTTGTCCATTGTGTTTGCACTTCACTGGCTCAAACAAGCCAGACCTAATTTTCTTATTTTGATAGCTAAGCATCAGAACTTAAAGGTCATTTGCATCACCGAGAAACTTCATTGAAATTAGTAATGCAGAAGAGGATCACAAAGAGACTTTGCCTCAGCTATGGCATAGATATGAATTTTACAAGAAAAACAAAATACAAAACACAACATCAAATTAAATTAGATTTGACATCTACGGTCGTCTCATGATAAAATAAGAACAAAAAAAAAAAAAAAATCAATCAGATTCTGCAATGCATTCTGAAATGACCAACAACATGACATGAAATCTTTCATAATTGCACGCCCCAAAAGCAGATAAGATCCATCACAATCAGTCTAAAATGACATCACTAACACAAACGTTAACCAGAAAGACAAACTTTGAAACTAAAAGAGTAATGAGTTCATTGACAGTACCCAGAGAGGAGCAGTTGTTGACACCTTCGAGCGTAACGACAGCAGTGAGAATGAAGACGAACGGCAACAAGAAAGCAAGAAAGAGAATAGTGTGGAAAAGGGTTCGATAAGAAATGTGACGAGCTCCAACCTTGACCTTCATAAAATCAATAAACCCATTACTGGTCGAGACCGTGATGCTTCTCATGCTAGGCGAAAACTGAAGCCGCATCGTCGTCTTCGCAGCCTCTTCTTCAGGTCGCCGCTGATACCTGAGATAGCCACTACCCAAACAGAGCCATCGAATCTCGTCGCTCGAGGAACCAGCTCCAGGAATCTTAAACTACTGCCCATCAATTTCCATCCCGAAAGAATCAACGATCGACCGACAACCAATTAACACCGAACCCCACATTCGGAGTCGAAATCGATTCTTCTGGGATTGCTCTAAAAATGAATCTGTACCTCGTGGGATCTTCTCAATTCCGCAATGAACAGGAACGAACAGATTCCAGTTGGGTTTAAGCCACAATTGGGGAATGATTCTAACCCAATGATCGGACAAAGCGAGTGCTGAACACCCTGGAAATTTTTTGAGGCTTTATTGGGGCTACTACTTTTTCAATTTCATCAACGTCGATTCTCAGATGTCTCGAAGACCTTTTCTCGAGTTCGATCTAAAATTAATTTTCTTGGAAAATGAGAGTAAACAATTCTCGGTATCCGTAATTACAAAAAAAATAATAATAATAATTAAAAAAAAAAATAGGTTTCGTATACTGCAATGCAATTTCTGGTGAGCTGAGATTTTCATTTCTGTATTATTTGTAATATTATAATTGTGATGGATTTATTTCTTCCGATTATTTTAGTTGTAATATTGTTATTAGTTTGCTTTAGGTAATTTGAAGAACAATTTTGTTTAAATAAAAAAAATTACACATTTTAAGAGTTTTGCATAAAAAAATAATAATAATGCATTAAGGTATCCACTGTGTACACTAGTCAATCATGCATTATATGTCGTACAATTTATTAATTTGTTTGTATTTTATCTATCAATTGTGTGATACACGAGGATATGAGAGATATATGAATTAATCGATACCACATTTGAATAGAGAGCACCTTACAAATGTGGAGGTGAAGATATGCTTAAAATAACTTAAAGTTATAAAATATAATAAGAAGGTGGCCCTTCTAGAACATTCTGCATTTGATAACCTATAACCACACGGAATTTTTATCAAGAAGTATGTAGGGGAAGACAAAACGTGCCATAGAAAATTGATCTAGTGTGTTCTTGGCCATACGTGTGGGTCATGAATATTTTGAGTTTGTTGACGTTGACATCTACAGCGAGTACATCTCCTATCAATGCCAACGACAATTAGTTTCCTAATCTAATGAATGATGTCATTTGCAAATACAACACATTTCTCGATCCACATTTTCATTGGGACCATGAACTTGTGTCGCGAGTTTAAAATCTAACTCTTGTCCCAAGCTCACGAGTCATGCATAGAACTTGCATACTATTCGTGGCAGCAGTCGACAAATTTTATTTCTACATGTTGTGACATCTCGTGTAAGTTATAACTATTAGACATGAATCATGTAGTTACACGTAAACTTAGCACACGAGTTAGCTCAATCGATCGACATACACAAGTCAAGTATCCAATTCGTTCGAGCAAGGAATAAACTCCGATCAGAATAAAGCAAAGGGCTTAAAGAAATGAAATAAAACTGAGGCTTTCATTACAGAAACACAGGCAAGGTAGTGGCAAAGGCCAAGGCCAAACTCCAGAAGCAGCAGTTTACAATATCAGAGGTTGTTCAAAGAATGAAGCTTCCAAGAAATGAAACAGAGAATCATAGGCAATCAGGATTTGAAACATGTAACTACAAAGAATGAATGCATAATCATCCCAAGATTTTCAGAGACTTACTGTTCTTCATGATCAAATCAGCTTTGTTCTCCATCTTCATAGGCAATGGAGCAGAGAATGAAGAACCTCCATTGCCACTGCTCATCTTTCTTCCTGGGTTTCTTTCTCCATCACTCATCTCTGAAGATCCATTATCTCCATCAGCTTCATTGAAAATATCCTCCACAACCTCATCACCTGAATCCCCCCTCCTTTCATCCCTTTCATCCCTTTCATCCCCTTCATCCAAAACACCATAATCTTCATCTAAAACCCTAAATAAGCTTCCATTCTCTGCAAATCTAACACTTTTCTTCACTCTAGGTTGAATTTCATGGCCTTTTCCAAGATTTTGATCTCCAGTTTGATCACTGTTCTTGACATGGATTCTAGGGGATTCATCCTCCTCCTCCTCATCATCATCATGAACATGGTGAAACCTTTTAAGATCCAAATCTCTCCCATCATTCTCAAAAATTTTCGAACGCTCACAAATCTTTTCTATTCTGCTCTTTAATTTCTCAATAGTCTCTTTCTGATTCTCAGAGTTCTTAAGCTTAGGGTTAGAAACTCTAGATTTACTAACATTTTGGCCTAACCTTGTATTTTTCTTTGTCTTGAGAGGAAGCCCGCCGTTCCTCTTCACAGATAAGTTATCAATCCGATCCCAGAACTGAACCAAATCTCTGCTAAGGGATTTCTTGCTACCTTTGACCATTGGATCATTACCCTGAGAAGAAGATCAAAGGAGAATACATTGAAATAAAGTAGAAAAACGAAAGTGGCAGGGACCGAGCTTCAATTACCTGAATGGAATCGAGATGGAGAAGCAAATCCATTATTTCGAGAGAAATAGCGTTACGATCGAAGTAGAATTCATTGCAGAGCGACGATTGAAGAGATTCAAATCTAGATTTGATGATGGCGAGATCCTTAAGCTCTCTTAGTGCTCTCGATCGGCGAACAAGGAACGCTCGAAAATAGGTCTGGATTGTACTGGCAGCAACTTGTCGGAGAGATTGGGGAGGAACATGAGAACCAGAAACTCGATGGAGAGAGGATTCGAGGGCTTCGATGCGAGAGACAAGAGAGGAGATAGTAGAGTGGTGGATGACTTGGGGAAGCTCTTGCTCACGAACGCGCTTCGGATTTTGGGAACTGAGGGGTTGAAATTGGTAGTGTGATTGAAATTTCTTGGCACGAAGCGTTGGGTACTGAGACAAGTGCTGGAATTGAGCCGATTGAAGGATTTGAGAAGCAAGAGCTTGAAGAAGGGGGTCGGAGGGAGACGGCGGAGGAGGAGAGGGGTGGAGGGTTTGGAAGCAGGGAGTGGCGAAATCGCCGCCGTCGCAGCCGCAGCAACAGGCGGAGGGAAGATGGGTTCGGTGGAGGTGGAGGTGGGGCTGATGAGGATAGTGACGTGAAGCCATTAGAGGCTTCAAGATCGAAGCTTTCAAGGGTTTGGGCTTGGAGCTGAAGAAGAAGATGAGAGAACCACCACGACGGATGTGTAAGAAAGCTAAGGAAAGGGGCTTCGATTTTGATAAACTTTTGTTTTTACTTCTAATGAGGATTTGACCAAAATCTTATGAATTGACTTTTTATTTTATACTTTAAACCACTAAATGCTAAATTTAATGGGTTGAAAAATATATTTTACAACAAAAATAAAATTCCAACTTTAAAGGAGCCATAGTTAGATACACCGTTTCTAGGTGTCACAACCTAACTATAAAGAGAGTAAGTTGTAATATTCAGGTTGCGACAAGAGAAGCAATGACCCTTAAATGGCGCCCATTCGATCATGTGAAGGCCTAGACGAGTGCCATGATATAACCAATAAGGGCAGAACATCATCTAACACACCATACAAAGTGACCATTGAAAAGAAGTCAAGACATAAACGAGATAAGATACCATGCAGGTGGCGTGTGTGATCAAACAAGCTTGGATTATTCAGTTGCTCGCCTAAAGTACAATAAAGCCACAAAGCTTGACGAAAAAATGAATACGGTGTTTGAGTAATAAAAATATTTATAAATTAATAAAAATGCAATTTTGTAAAGATAGGGGTAAAATCGTAATAACCTAACATCTTTGGGCTTCTTTTTGTGTCACAAGTAGCCCAGCCACAACGGTTGGTAGTAGTGTAAGTTAAATCCATTCAGACCAAGCTCCACTAGGGTTAATCCAACGGTTTTGAGAGCCGAACGCCATTTCAAAACTTTCGATCAAACGGCCCACAAATACTAGCCGTTACACAGAGCGTTTTGGGCTCAACGTTCCATTTTTCCTCTTCTTCTCGAATATATCCTTTCAATTCAATTCCCTTTCGGTTCTGAAGACGATTGAATCCATCTCAACTATCCGGCGGCGGCGAATTGTGTTACCAATTTTTCTTTATCTGTATTTTAGTTTCAGGCAAATGGGTCCGATCGGCAAGAACGGTGGAACAGTGACGCCTGTGAAAGACTCATGTGGGTCTAGATCGAAGATGATTCAAGAAGTTCCAAGGCATTCTGAGAATACGAATCCGAATTTCAACGATTCGATTAGCCCAGTTCCGAAGCTCGCGAAATCCTCTCCTTCCATCAAATCTGCAAAGGCGGCTCAGAAATCGGCCGCGAAAAACCCTAAGGCGGTTGTGAACTCTCCGAAATACAAGATCAGGGAGAGGAAGTTCGTGGTGGCCAAGAAGAATTTGAAGAAGGAGAAATCAGGGAAATCTAAGACTGATTGTAAGTGTGAAGTTCAAATTGGGAGTGGTGCGAAGAAATGTCTGTGTATGGCGTACGATACTCTGAGGGCTTCTCAGGAGGAATTTTTCAAGAATCAGAGCGGTGGAATTGGGGAAATCGATGAACCAGAGCAGATTAATGAGACAACTAGGGCTGAGATTGAAATTGAAGAAGAACTGGAGAGGAAATTGATGATTCAAGACCTTCACATCGAAGACAGGGCTGAATCAGAGAATCGTGATGTTAATGGTGAGAAAGAATCGCCTGAACAAATGAGTAGTTCAATGATGAAGAGGCGAAGGAATAGTATTATAGAGACAGGATCTGGGAAAGTAAAAAATTTGGTTATGGCGTTTGAGAACCTCAGAACTACAAAGGTTTCAAAAGAGAACGATGAGAATGAGGAGCAACAATTAGAAAACCAAGAGAAGCCCATGGAAGAGAAGAGCAAGGTGATGAAATGGGCATTGCCAGGATTGGCTCCTCCGAAGGTGTCCGAAATGCAGGCTTCATCTTCTTTGTTTTGCCCATCGGAGCTGCTTTTGACATTGGAAAATCTTGGTTTGGATCCTCAAGCTTCGGTTTCGTCTTCTTGGGACGGGCCTCATGGAAGGTTGGTAGCTTAGTAAACTTTACCACATTGTGATGGAGAATGAATCCATTGTGTTCTTATGGACTAACTCTTGGTGTCTTCTTTCCAATTGCAGCATTTCAAGTAGGACTTCCAATGGTGGTAGAAGAAGCAGAAGAAGTGTAAGTGAAGATGTCTTTGAGAAGATGATTGTCAATGAACTGTTGAGTTATCTGATTGGTAATTTTAATGATTGTTTTGATTTACAGAGCACTGAATCGGCTGGCACCATTGGTGGAAGTAGATGGAAGAAAAAGCAGCTGAAAATCACTAGGCAAAAGCCATTTAAGCTCAGAACAGAGGTAAGGAAAATGGAAATGGACCATAAAATTTCAGCTTAACCGGACAATATTCATAAGGTTTACTTCTTTGTTTCTTTTGAATTTGTAGGAAAGAGGAAAGGAGAAGGAAGAAGAGTTTCTGAAGAGGGTACAAGAAAGCATGATAGAGGAAGAGAGACAGAGAATACCAATTGCTCAAGGTCTTCCATGGACAACTGATGAACCAGAGGTAAACATCTTCAATTTCCTTTGCTCCATGCAAGTCTTTTTATTTGTTGAAATTGTGAGATCCCGCGTTGGTTGAAGAGGGAAACGAAGCATTCCTTACAAGGGTGTAGAAACCTCTCTCTAACAAACGCGTGTTAAAACTGTGAGGTTGATGGCGATATCTGTTAGTAGTGGGCTTGAGTTGTTACAAATGGTATCAGAGCCAGACAATAGGTGGTGTGCCAATGAGGGAAACGAAGCATTCCTTACAAGGGTGTTGAAACCTCTCCCTAGCAGACACATTTTAAAATCGTGATAAGTAACGAGCTAAAGTAGACAATATTTGTTAGCGGTGGGGTTAGGGATAGGGTTGTTCTGATGAATGCCACTTATGCTTAAAACTAAGTATGCATTTCCCTTTGCAGTGTCTTGTAAAACCACCTGTGAAGGAAAATACAAGACCAGTGGATCTGGTTCTCCACAGTGATGTAAGGGCAGTGGAGCGCGCCGATTTCGATCATCAGGTGGTTTTTCGATCTTATCTCTTAAAATGGAAAGAAATCCTCCTTCGTTGATCATTGTAGAAAGTATTATGTAGATATGGAGGTAGCAAAGAAGTTAGTTAATTAAATCCATGTTTGTTTTCTGATGATGAAGGTAGCAAAGAAGTTGACACTGTTAGAGCAGTACAAGATGGAAAGAGAGAGACAGCAGAAGGTTGAAATGGCTATCAAATTTATATATGTTAGTTAGTTTGTCTGTTTGTTTTCTGCATCTGAAACATGAATGGGGTGATATATATTTATGATACCTAACAGATGGCCGAGGAGGAAGAAGTAAGGAGGTTGAGAAAGGAATTGGTTCCAAAGGCACAGCCAATGCCTTACTTTGATAGGCCCTTCATCCCTAGAAGGTAGAGAACAAAAGTTAGTTTCAATTTGAATTTCAATTCTTTTAATAGAAACTTGAGATGATGAAAGCTTTGTTCTTGTAAAGGTCAGCAAAGCTTCCAACTTTACCTAGAGAACCAAAGTTCCACATCCCACAGCAGAAGAAGATAAAATCCTGCTTGTCTTGGACTGATGATATGATGAGCCATTATAGCTTCCAACAACAATGAAGGAGGAAGAAGAAGAGGAGAGGTAGCTTGTAGAGAAAGAAACAATTGTGTGTTCAAATTTTGTGACATAGTTGTTCCCCCAATAAACATATATTGTTGTTCTCTTTCTCTCTTTTAATTTCGATGGCCATTTGTTTCTGATGTATTCTTTGGTAGAGCTGATATAATATTACAAACGAAGCAACCAATAGTTGCTTGCTTATAGACATGTTAGTGCATTAGTTATATGCCCGCCCTGCGGCCCTCTTGCCTCTTAGTATATTAAGATTTTTACTCGACAACCAATCAGTCCGTTGAATAAAACTTGGAATTGAAAACAATACTTTTGTAAAACATTACTAGTAGTGCTTGGACAATCTCACCTCTCATAGAATAACACAAATCATTCTTTGAGCGTGTGAAAATATCTTTTTAGTAGATGTATTACTGTGAGTCATACATAACAGGTCAAAGTAGACAATATGTATAAGTGGTGGACTTAGGCTGTTACAAATGGTATTAGAGTCAAACATCGAGCGTGTGCCATCGAAGACGTTGATCCCCAAGGGAGGTGAATGCTCGGTGTGCCATCTAGGACGTTGGCCCCCAAAAGAGGTGGATGCTCGGTGTGCCAATGAGAACATTGGTCCTCAAGGGAGTAGATTGTGAGATCACACTAGCCACCTAAAGAAAGTGGATTATGAGATCTCGCCTCTCCCCGATAGTTCTGGGGTGAGCGAGTTGTTACAAACTTCAAAGCCTATAACTCAAAACCCTAATTTGAAAACCAATTGTTGTGCACGTTTATCAATGGGTTCAATTTTATTTAATTTTTAAGTTAATTATTATTATTGGATCTATATTATATATTATATATAATATGGGGATTAAGCAGAAATTCAACATCCCATTACAATTTAATGACACAAAATTCTATTGGAAACTTCGGGATTAAAATGAGCATATTCAAACGATATAATTACGAACAATGGAGAAGATTCAAGTGGACAAACTCTTAAGATATGATATCTCAAAAATTACTACAAAGGTCTGATGCTAAGCATATCAAGGCTACTGTTGACAATATTGAAAAACATATTTCATCCTAAAAACCCATAAATCATGACCAAGTAAATGAAAATAAAGTTTAAACCATCCAAAACCCATGAAAACAAGACTAAACTTATCTTCATCTGAATATCTTTCAACAGCTTACTCCAAAAATTTCATGGTGGTATCTCATCAGCAAACGCACAAATCTCTATTCACCAATCAAGGGGCAACAACAATCCGGCCAGCAACTTGGTCAAGATCCCGTCGGCCGCTTGATGTGATTCTCCTACCACTGTAAACACATACGGAGAGAAAAATACATCAAGTATGTTCGATTGACATTGAACTTGGAATATCAGATGTAAGGGGCAAAACCCAATAGAATTTTGCACTCACCCCTTGGGATCGACATCAACAATATTCATTTCCTGCAACTGTTGTAAAATGTGACGGGCAATAGCACCACTGCTCTCACAGAAGTGTGGAGGGCGACTTCCATTCCTCTTGCTTCCACCATAAATCCTCTTAAAAGCCCCCACACCGAGACCTCCCCTCAAATAGATTTTCCTAGCCATGGAGGCTAAAGAAGTTTGAAAAGGTAAACATGAGACGGTGAGGGAAGACATTACATACATAATAGCAGCAATTCATATTGGTAGGTTTTATTGCAAATGAATATATGGAATACAAATGGACGAGAAGGGGGGGACTGACCAGCTCTCACATAATACCAATCAGGGTCATAAGGAGCAAGCTCTTTGAATCTTGCAGTTTTAACTATATCAGTCCATGGAGGAAGTTCAACCTGCTTGGCAATGATTGAATAGCAAGTTAAAAACAAATCCTAGTCGAATTATTTCGAACAAGAAATACTTTATGTACAACAAAGTGATAACACGTCAGGAAGAAAGTCAACTATTTAGAGGATTGGAATTAAAATCTTCTAACAAAACTATGGAGATTCCAAAAAGTTCAAAACCTCGTGTTACGAAATTGTTTAGACGAAGAACATGTCACAAAATTAATTAGATCTCAAAAGTACTCGAGGGCATGTAAGAACAAAATACAAATAACCAGAACAACATATTCAAAGCGTGCGTGTTTCACAACCACCTAGACTAGTAACAACGGAATCTTCACCAAACATATAAAAAAAGCTACTCTTATAAATCAGGAGCACAATGAGGCTCTAACACAACAAATAAGGATCAACTAAAACCCTAAAACCTCCAAACTAGCCCGCAAAAGCTGAAAACAGAGAAATTACACCGAAACGAACCTAGCCTTCACTCCACGATCAAAATCTACATCCTAAAATGCTCTCTTTAATCCACATTCAACTTCTGTAAGCCACCAAATCGACAGAGGTGAAGTAGAGATAAGAAATCAATACCTTTCCAGATCTCTTAAGATGTGCCGCATAGGCTTTCACGAATTCGTGAGGAGAGACGTCCTTGACAGTCTTCGCCGTCGCCATGCTTGAGAAAGTGCAGATGATCGCGCGAAAGAGGAGAACTTTAGAACTAGGGCTTCCGCAACTTTTTATATTAGTTGATGCTTCATTTGGGCTCGGCCTGTTAGATTTCTGTTTTTCATTTTATTTTTTATTTTTTATTTTTTAATTCAGTTTACTCTCAAATTTTAAAGTTTTTAATTTTTTAATTTTTATTTCTAATTTTCCCTTGATTTTAATACTTAACAAATTTTTAGTAAATTTTGTTATTTATTATTATATAAAATTATATTATATTTTTATGGGCAATGGTTAGTTTTCGTATAATTTTAAAATTATAATTTAAAAAAATTTTTTTGAGAGCTCAATTATTCCTATATGGTTTGTTGAGTCATATTAGTTAATTAAGTAAAGTATATTATCTTCAATCATATAAGATATTTTTTTATTTTTCAAAAATCAAAAGTACAGACATAAGATATTATACTCAAAGTAGACAATATCATATAATCGTGGAGATCAATTATTTCTATATCCCATGTTTGAATTTGCTCTCTTTTTTTCGATTTCCATTCGTCTTGCGAAGAAATTGTAGGAAGTTTGTCGACTTGCATGAGGGCTTAAAACACAAGATTTGTTTGTTCAATCTTGTACCAAGTTGTAGTTTTGATTTTGTAAAATAATTATGAGTAATAAGATAAATAATACATTTGTAATAGCCCATACCCGTTATGTATTGACATCAGCCTCGCGGTTTTTAAATGCTTCTAGTAGGGAGAGGTTTCCACACTGCTTCGTTCCCCTCTCCAACCTATGTGAGATCCCACTACCCACCCACTTGGGATCTCTACACCCTTGTAAGTTTGTTTCATTCCTCCCTCCAACCAGCATGGAATTCAAAATCCTCTCCGTTGGGGCCAGCGTCCTAACTAGCACACTGCTCGGTGTCTGACTCTGATATCATTTATAACATCTCAAATCCATCGATAGCAAATATTGTCCGTTTTGACCCGTTACGTATAATCATCAACCTCACGATTTTAAAACGCGTCTGCTAAGAAAAAGTTTCTACATCCTTACGAGAACTCTTCACCGGTGTATCATTTTTACATTTTGGGTCAATAACCTTTCAAAAAACAATGAAATCTTGAGAGGTGAAAAAAGGCATCAGAAACTGAAGGCCAGCATCATCAAGCAGCAAAGTCAGATCAAATGGTGGCAGATCAGAACAGTTTGCATTACAGTGACTGAAGAAAAACTGGTCCAACTCCAGAGAATCAGGACAATTAGTCCAAAGGAATCTTGAACATGAAAGAAAAGAACATTGAAGGAAACCCATCCACTAACTTTATCCTCGTACAAACAAATAGCCCCCACAAAGCTGGAACATTTATTATAATATAATGCAAAGAAAAAGACTTGGTTTTGGATTTGTTTCATGAATCCCATTATTATTCAGAATGTCTTTGAAAATGATATGATATCAGCTTTCTCTCACATCATCTTCC
Source organism: Cucurbita moschata (assembly GCF_002738365.1). Classification (NCBI taxonomy): domain Eukaryota; kingdom Viridiplantae; phylum Streptophyta; class Magnoliopsida; order Cucurbitales; family Cucurbitaceae; genus Cucurbita; species Cucurbita moschata. The sequence goes on from NW_019268518.1 coordinate 6,590,604, forward strand.
CAATCATGAGTTGAATCAGATACTGACATTGACAAAACAAGCTATACCTGCTTTCAGCCAACCAACCAAACCACAGAATCTTCCGACAAAAAGGAAACTTTAAAAATCATAATGTATTAGGAATGCAAGAACAATATCTTCTTGTCCTATATTACTTCATAAATGTGTTCTCTTTTGGCACTTAGGAAACAGTCAATGTCTGTGTTTCCCAATCAATGAACAAGCTTACACGTGACCAATGAAAAAGAAAGAAATTAAAAGGCAAAAATACGCATTTGTTGGGAACTTTAGATTTTAAAACCAGAACTTTTACCTTTTTCACTGTTTTATTCCCTTGGTCTTCAGGATGCCAACTTCATCCATGCTGATTTCCTCAACTTTTTCTTAAAAATAAACCTGAAAAAGTGATACAGTAGAAGAAAAACTGCAAAAAAACAAGACTAGTAATACACAGAGCAATAAATTGGCAGGATAGTTTCTCTAATTTACGTATTGGAAACGCGATATACGATAACCATACCCAACATCATCCTCTCTGAAGAGTTCACTTCAGAATAACTTGTTCCCCCTGGGAAATTCATGAAAATTTACATGATACATGATAACACTATGTACTTTACCAAAATAAACAACGGTTTGGCCTAGATTTGAGAAAGAATGGATGGCCTCAATTATCAAAAGCTTCCACCATATGAATCTATTCTTGTATCCTGTTTCTTCTACGGTGCCACATCATGTCAATGCAGAGATCATAGACAAAAAGAACGGGCAGGATATGGTTTGTATGTAGATGTGACTAGGGAATTAGCTGTGAGGGTCCAATTAACTATTGCTACAGGGAAAGGCATTGTACACCCTCCGGAAGATGACTGGGAATGGGGTGTGCAGTTACATATCTTTGGGGGCATGATTTTGGTGCCAATGTAACTAATCCATTTGATGATACATTTCCAGAGAGTTCTGCTTGACGTATGTGAAACTTCGCAAAACGATTAATGACAGAAAATCGCTCCAAATCTTGACATTCAACCATTAAGTCCACAATGGAGGCTGTCCTTTCCAATCTGCACACCAATTGGCATAACTCAGATACTAAAACTAATGTTTAGGAGGTTGTAAACTGCATCTTTCTAGTCTTCTAGCAATTATTAGAATTTTTTTTGAAAATTTTCCCTTTTCTGCTTTTTTTTTTTTTTAA